>NC_138242.1:27633045-28168045 GCF_964197995.2 Scardinius erythrophthalmus | reverse complement strand
TGAAGATTTGACTAGCTCTCTTTCAGTTAGGGAGCTGAATGGAGGTCCTTAAAATTCCGGTACACTCTCTTTTTGGTCCCATGGAAAATGGCCGGCCATTTTGATGCATGTTGTCACGGTGATTGAGACAGGGAGGAGCAGTTATGGCCTGAAAGAATAGTTCAGCTGGTGTGTGTGTGTGTGTGTGTGTGTGGACATTCTATACATACACAATATAGTGTCATTTTAGCCCTTATAAGTGCACAAAACGGTCAAACTATCCTGGCAAAATATGCTTACCCAAAAAAAAAAAAAAAAAAAAAAAAAAAAAAAAAAATATATATATATATATATATATATATATATATATATATATATATATATATATATATATATATATATATTGTGTGTGTAAAAAACTGGGATTACCATCAACATATACCACTACTTGTACTCCATATACTTCAAAGAATAATGGAATAATATGCCATATTATTCATTGAAGTACCTTACAGTACCATTCAGGAGCCATGATACATGATTATACTGTCTGATTATTATTCATATAAAATGCTTCTTGAATGGTGCTGTAAGGTACTTAAAATATCATGATATTACTACTATGGCAGAATCGAACACAGTGGTTTTGGTAATATGGGGGTACTTTTCTGTTGTTAAAAACTCACTTTAGATTTTAACCTTAAAAAAGACATTCTAAACCATTATATATATTGTCATTTAAAATATATATTTCTAAACATTTCTGACCATATTAAAACACCATGGTATGTACACACACACACACACACACACACACACACACACACACACACACACACACACACACACACACACACACACACATACATATATACATGCAGTACCATTTTTTTTTTTTAAACATTACTATATATGTTTAACAGATAAGCAGTTGCATTCGGTTATAAATGTATTAAGTTTCATGATATTTGTAACTATTTGAATGCACTAGTGATCTGTTGCACATTATGCAATATATTTAATAACTAATTAACCCTCTGAGGTCTGAGCTGTTTTCTGGGCCCTGGAGGTGTTCTGACATGCTCTGACATTTGTGGTTATTTCTGTTACTTGTGACATTTTCATGGCTAAAGTCTAATTACACTGTATTCAGCACAAACTCTGCTACAATAATATATCAGCAGCATGTATGTAAAAGTTTGTAGTTTTGAGATAATGACATTTATGCGTGGTTTGTGAAAATACAAAAATAAATTCTCACTGAAATAAGGTCATGAAACCCATACTGATTATTTCTTCACAAGACTTTTGAAAATTGTATCACGTAGCCTAGAATATTTGCTCTAAAACTATGTGAGAATCACCCTGACTGCTCATTCAGAGAAGACAATATATTGATTTAAAAATTTTACGACGTGTTTTGTGTTAGAAAGCAATATGCGAAGGGGCGGATCACCTCATTAATATGAAAGCTTTCCACACCTGAGAAAGACAAAGAACCTCCCTAATGGCCCTATTAGGAGCTTATCAGGGCCCATCATTCTGACCAACCTTGCACAAAGAATGAGGAGATTTAAAAAAGAATGGCTTTTAAAATTGTTTGGATTTATTTACAACACAACATAATCCAAAGATACACAACAAAAAAGCACTTATTGAAGAAAGAGACCTTTGTGCCATTCCTAAAAACATTGTACATACCTTTCATTTTCTAAGGTGTTTGATTTTCACTTTACCATGTTCATGTACTGTGACATGTACTGTGAATGTTTAAGTCAGCAGGACTCAGTGGCATCTGGGCCCTGAAAAAAAAAAAAAAAAAGAACATACTAATATCAAGAGAAAGGCCTGCACGATTTTGGGAATACATTTTAGATTTTTCTTGTTAAAATTGCTTTTTAAAATTCACAGAATACACACACACACTCACACAAATGTTTCCAACAACATATAATGAACACCAGGTTTGTTGTGCCTTGTAGGTATAGGCTATGCGCAGTGCTGCATAAAATAATAACAATATAGCAGCCTATATATATTTTCAAAAAGATTTCAGTAACAACTAAGCTAGAGAAAAATATATTGATTATCATGTTACTTCAAATGTTTCCATTCGTTATGATGATATGAAATGAGATAATAGTAAAAACATGAAGCCGTTTGGAGCGTTTTGCTTTTCCAAAATATGATACATTCAAACGCGATCACGATCAAAAATATGATACATTAAAACGCGATCGCGATCAAAAATATGATACATTAAAACGCGATTGCGATCAAATATAAAACATTATGGTTAGGCCTACCATATACATAGCCTATCTACGTTTGAGCAGATATCCACAAACACAGTAACAGTAAACACGGGTCTAAATATTATAATATTCACCATATATCTAGCAACAGTTCAACTGCAATGTGAAATTTATGCAACAATAGCAAACTAATATGTAAGAATTACTTACCTTATCTTTCTTGTCTTCAAATATCGTTCTTCTTCTTCTGATGTAAATCCAATGTAAGCTCAGGCACGTCTTTCAAACTCGACGAAAAGTGAAGTGAAGTGTTTTGTTGTTGAGGTAATGAGGGCGATCGCGTTCCATGTGGAGATTTGCATGTGAATATCTTTTGCGCGAGTGGGCGTGGCCGAATTAAAAATAATTAGGAAGCGTTTGAGAAGCTGGAAATCTTGTTGGTTTTATACAAATTACTTAAACAGAGAATATTTGTTTTCGTTTTGAATCCGATCATTTAAAAGTACACACTTAAATGTTTATAAAGGTGTATGGCTCATAAATGTGTGACAAGTATTCGCTGAGTTTTGTTTCAGTTTATAGACGTGCTCAAGAAAAAAAAGTTCACCGCGACGGAGAGGCAGAACGCACACACTGTTTATTTTCTTTATTTTACAAAAGCACAATGTTTTGATTTGATTGGAAGTGGACACATACAAAAGTAGAAATACCACAGATTCTTTTTTTATATTTATTTTTTCTGTATGACCATAAATGACGGAGAAATTTAAGTTTATAGTGCTACAATGTGGAGAAAATCCAGCAAAACGCGCCGGCGCGTTTGTCGACCTCAGAGGGTTAATCATATTGTGAGGCCCTTTTTGCATTTCAGTGATAACTTGTCAGTTTTTACACATTTTATTCTCAGTTATCACACAGGATGCATGAGGTCCGTGTCAAAATAGTTTCAAACAAGTTTCCTAAATAGTCTGACATGTGTCAACTTTACCATAGTATAGAGATCACAGTGAAACTTAATGTGGCCTCTCAATACTGATGAGGTAGATGGTTTCATTGTGTGTGTGTGTGTGTGTGTGTGTGTGTGTGTGTGTGTGAGATTACTCCTCCGCTGAGTCATTCCATCCCATTAACATGCTTTCCAGCACTTTAGTCACCCGTTCAACACCTAGTCATCAGCGTGGCCCAAATAGCAGGCTGACAGTAGTGGGGCTAAATCTGGCGTCTGAACCCATCAGAATGATGCCCTGCCGGAAGGACGCAATTCAGACCAGGAAGTGACCGGGAAAGTAGATTTGCTGAGATGTGTGCAATTTTTTTTTTGATGTTAAATACTTGCTTTTGTCCCAGTTTAGTGCAGACTAAAACTATAAGCAAGCCATTGGTAGGTTGACTTCCTGAAGCTTTGTTTTGTTTCTCGGGTCAACCAATGAGGGGGGTTTGTGGGCCCCTCATTGGGTGATGTAAGTGATACATACAAGATTGTTCAACAACCAAAGTTTAAGGCGGAACTTTTCACCCAACAGGAATTGACTGGATTGTGAAGAGCATTATTGTAGTATTATATATTATTTTAATATTTGTTATTATTTTGAATTAGCTTTTATTTGTAAATTTTAAGTTTTAGTTATTGCTTTTGTCATTTTTCAGCCTTATTTTTTAATTTAGCATTATTTTTATTTCAGTTTTAGTCATTTTAGTAATTCAGCTTTTTTATTTCAGTTGGTTGCCAAAGCAACATTTCTACATTACTTCAGCTTTATTTCAATTAACAAAAAGCATTATTAGTTTTTGCTTTGGTTAATAATAACTAATAATTTATTGAGCACTGATAAATAGTCCAGTTACAAGTATTAAAGCGATAGTTCACCCAAAAAGGGTTAAATGAAAGTTAAAAATTAAAATGAAAGTTGGGCCTTCCATAGTATGGGAGGAGGGATCGTCAATGGGGCCCAACTTTCATTTTAATTTTACTTTTTGGGTGAACTATCGCTTTAATGCTTGTAACTGGATTATTTATCAGTGCTCATTATTTAAAATACTAAAATAAATATTGAAACCAAAAAAAAAATTCTCTTTTAACCGGCCAATCAACTCTTTGGTTAGCATCATTCTTCAAAATATGTTCTTTTCAGAAGAAAGAAATTCATATTCAAATTCAGGTTTGGAACAACTTAATTAAATGATGACAACATATTTATTTTTGGGTGAACTATCCCTTTAAGAAAGCAACTGAACGCAGTTTTGCTTTCATGTTGACTTTTATCAATTTATGCATCATGGTAAACCAAACCAGAACATATGCATAATTAGAAAGCGCAGCATTTGTGGTGTGTTTTTATAGCGATAAAATTCTGTTGTTCATTTGAAAGCATTATAAACCGTATCAATGGCTTTACTTTATTTGAGTATAAAGGCGTTCACAACTCATCACGAACCCTCATTAAAGTTCAGTCGGCATTAATTGTCTCTCTGCATCCCGGCGGATCCTGCACACATTCTTTGATTCGTTCTTTGCTCCTGCCCCTCGGGGATCGTCTTCCCTTACGTAACATGACTGTACTGCACCATAGCGCTCCACACCTGCCGTGTGTTCTTCCACATGATCACGTTCTCACAGGGACCCCCTGCTTTTGAACTGGACTGCAGTGCAGCTTGGAAAATTACATAACCTTGTGTAACCTAATTAGTATTAGAAATGAGCTCAGGAGCTGATGGAGGTGTAAATTTTTGCACGTTTTCCTTCCTAAAGTTGCACACAAAGCTAATTTTGCGATTTCTCATAATTAGGGAAAGATTTGTTGTTGCATGCAATGTTATTTAATATTAGTAGCATATAATTGGGTGAAATATAATGGGAGCTATGTGAAAGCACACGTATTATTGTTGATACAGACAAAATCAAGATTTAATGATGCTGGACTTGATTTATGAACTGAAGTAATAGGTTCAGTGGTCCGCTGTGAGAGAAGACATACTGCCCCCTACTGGTGTTTGTTTATGGACACAACTTGTAATATTGCATTTATGATTAGAATCTGATTTAGAATCTGTTTATGATTTAGATCGGCTTCATATGTGCTCAAGGCTTATGTTTAACGTTATTATAGTACGTTTTTTTTAGGTCCCACAGACGTATGCAAAAGCTTACAGGTTAAAAGAAAAGTGTATTAACAAATAATCACATTGTATTTGGATTAGTTGTTGCACACTGATATGCTAATAAGAGACGCTGACATGGTAATTGAGGTGGGCCATGTAGTTAAAAATATTTTTCATACTTAAGATGGCATTTTTATTTTCTGAAATGGATTAAAAAGCTTTTCCTTTTCATCAGAAGTAGGTTAAAAATGTCTGTAAGAACAAAACCACAGACCGTTACTAATAATTTTTGACTAAAGAAAGAATTATTTAATCGATATATCTCGATTAAAGAATTATTTAATCGATATTTATAATGTTATAATGTCTTTTGAACTTTCTATTTAATAAAGAATCCTAAAAAAAGTCACAGTTTCCACAAAAATATTAAGTAGCACAGCTTTTTACATTTTAATAACATTTCACAATATTACTATTTTTTGATCAAATAAATGCAGCCTTGTATTTTTATAAAAACATTTAATGTGTGAAAAGAAAAGGTTGATTCAGAGTAAAACTGGACTGATTTAATTAACTGGACACCTTAGAAATGATTCACAAACTTGAATTGAACTAGTGAATATTGGCGATATCACTCACTGCGTGCTAATTAAAGATGCTAGAAATCTTCTTTAATAACATTATTTCTCTAACAATGTTCCTTTTACTAGATATCCCTCAGTGTCACTGAATGTTTGTGTATAAACCAATTCCAGATCCGAAGATGTTCACTGAATTCTGTACTAAATATCCTGAAGCAACATCTTCATCTTCATAAAAAAGACGAGAGGGATTGGCATGCAGCTTGCGTCACTTTCTTGCTCCATTAGAAGTGTTTAAAATAAAAGACGAGAGGTCTAATTGTCTTACCGTAATTAGTTTTTCTGTTTTAATTAGACTGGCAGGCCAATTTCCAAAGGGTTCGGCGTAATAAAGGTGCGCCCTGAGGGTGAAAAAAGCATTCGGAAACACACTTTCTGATGGTCTGCATAATTAAATTGGTAGAAATGAAAGGCATATCTAATGCTCTGCCTTTGCTACTCCACCTCGCCAGGGCAAAATGTGTTTTTTCTCTCATCCATCAGTATTTGTATTCATTTAGCCTCGCAGACGGTACCGCCGATGGCGCGCTGGTTTTTAATGAAAAGGTAATGAGATGTTGAGTCGATATGGTCTTTATGTGCTCCCGTTTCTATGGGATCTCGTCAATTAAATGCATTTCATTAGGTGGAAATAGTTTGTAAATGCATGTGTAGTTTCGTCTGAAAATGTTGGGCAACCCTGTGCGTTTCTGTAATGAGTCAACTTGTTTAACTTGTTGAATATTGGTTATAGTTTATGAAGTGGACAGTTTTGATGCCTAGCTATGATCCCTGAATTCATATTTCTGTCACACTTACGAGCTTTTTGCATTTTGTTGCACTACTTTTTAACTGATGTTTGTTTAATCTGACTTTAAAGACAAGTAGAAAGCTTCATCACAGACAGTGGTTGGACTTGAAATATCAGTGGGGCGTCTTGCGTCAGAGCATTGCACAGATACCAAGATGAGTTAAACTAGTTTTTTAAAGGGACGACCGCACTTTACTCCAAAACAGAGTGGGACACGATAGCATTTCTGTGTGTGCGTGTTCACACCGGGTACGGATAATGCACCAATGATTCCTATTGGTTAAGGATTAGACTAATCCTACTTCAGGTAAGACAGGGAGTCCGTGATCCCCTCCTCCTTCTCATGAGGGATTACAAAGGTTCGACATGTTTCCTGAACCTGTCTGTCACTTCCTCCCTCTTGCCGGGACATTTTTGATATTTGACAAAGCTAAGCTCATGATCTCAGCATGACGTTAGTCAATCTGTCAAAAGCAGTACTAGAACATCACCGTCTCGCCTGAAGAACAGTCTTAATGGGAATATCAGAGATTATTAGGACCCTAAACTTGGTTTTAGTTTGTTTTTGGTCTGATAATGCCGCTGGTGAAAGGATATTCTTGTAGTTTGGAGAAGTCATCATCATGATGTGTTTTGGAGGGAAAAGACGGCCAAGACACAACCATGTTCAGTGGGGTGACGAGGACTGTTTGATCTCAGTGGATGTTACGGGGGTGGCTAACCCTAATGCTGTAGACGCAGGTAATAAATACTTCTTCAAAGGCGAATTACCATGTTAACTTCCATCTTATCAATGCTCGGTTGTTTTCTGGCTTTCCTAGTGCTTGCTTTACAAATGTCTTTTTGATTTATTAAATAGCTGAACTGTATAGTGAATAGTTTCTTTTAAAATACTATTCCAGAATTGAGGTCATCTTTGATCTGGTGTATTTTATTTTAGATAGTGTTGAAAAGGGGCAATTGTAAATATCAAATATCCACGTTTGTGTCCACGTGTGGGAAAATAGTATTAAACGTTATAGACATTTGTACTTGCTGTTTATTTCAAATTTTCACATCATTGTCTATCAGCGGTGAAGGCCGTAAAAATTAAGGTGCTTCACATATGATAATCGAATGAAAAGCGAGTCATCAGTGACATATGCATGATGTTTTTTGACTGATACGTTGTATTTTAAATAACTATAGCGTGAGTTATCTTTTTTAGCTTGAGAGTTGATAAGAGTATATAGGACATAAATCTTGCAATGGAAACATTTTGTTGGTTAAATATGGCTTTAAAGTTAAAGGGATAGTTCACCCAAAAATGAAAATTCGTACTCACCCTCATGTTGTTCCAAACCCGTAAGACTTTCATTCTTCTTTGGAACTTTGATGAAATCTGAGAGCTTTCTGTCCCTCCATTGACAGCTTATACAACTGAAACTTTGACGCTTCAAAACCGAACCGTTTGAGCTTCCGGAAGAGGTTTGTTCTTGCGAGACATTCATGTTCGGTTGAGCTGTGTATGTTCGCTGATCAAAGTTTATATGTGAGTAAAAGCCTAAATTAAATCTGTTCATCAAATAAAGCAATCAAGTCTCTTCAGAAAATTTGGAATAAACCTCTCAATTCATATGGATTAGTTTTACGATCTCTTTATGAACTTTTTGAAGCGTTAAAGTGGTAGTTGCGTAGCTGTCAATGGAGGGACAGAAATCTCTCAGATTTCATCAAAAAGATCTTCATTTGTGTTCCGAAGATGAACAAAAGTCTTACGGGTTTGGAACGACATGAGGGTGAGTAATTAATGACATATAGTTTAAAGGGTAAGTTCACCCAAAATGTAAAAGCAATTATGTTCTTGGATATGTCCATGTAATTAAAATCATTAGGTTATACAAATCGGAAATCTGTCAAATATTTTACTCTGAGTGGGTGGAAGCTCAAAATAAAAAGCCTTATTGTCAAGGGACTTGTGGTTTTTCTTATAAAAAAAGACTTAAAAAAAGAAAAGACTAGTCTAGGATCATCAGCCCGTGGCTTCTGTTGTGTTCTCAGACTCGTACATGTAAGATGTCAGACATGAGTTCATAAAGGAGTAAACTGGATTAAAGTACTTATTGTCTGGATAATTAGATGGTTATCTCAAAAATGATGAAGAGAGAGAGAGAGAATGACAGGAAAGAATTAAATAAGGAAAGAAATAAAGAAAGTAGGAACGGAAATAGAGGAAAAGACAAAGATGGAAAGAATTTAAAAGGGAAGTAAGGAAAGAAATAAAAGGAGGGAAGGAAAGAAGTAAAGAAGAAAATGTTAAAATATGAAATAGGAAAAAATGAAAGAGGCAAATGAGAATGGAAAGAGGGAGAGAGAAAAAGAAAGAATGAAAAATAAATATGGAAAGGATGGAAAGAAGGAAAGAAAGAGACAAAAATAAACATGGGAAGGAAGGATAAAACTTCAGAAGGAAACAAGGAAGAAAATAATAAAAGTGGAAAAGAATGAAGAGAGAAAGAAAAAGGGGAAAGAGTGCTGCTTTATTATTTTGCATCTTTTAGAAGTCTGTTTCAATCAAATTGTGGCTGAAATTTTCATAAATGAATGTGTAATGTATATGCTGTTCTTAGACAAAATTGATGCATTTGATTGTGAATTTTTTTGTCCATCTTATGACAGCTGTAAGTTTACCATAGTCCAACTAAAATACTACTTCTCATAAATTCCTTTGCGCAGCAGGAATGTCATCAAGCGAGTCTCTGGACTATTCTAAAAACAATTCTCCATGGCCGTGTAGAATAACTAGACTGGTGGGGTAGTTTTCATTGAAACCACTTGTGGGTGCTCTTTACAAGCACAAAATCTCAAATCTGCTCCCTTGTTTTCCTAATCCAGATGGCTTTTTCTAGTATGACCGATGGCCAGTCAGATTTACCATGTTAGGAACCAATATTAATGTTATACAGAATCCTAGGAAGCAATCTTAATATCAAAGCTAAAACTTGTTTATGGGGTAAATACTTTGTTGTATTTGTATTTTTATTGTGGAGACAGCTTTTGCATGCACATTTAGTGTTTCTGGGAAATCATTTTATTTTCATTGCACATTCTTTTCCATAATGCTTATTCAATGCTCCTAGAGTTGACATAGGTGGCATGAAAACTTTACATGACATTACTTTAGCATAGGCAAAGACATGCATGAGAAAACTGGGGAATTGTTTGGCATTTCATCCTCCCCCCATGCAATGAGCTCCCCAGTTTTGTTTGCCAATTTCTGCCTTGTTCAGTTGGATGAGGAAATGCAGTTGTGAGGGAGGGCAGTTTAGGAAGGGAGGGTGGGAATGTGGGAACTAGAGAGAGAATGATTTAGGGAGGCTCGAAGAAAGGGAAGCTCTACAAAATGCCCTTTAATTTGGATGCTTTTTAGGATGGTGCAAATGTTGGTAACTATGCTGCAGATACTCGCTACCCCAAGCTTCAGGCACCCTCTGTTTTAATCTTCAGTCACAGCAGTATCTCCCGCAAGGATTTCTCTACAGGTGCCTTGGCAATGCCTTCGCTTTAAGGAGACAAAATATTCTGCTCCTTGTTTTGCCGTTATCCTTGGGACATGTGGGAGCAGCTTGAAGTTCAAACAGACCCCTCTCACTCATGCCAAGAACCGGAACATTAAGGAATTTGCCTTCACTGCTGACTGCAGGGTTGCACAGACCTGTTTTTGACAGTAGGAGAAGACCAAAGACTCCTTAATCTGTGGCTGTATTTATCCCTCCAATGCACAGGTTTGTTTTTTCATAGCGAGTTCCCCCCCCATAATCCCCTGCAAGGTAAAAGTTTCAGTGAGGTCATGCTGGTGCTTGTTTGAAGTTTCCCCCCCCCCTAACTCTGTCTCCGTCTCTCACAAGTCAAAGGTGAGGGATTATTCTTGCTTTTGGAATGTGGCCTGGAGGTGAAAGACTCAAGAGTGTGGCAGTGTTAGAGAGAGAGCGTTTAAGTTGCCGAGAACAAGCTTGTGGAGGTGTGTCCGTAATATGAAATGTGATTTCTAAAGGAAAGATCACGTCTCCTCACCAAGACCAAGGTGATAAAACTCTATATGAAGTTGTTGTTTGCCAGAATGGGACTCCAGGAGGAGCTGCAGACTCGTACGCCTTCAGGAGGGGGTGAGAGGAGGGTAGAAGCTGAGCTGGGAGTTGTTAAGAACAACGTGGGAGAGGACGACAACGAAAGACAAGAGGCGGATCAGAGGGAGGAACGTCGAGAGAGCCCAGGGCAGAGGAGGAGTGCAGCTGGAAAGCTCAATAGGTGGTTTTACCTGAGCAGCACAGGGAATGGGGGGTGGAGGAAAGGGGAAGTACTAGGAATGAGGACGGACCGGTTACCTTCTTTCTTCCAGGACAGCTGTGTGCAACAAGCCTCTGCGGAAGACTTCGATTTGGCTGTGGAAAAGAAAGCTTGGACCAAAGTCGTCTCTGCTGATGTTTGCCACATTCCCATTAAGGAACTTACTTTTAATGCTATATCTGTGGAGAATGCATCAGAAACTCATGTGGCGGTCTTACGAAGGCCTGCACATGGCCTTCGGCTCCTGGGCAGCAGAAGAGTAGTGAGCATGTTTGTCTTCCCAGATGACAAAAGGGGACTGGAAACCACAACAACCATCAACCAAGACAGCTCGACAAGACCCCGCAGTGTTTGCATGTTGGCAGCTACAAACTACAGCAACGTTCTTCTGCCTTCCTCTACCCCCAATGAGCAAGGTTGCCCAGATGTGGTCCAGCGGTGTCAGACAAGACGTGCCGAGCTGCGTGCCATAGACGGTCTAAAACCAGACATGCCGCCGTCTGTCAGCCTACTTCCTTATAGACTAGAAGAACCACCAATCCGTCGGACTTCTAAAAGCAGAAGCAAGCCACGGCCTGTTAGCATGACTGTGCTTGAGCTTAATAAAGAGCGAACTGGATCCCGGGGTGAGCTCGCAAGCCACGCTTCTACTGGCACCGGTAGTTTGCCTCGTCCAGGCTTCCGATGGAGATGGTTTGGTCGACAGGCAGCAGGCAAGGAAGTCGTAGTGACACAAACTTCAACAAGGCTAAAGGAACCCAACAAGGGGGAAGGACAAAAGAGAACGTTCGGATCACTGCGGAGGAGTTTGAGTCTCAGGATGAGGCGGAATCGTAATCAACTTGAGCAGGATGACCGAACTGAATGGAGACGCACTGCAAGTATTGGAGAAAAATCAATGCAAACCACTCGTCCGTTCTCCTATCTTACTGGCAGGACGTTAACGCCAGCTTGCGAGCAAGACGAGGACCAAGGGGCCACACAGTACATACAGTACCAAACTCGTGGCAAGGTAGCAGTATTGGAGATCCCTCTCCATCCTGCCAAACTAACCAAGCCCACCAAACAATTGCAACCAGAGACTAGTTTTTGGCAGCTGATTGCTAATCGTTTTAAGAGGAAGGACCCGTTGTCCAGCAACAAATCTGAGCTGTGCACTGAAAGCCAAACAGTTGGCAGTCATCCCCCGGCGAGAAATAAAAAGCCTGATTCTGTTGCTATAGAGACTCTAGCTGGCAGTGGTTTCCGCAAAGGTCAAGGTAAGTAGTGTAAAATGCATAATTTCATTCCACATCCCAGTCTGTGTAGGAAAATGCTTTTTGTCTGAAGAGGACAGACTCTGAGTGCCTGGATGTAGCCTGAGAGAGCAGGGCAAATTGATTAAATATTAAAATGATATTGAAGGTCTGGCTTGAGCAGCACCAACAGGCATAGTAAGAGGTTAAATGCATTATTCACTCAGAGGGCTTTGGCTCTGTTGTGTGTGTGTGTGTGCTTGAGCTGTTAATTGGCTCCAAGAGGAGTTTTCTTCTAGTGTATGTCTGCACTGCAATTGAATTAGGAAGCAAAAAAAGCATCCATCAAATCTTGTTTAATCATTAACGCTTTCAAGGTAATCAAATAGACTGTAGGAATAAGTCAAGGATGGATGATGTAGACGAATAAAGAAAGGGAATGATTTAATGACGCTGTCAGATCCCTCCTAAGCACTACTTTTTGGAAAATGTAATACGGAACGATATCGTTCTCATTGGATTGGAGTTTGGGTTTTTTTGTGGTTTGTTTTTGCTTTAAAAGCTCTGAAGGTTAAATCATAACCCAGCATGTAGACAACAGTCCTCATGATATTTTAAACATGTTTTCATTCCGTGTCTGTTCGTTCTTTTGCCTGCAGCTCATGCACCGTCTCAAAGGTAGTGAAAATAAATAGTGTAGTTGCAGAGCTTTACGCTGTGATTTTTAAGAGGGATTAGGTTACTGATAGTGCGACAAGATGATGTATACAGGCCTAGGCTCTTAACCTTATGTCACCTCAGCTCCTTTGTAATCCTTATTTGGATGATTTAAAAATTGATTAGTTTTGCCTGTGGCATTTTCATCAGAAGTATTTGTGCAGCATTGCATAAGGTAAACAGAAATTACTTTTGCCTTTTGTCTTCAATCTGTGAAGTCTGGCTTACATTTGTAGTGTGAAATCTTTAGCCTTTAAAGCTTCTGGGTTGCAATATATAATTTGAATGAAGCGTCTGCATACACAAGATGACTGAAATGTCAGTGGAGAGATGCTAGCACATCTGTTGAAATAGAGCTGTCCTTATGTTTGAATTATGAGAACATGTTTCAGGATGGAAGATGATGTTATTGGGAGCACACCTTGAGATGTTTTGAGCATTTATTACGTAGTTAGAACAGTTAGGGCGTTGTTGACAGGCTTAAAGTGTCATAAAACCCCTCATTTTCCCACACAAATTTCACCAGAATGTTAAAAAATAAAGGAATGGAAAGCTGGATAGAAGAGAGAAAGATACAGCAGATTTAATTAATTGTAATGGAGGTAACATTATCAAAATGCATTAACAAAATGCACAAAAATATAATTTTTCTGTCTAGCTGTCTGCGTAGACACACACACACACACACACACACACACACACACACACACACACACACACACACACACACACACACACACACATAATAATATAATGTTCTGAGTTTTGAGACTTTTATTCAGCTTTGTTGATTCATCAATTTAATTGGACTCATCTAATAACACGTACTCATTAAAGATGGATGGAACCAGTGACACTGAGATTATGACAATTCAAGGTTTTTATTTAAATTGTGCATCTATATATCATTATCTTAATATAGGAAGAGCTTTCAATCCAATGCCCTTAATTTGCATTTAATATTAAGATGCAGAGACTAATTTTATAATGAACAAGCTCATTTATGGTCTTGACCAATTCGTTTGTCTAAATTTTGTCCTTTTTAGCATTGTAACCATTTTTTTTCTTTCACTTGGAAGACTAGGTCAGCCTCAGAGGCATCAGGGTTGGGCATGCTAATTAGGTTTTTTTAAGATATGGTTGTTCTGATATTAGATTTATTTTATCTTATGTTTCATTTTATATGTATTTGGACAAAGAGTGACACGGCCCTTTAATTGGCCATCATCCAATCAGTGGACTTGCATTTATCGAAACAATCTACTCGCATTACCTTCCTAAGTATATCTGGGAAAGATTGCCTTAGCACAACAAGCTCTCACAAACGACTTACAGGGCTTGTTTTTAGGCAGCACTATTAGTCACTCCTCAAATGGAGATAACAAATTAAGGGCCGTTTACACCCTTGGCATCTGCTTGAATTTGTGTTCATTGGTTACTAAGGAAACTATCCTTTCCAAACTCCCTGAATGACCTTTCATTGCAAAAGTTGACTTACAGCCGGAATGTAGGTGTGTTTACTGAACTTGAGAGCTTTTTGGACCAAAGCTTAGGTGTGCAGATTACGTGTACCTGTCGCTACATGCCCTGGTTGTTTGACAAGCAGGTCGTTCCTGGGTCTTGACTGTTTTCTGTAGCGGTGAGTTCTGTGTATGCAGGCGAGGAAAGGTAAAGCCTTCCAGGCTTAAAATACAAAGTGCCAGACTCTCCTTACAGGTCTTCTCAGCTAGAATTCGGATGACTTGTAGGCCTTCGGGTCGTGAAGGCTGGGTTTCAATAGCAGGTTAGAAAAATGGTGTGTGGTCACTTCAGATGGTAGCCTTGGTGCCAGCCCGAACCCCGCCCACAACATTTTTTGGTCGGGAAGTTCGGTCTGGACTCGATCCGTTGAGGAGTAATTATGCTCGGCTCCCAGAAGGCCGAGCCAATCAAATTGCCAGGGCGGGCTTTAATCGATGATGGACAGATGATCTGCGGTTACGTAATCACCCACGTCACCAAAGAGCGCTTGGGTTGTTTTCAACAAAGACGACTACAGCAGGAGAATTGAGATGTTTAGATTCCGCTATCGCGTCTGTTATAAAATAAATCGACAGTGCAATTATTTTAAAAGACGAACAAAGAACCGCAATCAAGGTATATGTCGATCGGAAAGATGTGTTTGCCGTCCTTCCTACGGGATTCGGCAAAAGTTTAATTTATCAGCTGACTCCGATGGTCGCTAAGAAGATGGGACGCAATGAAAACCCTGTGGTCATTGTGGTTTCTCCTTTGGTCGCACTCATAGAGTGCTTTATTATCACTTTACTCATTACTTTACTACTTCTTCCTGCGTGTGCGCAGTTGAGCTCTGTTGACAACTATGCGTTGCTCACTGCGTTGCTCTGATTGGTTGTAGGTCTATCCAATTGATTGCAGAGTTGTTGTTTTTTCCTGGTTCGGTTAAGACACGCCTCATAATGAAAGCCCTATGGAGCAGTATCAGACTCACATTCTGCCTAGAATATGAGTATGACAAAGTCAGGCTATTCAGATGGTGCAAAGCTAGAAAATTGCATCACAGGTAGCTTGAGAAAATCCATTACTGTATGTTATAAAGGTACAAAGAGTTCCCTTTCTCTTTTAAATGTGCAAAAGAAATGGACGACCACACCAACATCTTAGGACATTCATTCTAACCACTAATTAACTAAAAGGCTCTACATTTTCCAAAAGAGGCTTTAAAAAGCCTATTGATTTGCATGCATCTCTGTTCCTCTAGGCTTGAAATAGCATTAAGAGCAATTTCTAAATGTTCTCCCATGCGATTGTGATGACCTTGCCCTCTTAAAACTCTGAGTCATATTTTCTTTAGCAAGTTATCACTTAAGTTTGCTTTGGTTCCCATATGACATGAAAAGCGCTTCGCTTGCAGTTCACCCTTCAGAAGGAAAAGCATCGAATTGAAATTCTGAAGTGCTACATCAGTTTGATGGCTTTTTATCTCAATGGGGTTTAATTTTACTGACAAATTCACATCTGTCGCTCCAAAATACCGCAATATTTACCTGATACCTACCTGCCTCATTGAGTTTAGCTCACGTGCAGTCCATCTGAAGTCTAATTACTTTGATTTGTTTTGACTTGGTACCTCAACATCTTTAGGAAAAAATGGCAAGATGCTGTCCTGTAGGATTGTGGGGAGTGGTTGTCATGTTCAGATGTGTTTGCATGTTGGCGTAGGTCCACTTTTCCTTGCATCCGTGTGTGAGAGCGAGGATGGAAGTTGAAAACGCCTGGTTTCATCAGGGCACGTTGCTGAGCCCAGCAGGAAGAATCTCATCTGAGTCACTTCAGCAGTTTGTTGAGTGCGAAGGGAGGGTGTGACATCAAGTTTAAATGAAGGACGGAAGGAAACACCTCCTGACTTGCCGTGCGTTACACTTAGCACACCATGTTTCCACCATCGCACAAATGAGACTCCTTTTGGTACCATACATAGATTTTTTTCACTCTCAAATGGGTCCCTTTCTTTGTGTATTTTTCTCACTGTCCCCTGAATCTACAAAGAGTTCTTTTTCTTCTGTTCCTCAGATGCTTTGAATAGAAATTTTGATTAGATTGGACATGAGCAGCGGAGTGAAAAATGAACTGAACAATGCAGTGCCACAAACCTCTGTGGTGCTTTAAACAGGGCTGCCCATGTGCCCGCTGTGATGATGTAATCGCTGCACAAAAGATAGAGTTTGTGGCACAGAAATGGGCAGGATTTCGCTGGGCCAATGAGGCTTGTGTTTTCGCTGTTGTCAGTCCATGTAGCCAATATGACAAACATGATTATTAGTAGCAACTAAGCCTCTGATCTTCTGCATGAGGGGATGACATACTTTTAATTTACAGTTGGTGCTCTTTTTAAAGGCTTTGTGTGATAGAGGACCAGGAGTGACACTTAAAAATAAGCTGATTTCTTCCATTTATTTCTTCAATTTATTAAGTTGCACTCCACTTATCAATGTATGTATTCAAAGAATAAAAAAGTCATTTTATAACACTCTTTTTAAATATATAATCTAAACATAGTTGAAACAATGTTTTTGTCATGCTAAGGTAAGAAAAATAATTTGACAATTTGTTTTTTTTGTTGATGAATTGATGAATTCATCAATCATTTCTGGTTGATGGACATATTGATGTGTATATAAGCTATAACATACAAACATGTCTGTCCAGTTTATTGAGTGAAATGAATGACATAATCACTTACTAAAGTTTTCTATCTGTTTCTTTCCAGATTCCTTCGTCAACAGTCAGGAATGGACATTGAGTCGATCAGTACCAGAGCTCAAAGTGGTGAGTGATCTTCCCAACCCTTACTTTGTCATTTTATCTCTTAACATTATGCGGAACAGTAAATCCTGACACGTCGACCACTGAATTTATTCAGCAAGCAGAGAGACACAGACTGCTGTGTGTCACTCTGTAATGATATTTCTGCTTGAGACAGTCTGGAGTGTCACTTATTCTGCTGACGTTCCCTCAGAATAGCCACCAGAGAGAAAATTCACTGATACTTCATACACAATATCACTGTCAAAATATGACTCAGTGTATGATTATTATTATTATTTACAGTTTATCAGGGGCGGAAAGAGTTTTTAAGAAAAATAACCATTACTTTCCAAAAAACTACTTGAGTAAGAGTAAAAGAGTAGCTTATTTAAAAATACTCATGTGTCGTGAGAAGTGAGTACTGAGCTGTGGATTCTATCTCCCTTATAATAAACACTGTGCACTGCATTAAAGAAACTGAAAATGCAGAAAACACATTTCCTTTTGCTGTTTGTCAGAATTAATGTAGAATATCTATGCCCTCCAACATGTTTTCATTTTGACTGCCAACTTTTTATCAGTGATAAAATGCATCTACTTCCAAAACAATAGGGAAAGGCTATTACAGAGATTTATTATATTAAATTGTATTCAACGTATAATTAATAAAACATTTTGAATGAATCTCTTTAACTGATACATCACAACTCTTTAATATGATTTGTCTGTTATTATGCACATCAATATTCAACTTAAATGCGCAATTAGCCAACATGGAATATTTTTATTATTTTATATTAAATGACAAATGCCATGTTCTTGATGTCGTCCACAACTAACTGGAACTAATAATGTTGATTCACTCGCTAAATGAAGGCGGATTTTATGAAATGGATCAAAAAATAAATAAAGGAGCTGTAGGTTTTATTACATCATATTACACGCTGACAGAGATGCTGTATAACACCATCAATAAGGTGCATACTGAATTTGTAAAGAGACTCAATCACTTTATATGATTAACATATTTAATTTAGGCTTTTATTCACTTATAAGCATTGATCAGCGAACATAATCATCTTACAGATCACATCACTTAAAATATACTCTAGTAAAGGTACACCATTTTTAATTACAGTAAACGTGTAACATGAGCATTTGTAATGTGTTGCTTCACACCCCCACACTGGACCACTTTAATGTTACAAAAATAAAAATACAGCTACACAAATCACAGTTTTAGTATCAGTGAACTTCAGGGAAAAATGATCCAATTCAATGATCATAATTATCCAATTTAAACAAAAAACACACAGCTGCTTATGAGGCAACACGATGAAACCATATGCTCATAAAGTTTTTACATCCAATATTCTCCTAATGAAGTTTCTATCCTCCTCTTTGTTCTCTGACTGCAGTGGCCACTTGGGTAACGAACTGCTTTATTATGGAGGAAGATTGTTACTGTCTGAACCTTGTTAACAACACACACCACCCTCTGATGAACCAAAACGGTGTTCAATATGAGCCTCGTCTGTTTAAATGAATGGAGAGGAGGATATTTGGTGTGTTTTTTTTTGTGAAAAGAAAGGACATAGGTTTTCCATTTCCATGAGGAAAGCAGTGTTTGGTCCCCTATTGAAGGTCAAGTTGGTAGTAGCGATGCTCGATATGTGGTGACCTTGTTGTCAATGGCCTATATATGCGTGGCCTGGTGGCCAATCTTCACTGATTTTTACATTCTATCAGCAGAGTGTGAAGGTTGAGTTAGCAGAGCAATAGCACAGCTGCACATAAAATATTGCGATCCACAACATAATGGGAGACATATGAGAGTTCAAAAGAGGACAAATAGTTGGTGCGCATCGCGCTGGCTCATCTGTGACCAGGACAGCAAGTCTTTGTGGTGTTATCCAGAGTAATGTCGGCATGCCACCATGAAGGACGAACCATTTCCAATAGGAATAACTGTCGACGCAAGAGGAAGCTGTTTGAAGTGGATGTCCAGGTACTAACCCGGATTGTATCCAAAAAAACAAAACCACAGCTTCCCAAAATTACGGCAGAATTAAATGCAGACCTCGACTCTACTGTTGTGCAAGCATGTATTGTTCTCTGATGAGTCAACCTTCACTGTCCTTCCCACATCTGGGAGAGTTACAGTGCGGTGAAGCCCCAAAGAGGCTTAACACCCAGAGTGAAGCACAGGGGTGGATCAGTGATGGTTTGGGCTGTAGTATCATGGCGTTCCCTACTGGGCTTGATGGACTGATACACTGATACACTGCCAAGGAGTACCCAACCATTTTAGAGGACCATGTGCACCCAATAGTTCAAACATTGTACCCTGAAGTAACTGTAACATGATAATGCACCAATACACACAGCAAGACTTGAGACAGAATGGTTTGATGAACATCTCACATGGCCTGCACAGTAACCAGATCTAAATATTATTGAAACACTTTGGGGTGTTTTTGAGGAGCAAGTGGAATTGCTCAAAATCTCTCTAGACATTGTGCAGGACTTGTAATTTCCATGCTGACGAATTGATGCTGTAATTGGCTGCAAAAGGAGGCCCTACACCATACATGAAGAAAAAATTTAGATGACTAACTTGTAAGACTAGTCTAATCAGTTTATGCAACCGGCCACTAATCTTTCTGCAGAATTCTGTGAGAAGTAGTGTAAGGGGTTTTACAGTCAAAGATCCAGAAACCGATATGATGAATGAAGACCCAGAGTCAGAATTGTAATAAATTAAAGAAAAGTTTTACTGAAGATAGTTTGCAGTGTCATCAGCAGAAGTCAGCTTCAAGACTCACATGGAGTTCGTAGGCAGCCCCGCTTACAGTTACAAAGATCGCAGCAGTTATACCCTACACCAAGGTCTAAGCTACGTCCTTGCTTCAGGTTGCAGTTTCTGATTGGCTAAGAAATAGATAAGCGTAGTAATTTTCCACACATATACAGATAGACTGAAGCATATCTCCATCGATTATGCAGCTGACACTCGGACCCTGAAGTTAGGCACGTCGTGACATTCCAGTTCTCAGATTTGGGTTGCTGTCCAGAACAACAACTCAGTCAATCTCCAATAATGCCAGTGGTTCCTTAACCTGCAACCAAGAAGACTAACACACACACTGACACACAGCTTTTCCAAGGTTGGATTTGGCCAGGCTCTAACTATAAACAGGAGAGTCCTCTCAAAACATCAAGATAATGCGTTCTTTCTCTCAAGGAGAGCTAAACTTTAGTCTATGTGGAAAGTAAGGCTTCAACAAAGAAGTGGTCCCTTAAACTATTGGCTTCAATGACCCCTATATTTTTTAACACGTTGAAGACCTTTCCCAAACACAAAACAAGTCCCTATTTCATTTCTGGAACTCAGTTACTGCATTCAGATATCAAATACAGACATTAAAGAATACATGAAAGAACATTTCAGTAATCACACTGGTAACTTCTATAACAAAGTAAAATCTCAAGAGAAGTCATTCAACTCATTTGATATTTAGAAGGAAAAATATTGATTAACACCTTGATTTATAATCACTCATTACATATACATTAAGTAGATTCCATGCAGGCCCTGTTATCAGTATAAGCTCTCTTTATCAGCGCTCACTTCGTCAATTCATTTCAATATTTGTTATAGGAAGTTCTTCATCTCCAGTGTTTGAGGAGAAAGACAGGTGTATCTGTCCTCATGTTTGTAAAGCTGTCCATCTCCAGCTGGTAGGGAATTATTATCCATTGGTGCAGGAACACCTCCTGTGGACTGACAGGCGGAACAGTTGCGTCAAGTGTGAGGAAACTCCTGAAAGTTGCTTTCTCCATGGTTGAGGAGTTGTATGATGACAGAAGGAATCTCGACTCGTTTGAGGGAAGTCCTGGATGCAGAACGGATGTTCTCCATCTGTTGGTAGTGAATAGTTATTGAAACTGATTATTGTCTTTTAGGCCCATTTGGTTAGTCTCATGAACAAAGGGGATGGTGTCTTTCATTCTCACTCTCATTGAGAAGTACAGTTCACCAGTGATACTATCATATTAAAAAAATGACTTGCAGCGAGTTTTATTAGTTATTTAATATCCTGAAATATATCTCACTGATTATCTTCCAGCCGATTATTTGTTTGCTATTCTGTTTTGTCTCTGCATTATGCACCCAAACACTGTCGTCATATGTGTGTCTGTTTTTCTCCATGCAGGGCATCGTGGGAAACCTGTCCAGTGGGAAGTCAGCATTAGTTCACCGGTATCTGACAGGAACATATGTCCAGGAGGAGTCGCCTGAGGGTGAGTGAGCAGCGGGGAGGGCAGAATACTGTGTGTTTGTCAGGGCCAGCCATCCAACAAGACCTCCTGCCGCGGAGCAGACTTTTCTGGCCATGAATTTGTTTCGTCTCATATGGTCATCTGTGCGCTGCATTTGTTTACTCATTTTTATAAGAACTAGGGCTGTCAATTTAAAAAAAAAATTGAATTAATTACTTATGGGGGAAATAATGCGTTAAAATTATTAACGCATTATGCCCAAGACCTACATAGAGGTCACCTTACATTTCAAACAGTTGATTGAAGACGAACGTGATGTAGTCTATAGGATGCAGTGATGCCCCCAAAATTCAAGATATCAGGGCAAAAAATGCTTCTCTAGGAGTTTTTGTCTCATGATATAGTTAAAGGAAATTCTG
The DNA here is from genome assembly GCF_964197995.2 of Scardinius erythrophthalmus. Classification (NCBI taxonomy): domain Eukaryota; kingdom Metazoa; phylum Chordata; class Actinopteri; order Cypriniformes; family Leuciscidae; genus Scardinius; species Scardinius erythrophthalmus. The sequence goes on along the minus strand of NC_138242.1, from coordinate 28,145,992 downwards.
TCATCATTTACTCACCCTCAAGTTGTGTCAAACCTGGATGAATTTCTTTCTTCTGCTGAACACAAAGGAATATTTTAAACTGTATTCAATAACTCCTGAATGGAAGTCAATGGGGTCCATTAACTGTTTGGTTACCGACATTCTTCAAAATATCTTCTTTTTCATTTTTTTGTGAACTATTGCTTTAAGCAATATCACACGAGTGCTGTTTTTGTCCCGAATAGCACGAGTGCAAATGTGATATTGATTTTAAACCACAGTTCAATAAATAAGAAGTTAATATTGCGTCATATTTTAGACACAGTATTGCCTGTTTTTGCTCAATTTTTGACAACGAAAATAATACCTGTAAAGCCACAGCAGAGAGTCTCTGAGCAATACACAGCTGTGTTTCGTTTCTGAATGAATTTGCTTTTTTGAACAAATTAATCACGTGAACCAATGATAAAAAATGACCCATTCATAAAGAGAGCCATTTATTTAATTCCTGAATGAATCAGCTGTTGGAACGAATCGAATGACTTAAGACATTTGCCGCCGCCTACTGGTGGTTTTACTTTCTTATTTAGAGTATCATTCATTTAAAAAAATGGCATATTCCATATTAATAAAAAACTCATTAAAGGTATACTAAAAGCTAAAAATTTGCAATGTAACTATTGAAAAACACTGTTTATGTAAAGAAATTTTGCAGGAATTCCATCTGTACTGCATAAACAATAGTTCCACTGCTAAAAGGATGATTTAGATAACTTTATGATTCGTATAACACAGATTTGTCTGTTTAAGAATTAAGCGCTTTAGCCAAAATACTAGCAGCATATTGCAAGTGCATTACTGCAAATCTGTTTTTTGTAAGTTTTTACTTAAAGGTATAGCGGAGGATCTTTCCGAATTTTAGATAAGAACCGCCCTCTCCACTTTTTGAAAAAATGCACATGCGCAACACTCTACTTGCTCCCGATAGGGAACGCCTATTAAACGTGTGCGAGGTTCTCCTTGTGCACGCTGTGTTTACAAGTTGCTGTCGGCATCGCTCATACAAGATTACTTTCCAAAAGAAGATTTGCACTTTTTCTCCAAATAGCATGCCAAACTTTACCTGTCAAGTAGAAACTTCGCGACTGAGGCATCAGTGGGAAGCCCAACCTGTGTTTTCAGCGCACGCCATCGTGTGAAACAATCTCCCAAAAACACTCTGATCTTGTTTCTCTCTTCTGAGGCCTTTCTCTTCTTCTCATACAGTTCGTACAAACTTTTTCTCTTGCGACCCTCAGACATTTTCAAAGGACCCGGTGAAACGGCAAACTTCAATGAATGGCTGAGCTCTAGCTCACCACACATAAACACCTGAAAGTGCGCATGCGCAGAAAGCGAAAACTAAGGGACGAGCACGTACGACGGCCTTACGTAAACATATCACCAGAATGATTGACACTTAGGTGGACCAATAGTTTACACTACCCACCCGGAAAAAGAAAATCCTCCGCTATACCTTTAAGAGTTGAACCCGGAACATGCCTCAAAACAGGCTTAAAGTTCAGTATTCTGGCCCAGTGGGTTTTGTTGGAAGCCTGTATGCACATTGTTTTCCACTTGTAAGAAAAAGACACTCGGGAGCCTGTTGGGACTTGTTTCGAATGCAGTTTTTGCACTTCCGTCTCATTCAGTCAAATTCTCTGCTTCTCTGACCAAACTGTGGCGTTAATGTGGAATAATGCTCATGTCTAATGCAGTGAGAAAAATGAAAATCAATGAATCGCTGTGGGATTGTGAGATTGGTGTTAACACACACCTGAGTAGTTAACTTAAACTAATACATAGGCCTAGTTGTTGTTCTATAATAGAAACCGAATATCAGTCTTTCTGTGATATAAAACTCGCATCAAGGCAGAACAGAAGCTCTGGCAGGAGTTAATATTATTGTTTATATTGATTTATTAAAATGAACATCTGTCATGTGCTGTAATAAAGCCATGTCCTCGGACTTCCCTTAGGTTTGGGGTTGATAAGATTTTTTCATGTTTTTGAAAGAATTCACCAAGGCTATATTGTGAAATATTATTACAATTTAAAATATGTTTATATATATCCTAAAATGTAATTTATTCCTGTGATCAAAGCTGTCATTTTGGATCTATTTAATGCATCCTTACTGAATAAAAGTATTAATTTCTTGAAAAAAAAATAACACTGACCAAACTTTTGAACGTTTGAACTTACCATGGTACATGTGTTTTTCGTCATATACCAATATCAAAGCACCTTGGTATTTACCACCTGATACCACAACTTTACCATGGTACATTTTTCATAAAATGATTACTATATATTCATATAAAATAGTCTTTCAGTGGAGCTACCTCAAAGAATACCATGATTTTACTTTAGTCGATGTCCAAAAAAACACGGTTTTACCATGTTATCATGTCCAAAGATCATGCAAGCGAAGACTCTTTCCTGCGTTGTCTGACGTTTGTATTGTTGTTTTACACTTGCACAAATATTTGTCAAAAGAGCAGTTGCATGATTTAATGTTATTGTGATTTCATACTGCATGAATCGTTTGCAGACGTTCTCGGTTTTATTAAGCAACGCTTGATTGAAAATGTCCCTAATTTCTTTTTAATCTTAATTTGTCATCTGCCATTCGCTCCTGCACAGACGAAGCTGCGAGTCTCCAAGCCGATGCTCCGCCTCTGTGGTTGCTCAGGTGTTGCCATGGCAACAGAGGGTCAGGCCACCAGAGCGTGTCATCAATCCTCAGCGTTTACTTTTGAGTGACGGGGAGAGATTAAATGTTTATGCCCTCATGGCACCAGCTGCCCCTCTGAAATCTAAATTAGAGATTAGAATTTTAACGACAGATTCCTGAAGACTGAAATCAAGGGCTGAGTTTCAGCGTCGTCCAAAAGCTGTGTCAGGCTAAAAAGAAAACTACGATGAGAAACCATCTATTTAGATGTTTATACGGCTTTCTGCCAAAGTCTGAATGAGCAGGAAACTTTGCTGCAGGGGTTTTTGTTCTGTCATATTATGACGTGTTCAGGCGTGCCCTTTTCTTTTCAACAACTTCAAAATCTTCATGTGAATGTGCTGGAAAAACGGAACTACTTTCAATTAATTTTTTTAGTGACGCTCCTTAATACAAGCATTGTTACTCATTTTTTAGGGTTGTAGATTTGAGCAAATGAATTGATTCCTGGAGTCATGTGGATTGTGAAACTACTGTATTAACTTTTCTGATTTTCAGATCTGTTTTGCATGCAAGCATGACTTGCATTTTCCTCCAGTAGATGTAAATAATTATTTCTGCATATTTATTATGCTTGCAATTTCATCTGGTGGATTAATATTGACCAGCATGAACATTTTGTTCTCCTTTAAGAAGGAAAATGATGCTGTACCTTTTTGCTTTTAGGCTCAAGGGAAGCATTTATGGAATAAAAATAGCTAGGATGGATTCTCAGGACACAGATGAACTAATTAAGTGGAGTGTTCTTGGCGTAATGGATCTATGGATGATATCTCTCAGTCGATGTGAGGTCACTGTTGGAATCTCTGTGTAGTGTCATGTTGTGTTTGGTTCTGCTATTATTACCGTCCCTCACCGCTCCGCCGGGCTGCACTTCTGTGCCCTCGATGTACCTCTTAATGCCAATTTAGCCCAGGGGTCACTGAACTTGAAAGTAATGGTTGGCCATGTGGCACGAACTTTAGCAAGTTTCAGTCATACACTGTGGAACAAGCATTCAGTCATTATATTTAGTTCTCAGAAGTGACAAAGATCCATCATGCATTTCCCAGAAGGAAGCAGAGGTAAAGTAAGCCTGCGATAGATTGTCTGAATAGGTTGTCAGAGTGAAGTCATGCACTGAATGAACTGAATGCTGCCTACTTTTTATAGTGAAATGGTGTGCATTGTGCTAGATTTTTGTCACATGTTCTCGTCACGTTGCTTGTGAAGGGTGTCCAGTTGTAAGATGAAATAATGGATCAAAAACAAGTGTTAGAATTGTCACTTTAATCACTTCCTGTATTTAACGCAGCGCGTTAACGCCGATAACGGCCCACCACTAATATATATATATAAAATTATATGTGTTTTTCATTGAAAATTGTGTTTTCATTTATTTATTATCATAAAATATTTTATTTTTTAGTATGTTTATGTCGAATAGTTTGTCACTGTAATTGCAAAAAGTAATGTTTATTTATCAGGCTGTATATACTAATTAGTATTTTACAATTTTTGTAATCATTTATTATATTAATTTATTATTTAAATTATATATATATGATATTCTTTATAAAATAGTGTTTACATTTATTTATTATTATAATTTATATTATTATTTAGTATATTTATTATGTCAAATAATTTGTTCATAATTAATTTATGTAAATATAATTTATTTGTATTATATTAATTATTATTTCAATATTATACATTATGTTAATGTTTTTCATTTAAAATTAAAATATGTAAACTGTTTTCATTTTATATTTTAGATATTTTAAATATATTTTATATTATTTACTATTGTTTTTTTCATATTTTCATTCTCTTAACTAACACTGGTACATTTCTATACATTTCTGTACCACACCGCTGTACCATTCTGTACCATTCAGCGGCTGCTTATTGAAATTTCCTAGCAGTCCTAACAAATCAAGCCATCTCCTCTCCAGGCTAGATTTAATCATTGCCTTTTTAACCTGTCATAATCATTTGAAGAAATCACCCTTCCTCTTTTGTCCCCCTAGAAGATTACCATAAGGCACGATTCAGTCGGCTTCACAAACTTTCCTCTAAAAAAAAAAAAAAATGCTATGTAATTTGGGGGAATCTCAGTAGCATCAAAGTTCCCTCAGCTTTCAGCACCAGCGGCTGTAAGGAACGAAAACAACTTCTGTAGAGGAGAGAATAAATGAAGGGTGAAAAATCAGAGTCTCAGACTCTCATTTCACTGCAGGTGTCGAAATCACTCAGATCTTCGGATAAGGCTTGCCTAATTTCATTTGTTGGCTGATATTTCTTTTTAATCAGTTGCTCTACTCGTTGTTAACAGAGATTCCCATGTTTCTGTGTGCTGTATAATGAAGCAGGAGCGATGGGCGGCCCTCTGGTGGCTGTAATCGTTAGTCATGTTTAGACATGCACGCACATACATCCCAAACACTCATTTGCACGCTCACTAACTCATCCGCTCTTTCTCCATCCCCTGTCCAACACTTCACAACTGCCAGAAGGTATACGTAAATTGAAAATTGGAAATGTCTCTCTGTTCAGATTGACGGGACTGGAGGGTGTACCTCAGGGGTGTATCTTCAGTCCCTTAATCTTGATGCTGTTGACGTCAACTGCACACCTCCTGTTGATAAATGAGCTTCACAGAGGACCATGTTATATAGAAACAGGATAATTAATGTTATTCTGTGTTTTTGCAGGAGGGAGGTTTAAAAAGGAGATTGTGGTGGATGGACAAAGTTATCTCTTGCTGATCAGGGATGAAGGCGGCCCCCCAGAACTGCAGGTAAGCCACAAGCTAAACTGTGAAAGCTGTGCAATTTTAGCATTGTTTACATACAATTATAATATTGTGGATTAGCTTTTGGATTTATATGTTCAGTTTTCATTTTAATTTAGTTGCCAACGCCACATTTCTAATTTTAGCTTTTATTAATATATACTTAAAAATATACCTAATTTTAAGTTTTTAAAGTTTTTCATCAAATATTTAGTTTTTATTTCAGCTTTTTTTTTCAATTAACAAAAAATGATTTTAATAGCTTTAATTTTAGTTAACAATAACATGTACAATTTTCCCTTTATTTATGAGGCTTTAAAACTATAATAATTTGAAAACTCTATTCTATAAATGTTGTCATTATGATTTGTATCTAGAGAAGGTCCCATTTTAATATTAAAAAACTATAATTGTTCATATTACGATGGAGACAATTTTGAGAGTTAGATGGCAGCAAAGGTAAACTAAATATAAAAATAAGGGAAATTAAGATAAAAACTTGTGCTGTGCACCCAATGTCTGCCCTTACTGTATGGAAAAGAGTAGCGTGAACATTTTGGATGAACTGTTGCTTTAAGGACGTTTTCTGGTCATGTACGGACATCTAATTGTAGTTTGTGTGGATAAAAACTGTTTACATATTTCCTTGTAAAGTACTAGTAATACCCCAAACACCTTAATTATCTTGTTCAATTTGCAGCTCCTGGGCTGCATGCTGACGCGGCGCTACAATAATTGATGATATCTGAGAAAGTGAGATTTTTCGCAAGTTGAGAAAAGCAGAGATCTGTCCAAATAGCTGTTAAAATATTCCACAAATGTCTCACCCAGTCCCCATTCCCACAGCAGAGAGCGGGATGTGGGGCTGTGTCATTTTGAACGGCTGTACTTGCCTCGTGGGACCCATTTCATGGTGGCCCTATTTTCACATTTTTACTGCGGCTCAGTGTAATTATAGTCTGATGGTTCTCATGGCGAGCGGCGATGAGTACTCGCTTCCTGTGTTGTGGGAACGGGGATTTGGAGTGAAACTTTTTCTGCCAGTGTAGCTCCTAGTGGAATAGCGGTGATAATTATTCTCTGTTAGTCTGTGTTCCGTTTAGCTGGTTTTATGGTAATGCGTAATTGATTAGAATGCAAATTACCACAAGAATTTGTAATACGGCCCTTCAAATTTCAAGCAGACGTCAGTGAGTGTGTCTCAGGGCTCTGGAATAATTCAAGTTACTGGTCACGAAATTGATCCGTGATTAGAATTATTCTCCTGCAGGTAATGGAAAACAAAAAGAGGAATGACATGCACGTAGGCTTCAGTAAACAACTGAAATTGCTTAAAGTTACTGAAATGTTTCTTCCTGCACTGCAAAATATAACTAGCATATACATATGGTCCATCTGCTCAATAGCTATAATGTTTGAGTTTGAGTTTATTGACAATACCACTTCAAACATTTCAATAATACAGTTGGGAGTACAGAATTGATTTGTATTATGAATTGGTACCAGAATTGGTACATAGAAATGATTTATATTTATAGGTTCCAAAAATATATTAAGCAGCACAACTGTTTCCTACATCAATGATAACTGAGTTTAAAATTAGCATATTAGAATGATTTCTGAAGGATCATGTGACACTGAAGACTGGAGTAATGATGCTGAAAATTCAGTTTTGATCACAGAAATAAATTATATTTTAAAGTATATTAAAATAGAAAATAATTATTTTAAATTGTAATAATATTTCACAAATTTACATTTTTTTCCTGTATTTTTTATCAAATAAATGCAGGCTTGATGGACAGTTTCAAAAACATTTAAAAATGTTTGACCGGTACTATATATATATACTGCGAAAGCTGTTAGCCAAATTAAATGATTAAAGATGTACAGATTGGTAATGTTTTGTTTGCTTGTTTTTCAGTTTGCTGCCTGGGTGGACGCGGTGGTGTTCGTCTTCAGCTTGGAGGATGAGATCAGCTTCCAGACGGTTTATAACTACTTCCTGCGTCTTTCCAGCTACAGGAACGCGGCAGAGGTTCCCATGGTTCTGGTGGGGACGCAGGGTGAGTCACGACACCATCATTCTTCTACAGAAGAGCACAGGATACACAGAATTTGATGTGCACTTGTTTTTATTAGATCTGCCATTAAAGTCTCGCACTTAGTCATAGTCTTGAAGATGACGAAATGGTACATTTGTCTTGTTTTAACAAAGCAGCAGGCTAGGAAGTCTCATCTGCAGTAAAATACTCTTTTTTTTACGCATTTGCCCATTACTTGTATGTAAATTGGATTTTGATGAGACTCATAATTATGATGAGCATTTTGATTCCGTACTGTCATTATGTTTGCTGAAGAGTTAGTTTAAAAGAATAGTACACACTAAAATGAATACTGTATGCTGTGTCTTCACTTAATGACACCATATGTCTTTTAGATGCCATCAGCGCTGCCAACCCCAGAGTGATAGATGACGCCCGAGCTCGGAAACTGTCCAATGACCTGAAACGCTCCACGTATTATGAAACTTGCTCCACTTATGGTCTTAACGTGGAGAGAGTCTTTCAAGATGGTGAGATGCCTGATGTGTTAAACTAGTGTCTCTGAACACACTTGCAGTGTTTATGTAGTGTTACGATTTGATCCTCAGGTGCACTGTAAAAAAAATCTGTTACATTTACGGTAAAATACCGGCAGCTGTGGTTGCCAGAAATTTACTGTAAAAAATACGGTAGCAACATTTTAGATACAGTAATAAACCGTATTTAATTATCTGATATAATGTTAATTTACTGACCTATTGAAGTATTTATATCTGTTTTGTACCATAGTAATACACTGACAACCACCAATCACAGTGGAGATGAAAATCACATGATGAATTAAAGCTCATCACAAGCTGCTCTTTCACAAGAACGTTAATACTAATAAAGAAGCTGCACAAACATTAAACACCATCATGGTGACACGCGTGAAATTTAAAAAATGCAATAACCATTAATTTAACAATATTAAATGTAACATAAAACCCTAATGTCATAACTGATTAGAAAAAACTAAGAAAACTAATTGTGGGAATGTCAATTTACGTTTTTTCAATGTAAATTATACAATGACTTGTTGTTTTTCACTTCCAAAAACTGCAAATTTACAGTATTTTACAGTAAAATTACATTAAATGTACCGTTAGATCTATCACAGTTGTTTACCGTATATAGTGAGGAAACTTTCTCTTAACCAATAAACAGTTTTTCACTGTTACAGTCTTTGACCGTTAAAATCACGATATTTTTTTAGTGTGTGAGTTTATCATCCTGGTTTGCCTGGTTCTTCGAGACCATTATTTATAAATATGGACCAGTGTTGAACTGGAGTCTAGTAGTTATTTTTTATGATGTCAAAAAGCAGAAATAAAGCAATAATTGAAAAGCAGTTATTATATCATTATATCATCGTATCATCATAAAACAACAATACTGCATTCATCTTTAAAGGTATGACCATGAATGGGTATTTATTATGACATTATTTGCTTATTGTATTATATAATATGCACAGCAAGTGTTGTTGTGAGACATTCTGAAAGCATTATCGTCCAGTGTTCTGCTTTTATCTTCTCATCTAACAAACAACTGTGTTTTCCGGTTGTTTTTATGTCGGTAGCGGTTAGTGCATTTACGAACAATCCTAAAAACCGGTTGGAATATCAGCGGTACTCTGAGTTCACTGATAGCGCTCTCTCTTCCGCCCACTGTCGTCATGTGGCATGAATGTATTGCTGAGTAAGCAACAGAAATCTGCCCACACATCTCTTTTGTGTCCCTCTAGCCGCTTGCTCGAGGTAGAGTGGTTTCACATCACCTATACCCAGATACACATTACATAAGTATTTATCAAGCCGCCGCACAGTAATCTGGTGTAGCTGCTCCATATATCCATATGAGAGTTCCTCCCGCGCGATAATTCCAGCAGCTTTATTGCTCCGCAGCGTTTCAGTTTCATCCGCGCTCTCCAATATCATCGTTGTCAGGATGGATTTCTCTCGGCCCTGCGTTTATTGCCGGTGTGTTGACGGTTGCTGTTTTCTTCTGCGTGTAATTGCCTCCTCGGGCTGCATTTGAAATAATTAAAAGACAGAGATGCGTTTGTTGTCTGGAGACTGTGATCCGTTCGACTTTTTGATAAACATCATCTCGTCTTTGCTGGTTTCTTTCGCTTGGTCTTCCTCTATGCAGCTCTCGTTTGTCTGTAGTATTGAAGTCATCTTTCTTTCTTCCTTCCTGTCTCTCTTTGTTTTCGTGAGGAGTAGAAGTGAATATTGTTGAGTCACTTGTTCAATGACCGTAGGCACACTGTACTGTCGGTCTCCAGAGTTCCTGGATTTATGCAGTCAATTTGCACGAAAACATTTCACTGCTGTGGAAGAAACATTGTGTGCGTCATTACAATCGAATTACAACTGAAAAAGTGTACATGCATAAGTTATGAACATCTCCCTACAAAATAAGCATTGAATGTAATGTAAATATCATACATGATACTCATATCATACCATACAAATATCATACATAAACATTTTGGACAAATACTTGCATACTTTAACTACCTTTCAAAAGTCTCTTCTGCTCACCAAGGCTACATTTTGATCAAAAGATTTTGAAATATTATTACAATTTAAAATAGCTGTTTTCTATTTGAATATATTGTATATAGTGTATTTTATTCCTGTGATCAAAGCTGAATTTTCAGCATCATTACTCCAGTCTTCAGTGTCACATGATCCTTCAGAAATCATTCTAATATGCTGATTTGCTGCTCAAGAAACATTTCTGATTATTATCAATGTTGAAAAAATTGCACTGCTTCATATTTTTGTGGAAACGTGATACTTTTTTCAGGATTCTTAGAAATTTCAACAGAACAGCATTTATTTAAAATAAAAATATTTTGTGTCATTGTAAATGTATTTACTCCGCTGGGTTGTAAAAAGTATTAAAAGGTAGTAAATGAAATTAGCCAAAATTAAGGACATTAAAAAGTATTAAAAAGTAATAAATGTCATCTGACGAGGTATTACATTTTCGAACCCCCATCCAACTAGGCCTATGAGTTTCAATTTTGTTAAGTGCAGGCCTTTCTTCTAAAATTCCAAAAATTGGCGTGGATTTATTTATGTTGCGAGTAGGACCGATATCATGTGACGTGGTGTTCGTTCGCGCGCGGCGCAAGAAACAAACTGGGTACCCGGCTGGCTTGCTGCCAAACCTGTTTGCGAGTTCGCTTCTATTTCAGTCATTTAAGAGACATCAGGGTTTTTCCTGCGTTGAACATTTTTTGGCGGCCGCCAAAGCCTTATTTGATCGGTGAGTAGCCTAATGTAGATGACTGCTGCGCTTGTGACAGGGTGCATGTTAACTGAAAGAACGAGCAGAGAGAGAGAGCCCCGGTCACGCGCGCGCACTCTCTCCACTCTTGCTCTCTCTCCCTCGCTCATTTTAATCAAAATCTATTGACTTGACACGATGGTAAAAGGTCGGAAGACCTAAGTGTCACGTGGCGCATGCGGAGGTTTATTTCTTGAATTACCGCTGGGTGTGAATTGTGCTTATTGCCTTATCTTCTCTGAAAAGCGTTCCACACATTTAGCTGACATAAACCACACTTTCAATAAACAAAAAAAACGTTTAGACTATAACTTAAAATAAACTTTTTAATGCTACTTTTTTATTCTACTTTTTGATATTGATATGATTATAGACCAAAATAATTATCAGGTCTAGCAAGAAGGATTTTATCTTACAAAGCTATGAAATCAAGTGGTAAAATCACAGCTTAAAAAAACAAACAAAAAACCTTTACTTTTCACTTTACACCGCTAAAGTTGCAGCTTGAAGTAGTGCTGGTATTAAAAAATATTGTGAAGGTATTAAAAAGGGTATCAAAAGGTATTAAATTCTACTTAAGAATTTCTGTATATACTGTTTCTTTTAATCTATTTAATGCATCCTTGCTGATTAAAAGTACTAAACCAAAACTTTTTCAACAGTATTGTATATAAAAACTCTCTAAACTCTTAGACCTGCAGGCAATCTCACCACATAGGTGATTCATTTTCATTTTAAAATGACTCTACCAGTATTAAAACCAAGTAGGACGTGTCAAATATTTGTTTGTGATTTACATTACATACATGATGTATATGTTAGATATTTTAGATAGATTTCAAAGTTGAAATGTTTATGATATGTGATTGCAGTTGCTCAGAAAGTGGTGGCACTGAGGAAAAAACAGCAGCTTTCGATTGGTCCGTGTAAATCTCTGCCCAACTCTCCCAGCCACTCGTCTGTCCCGGCCGCATCCATTCCCTCTGTACACATTAATCAGGTGAGTCTGGGGCATCTGTTCTGATCTGGGGTCAGCCTCAGTCCTGAACCAGCTAGCATGCAAACTGCAAGGTGAATCTCAGAGAAAAGAATTGGCAAGATGTTATTTGGAGGCTAGTTGTTATTGGTTATTTTGCCTTCAAAAAAAATATACCATATTTTCATCAAAATAGTTACTATTATCTTTTACTTAAAAACAATTGTAATCACAAAAGAAATTGACAGAAATATTTATTATATAGTTTTACAACTGTAACCGTAATTATAGTAGCTACGATATTTAATACAGAAATAGGTTTACCACGGTACATTATTATAAAGAATAAAGTGTCTCAGAAATATTAAGGTAAATGCTATTCTACTATAAAACCAGGGCTGGCCTTCTTGGGATTGAACCTACAACATTTGTGTCAAACGTTCAGATCTCTACTATCTCACAAACTCTGATCAGTCTAAAATAACAAAAGCTTTCCTGCTTTTTATTTTATTAAATAGTATGGCTTGGGCTGCATCTCATTTTGCATACTATACATACTATTAGTGTGTCAAATTAGAATTTGTCTGTCCCAAATCATAGTACCTTGGAAATAGAATTCCAAAGTTACATAAGTTGATTTTTACATAAATGGAGTTTTTTTTTTTTTGCATAATGTACTAATATTGCCCACAACCATCTGCACAGTGCAGTGCGTATTTATATATGCATAATGCAAATATGAGAATCAGGATGAAAGAACAGACCTTTATTTATTATTGAATTAAAATGAAAATTAGTTGAATGTCAGTGCACAGAAAATCATACTGATTATATTGTTCAATCTATCTCTCTTGTTCTTTTCATATCTGTATCTGTCTGTCTGTCTGTCTGTATCTATACTTATCTATCGTTATATCTGTTTTTCTGTCTGTCGTTCATTCAATCTTTCATTTTATCTGTCATTATATCTGTTTATCTAACGTTGTTGTTCTAACCATCTATCCATCTGTTCATCTCTTTCTATCTATCTATCTATCTATCTATCTATCTATCTATCTATCTATCTATCTATCTATCTATCTATCTATCTATCTATCTATCTATCTATCTATCTATCTATCTATCTATCTATCTATCTATCTATCTATCTATCTATCTATCTATCTATCTATCTATCTATCTATCTATCTATCTATCTATCTATCCTCCCTCTCTCCCTCCCTCCCCATTTCCCTCTGTTTGTTTCAGGCTGCTAATGGAGGAGGTGCGTTCAGCGATTACTCCTCCTCCGTTCCCTCCACCCCCAGCATAAGCCAGAGGGAGATGCGCATCGAGACAGTGGCCGCCTCCAACACTCCCACGCCCATCCGCAAGCAGTCCAAACGACGCTCCAATATCTTCACAGTAAGTATGAGGCAGCTAATGCAGAGCACCACGCACTCCCACTACTGAGAGTGCTGGACTTCCCCTGACTGCAGATCTCCCAGCAGCCCCTGCTGCTTTCAGACGGCCAGTGAGCAAGAGAGAAGCTGTTTCTAGGTCTGCAGTGAGTGGATCTGCCCTTAGGTACCCTCTCATCACCCCCTTCCCCTCAAGCCCAGGGCAGTGGAGGGCAAAGCCAGAGAGAGTAATGCCATCTCTGACCACAAGAGGGAGGTACAGAACTAAGTGTAACCGAATCCCTCCTGCCTCTGCTACCACAGAAGCGCATGACCACATGCTTTTTATAGCTACATATTTCAGTAAATGCGAGGAGGCAAGCATTAAAACACGAGAGATGTTTAGGAAAAGGCAAGACACTTCAATTTACGCTAATTTTTCCGCCATTTTGATTTGCCTCGTTCTTTATACACTGTAAATTTTGAAAGCTGTACACCAAGGGAACTTAGCTTTTTATCTACTCTGGATTTGAATACCTCCCCTCCCCAATACTGATAGTTTTCCCTTTGCCCTTCCTAATTTCACTGTGTCAATCAGCAAAATTCCCTAGCAAGCCCCGCCCCCTTCTCTTCTTTAACAGACATTCACCTAGCGTGTCTTTCCGCTGGAGCCAGACAGAGAGAGGCAGAGCCACACACACTGTACTACTGTACTAGCAACACCACCATCTCCAATCTAACCTATCAAGATCCACTACCAATCAACCCCCCCCCCCCCCCCCCTCCTCCACCATAACCAATTAAATTTGTCCCCATTCGCCCCAAACTCTCCTCCAATCAAAAGGATCCTGCAAGGTGATTGGCTGCAGCAGTGCCGGCTCTTTTGCTAGCTTCCCCTGTCCTGTTTCTCCCTCCCTCCCTGCTAGGTCGTGTCTAACCCCATCCACGCGAGACACGACGCTCTGCCGGTGCGCGTGACGGAGCCGAAGCACGCCACCTACCCCGTCTGGGTGCCCGAGTGGCAGAGCGAACGGGAGTTTCAACTCATGACCTTCTGAGGAGCCCCGTGAACCAGACTTACCGTGTGGGCGGGATCAAGGGTGAGGGCGGGGAGGGAGTGTGGGAGGAGCCATACCCAGAGGGAGGGGCCACGCAGCCTCTCGACATCGTTCAGAAGACGGCTGGGAGATCTGGACCGTTCACTAATTTTTCCTTTCGACGACATCTCTAACCAGTCATCTCATTGCCAATTGGATCTTTTTTTGCCAAATTTTAGCAAAATGTTCCAAAATAGCATGCGAGAAATGTGAGGAAAGCCTTTGTTTTGTCTTTGCTAGCTATCACCAGAATTTTCGGCAGTTTTTTTTTTTCCCCAATCAAATAATATAATTTATGTTAGATGTTATTTTATTGTTCCAAGTCAAGAGTGGCCTTATAATCATAGTCTTTTTGATCATAGTGAAAGAGTAAATTTGTTACCACCAGTAGACTATAAGAAATAACCACATTTGGATGTTCATCTACTAAGAAAAAAGAAAGAAATTAAATTATATATATAATTATATATATATTATATATATACATGCACACACACACACATCAGTGCCAATAAATTAAGGTAAGACATAATGAAACATATGTTCCATATTAAATAAAAAAGTTAATATTTACATTTTAAAGAAAGCCATAAATTTAATATTTTGTTAAAAATATTATTGAAAAAATTCAAAGACTAAATATTATTGAATAATATAAAAAGAACAGTTTGCCGATTTAGTAATATTTCCTATCACCTCATAATTCATACCATTCATTCCCTCATTATTATCATTTCATAAGTGTGTGTCTTTGCCACTAGATGTCAGCAGAGGACAGGAAACTAAGCACAGTGCTTCCATGATACTTAAAAACGACCATTTTTCGTCATTGGTCCAATGTGGCGTCTGTTTATTTTTCATTCTACAAGAGCACAGGAAGGGGTTTGATTTATTTTATTATTTCTCGACACATCATCACTATTTGCCCTGTAAAAAGCCAATAATCATACTACATCTGCCATCATATCCAATGTAGATGTCTTAGCATTTTTTACGATCCATTGCTTTTTTTTCACTCTACAACCTTTCTGTCCACGCTCCCCGTGACCAAAGTGTTGAACTGTTTTTGTCGATATTTCCAGATTTGTTCTTCTGTTTCCAACCTATCTTCAACTAAAAGGGCTTTCCAGCTTCTCCTCAATTAGATGAGCCCTTGGGTTGGTGGTGGTACGACCGCAATGCATTATGGGAAGGGGTCCTCCGTGAGGAGGAGCAAACAAGCGCTGCTTTATTCCCCCTAATAGCCCGCATTGCATCGTGGGTATCACCATGGCTTTCTTGGACACATGCCCCTTGGCAGCCATGGTTGAGTTTTAAGGACATTGGTTGGACAGAAAAAGACAGATTTCGAACTTTCGTTACCTGAACACATTGAACTGAATCATAATCAGTCATTTTACTGCTAAATGTTTATCCTGTATACTGAACAATCTCGGACTATAGCCATCGACAACACCATCGTGACCCCCAAAATTTAATAGAAAAAAAGAAGGATGCTTCGCAATTCAAAAGGACAGAACTTTTGCGGTTATTCCAAACACTAGGAGATTTGCCAAGATATTCTTTTGTTTTGTTCTCTTTTTTCTTTTCTTTTTTTGCCTGTTTTTCTTTTGAGTTCTGTGTCTGATGGGTTAGTTTAGCTAGTCACACTTCACACCGAGCGCCACAGACGGCGCCTCGCGTCTCCGTCCATCTTTATTAACAAGACCGCGGCTTTGTAAAGCACGTCACACTCGAGTGTGATGCTAGTCGAGGTCCCGATGCTGCACGGCCGGCATAGCGACGGATCCCTCACCGATGAAAAGATGTGAATCCGGATTCCGGATGACATAGCTTAATTGTTCGTGCCGACCGATATGCTGACCACCAACTAACTGTGAAACTAACATGATGTCACATGACACCCTGAGACGTCACATTGCGTTGTGATGCGTTTATAAAGCTGCTTGTTTCGTTGATGCAGGTGTCGCGGCGACGCCCGGTCGCGTTTGCTCGCTCGGTGTGAAGTCTGAACAATATGAAGGCCTTCATAAACGTAGAGAAGCGTGACGGAAATGCACCGACTTGTATGAATGTAGTATCTATTTGTGACTCAGAGCCATTATTTTGTTCTTTTATTGAATTGGTTTGCTTATTCATTTTTTTTCTTTCATGACAATGTGGTAAGATGAACTGTTCCATGCGTTGCACACTGTTTCGTTTTTTATATCATTCAATAATGGACAAATATAGACTGCCGTATATCTTGTATTGAATTTGATTTCCAATGGTATTCTATAGAAAGTATATTCTATAAATATATGAGATATATGAAACAGCGCCTCTTTAGTCGAACTCTCTCTTGTGGGAACTGCAATGTGTGGCTCTGCCTGTTGACTATTTCCACGTAAACCTGTGACTTGATTTGTATGGTGTCTGTATATATCCAAACGAAAATAAACTGTTGAAAAATACACATCAGCCTAGTTTATTTGAGTAGATGAAACCATACCTCTCTCCATTTGCGAATGAGCGCCTCATCTTGTTTCGTATGAGACCATGATGTTGTCTGTCGGGTATGAGTGCATTGTGGATGTTCTTGGTTCATTTTGAGTGAGAAAATTCCTTGTTTAACATTAATTCTTTGCTTAATGCCATTTTCCAGCCTCTTCCTGGAAGCGGAGACGTCTTGTAATCCAGATCTGAAATGTATAAATTAATTCCCTAATGTTTTCCCCCCCATGATTTTGCTTTGTTGGAAATGTTTCTGTGAATTTAACCCTAATATTGCATCTTTTTTTTTATTTCTCTCGTCTGACCTGGAAGTGTTTATCAAATGTTTTGACAGGTGGAGGCCGTCGAAAAGATGCACCGTATTAATTTAATCCTTCCCCCCCCCCCCCCGCTAACCTGTGCTGTTTTTCTCACTTTTGTATATAAAACTGCATTTATTGTTCTTGAATTGTTTGAATCTGTTGCATCTGTGGTTGGTAAAGCCACAGGGAGGCGCCAAAGATTTGCAAAAGAGCTCTTGAGGGGGTTTAGTTCTGACTTCCTGTGTTTCGTTATTGGTCGAATTTGATATTTTCCGTTGTCGTTTTGTTTTGTGTGTCTGTCCTGGTCTGTGTAAATATGTATCTATATATACTGCACGTTCAATGTGCTGCTGTATGTTTGCACCGTTCTGCTTGCGCGTTTATTTTAGCCTTTTTCTTGCTATTTTTTGTTGTCCCCCACAACACACTGACACACATTTCACCTGCACACACACACTAGAGTTAAGACACAACACACACACACACCCTCCCCACCTCCATGTATGTTCCCAGTGTGTTCTTTGCACTGACATCTTGTCTTGTTTCTTTGCAGTCACGGAAAGCCAGTGATCAGACAAAGAGCATTGAGAGTAAAACTGACAGTATAGGGAGTGGAAGGGCCATACCCATCAAACAGGTACGTCACCTTATTCATACACTCATTATATGAGGTAAGTACACTGTTGTAGGATAGGATTTTTAAATGTCAATATCTTAAGAAGTGTTTTACTATGTATGCATGATGTGGATGTGTGTTTCAGCACTAAAAGGGTATGCAAACTATTTTTGAAGACTTTAAAACTGAAATGAACTTGATTGTTTTAGGCTTTCTCTGTCAGTTTCTTTGTGCGACCAACAGATGTCAGTACAACACAATGTTAACTAAGTCTACATATTCTTGTTCTATCTGTAGTAACCTGTTGGCAGTAATGGTGGCAGTTTATATGATATGTAATTACACATAATCTGGCAAACAATGACTTACTTTCAGCTCCAAAATCTCTAATATGAATCAGTTGCAACATATTGGAAAATTATACTTAGCTTTGGCCTGCTCTTGCCATGATGCATTTGAATGTCCATGAACTTACACGTTAGAAAATTGTCTTGGAATCCTTAAATTTCTTTTTTTTAGTTTTTATGTTGGATATATTTTATTTATTTAGTCAATAATTGATTTTTCTTACATAATCATCAGCCTTGCCCAACTCACCCTAACAAGAAATTTGGGATTTGGCCACCCTTTGGGAAATGTGCAATTTTTGTGTATCCATTGCTTTTTTTAATCATTTAATATGATTTATGAACCGAAACTGGTATTTAATGTTGTTTAATCATGTATAAGAACTTTTACTTATAACATTCAGTAGAAACAGGTGTTCAAGAATCATTACATTCTACATTACAGTCAGTTTTGTGATGTATGTGTTTGAACAGAAGTTTAGTGAAATACCTTAGAAAGAGCTAATGTGATTTTGAAAGGATTCATCTTAGTAATTGGCGGTAGTACTTGATGGAGTAGCTGTCAAATATTTATTTTTCTTTAGCAGAGTTGTTCGTTCATTTGGTGTTTTTTGAGCCTCTGATTCAATTTTCAAATGAACCCTAGCCTTAACCTTTAACCCCTGCCAGGGATTAGCATTGTCACATTGAACAGAAGTCATTCCTAGGACAAGCATCACATGCAACCTCTGACTTTAAGCAAATCCAGTTGCAGTAGTTTACAAAATGGCTTCCAAATAGTTTATTATTTCAAATTAGTTTATTTTACACAGTCATTTTCTAATAAAATACTTTAGAATTAGGTAACAACGTCAATTAAGAAATAGTTTTTAAAAAGGAGTTTACAAATAAGGTAGTTTATAAAAGTAATTTAGAAATAGTCTCCAAGCAGTATTTTACAATAAATTCATTTCAAAGTAGTTTACGAAGGCTGTTTAGATTTAGTTTACAAAATTCTTTCCTTGTAGTATTTTAGAGAGTTTTTAAACACTATGTTACAAATAAGGTAGTTTTACAAAAGTAGTTTAGAAATCATTTCCAAATATGTTTGAAAATAGTTTAGTAAAAAATGTTGATTCGAAAGACGTTAAGACACAATTAACAAATCTAGTTTAGATATAGTTTAACAAAAGTGTTTGAGGAATTCTTTATTCCACATTTCCAAAAAATAATACACAACTAGCTTGAATGTAGTTACATAATTAAGTTTAAAAATAGTTTGCAAATAAGGTAATTTAAAAGAAGTTTAGTCAATTTTGTAATTCGTTGTAGTCACATGTAATTCAGTTTCTGTTGTGTGCTGTGAGAATAAATGTACAAATAAATTGTGTACAAGTGCCTGAAGTACAATTTGCATGAGGCAATTTTATGTTAAATTGTAGATCTGAAACGTATATTAATCTCAATGGATTACTTGCGCTGAGCTTTGTGACGCACTTCCGTTTTGAAATAGTACAGCTCATTTATTTCCGGTTATGTATATTTTCAATGTGCTGTAGTCACGTAGTTGACTGAACACCACCTGAAATGAATGTCTGCAAGAATATGTAAAAACCTGGACATGGATAAGAGATATTCTGATAATTCCTGTGTAAAGATCTGAGAAAGCAGCGGCTGTTAAACATACGGCATTGTTCCACCACAGGGTGTCAGTGCTCGTCTAAACTAGTGACCGTGATGCTAAAGAGCGCGAGACCTGATGAATACAAACCTTCATTTATTTGTATTACATATTTGAATTACTATTGTGTCATTTTTCATTGTCAATCATAATTTACATTTGTGGCCAAAAATCATAATTAATATATTCAAAATAGTTGACTGTCATTCTCCTCTATGCTGAGTTCGTTACCGTTTAAGATTAATTCAATAACATCGTTAAATTGATTTAAGGCACATTCATTCATTCAAATATTTTAAAAGACTGGAATAAAAGCAATCCTTTTTATCAGTCAAATTCATTTAAAAATGTGAAGTCAACAATTATGAAATATGATCAGTAAGAGAAAAACACAGTTAATGAGAAGACGAGCACTGGACTTCTGCAGGATAGTGGGGAAATATATGCATTTATTTATTTATTATTATTCAGAATGCACCGTTGGAAAGGAAATATATTTATAGGAACATTTGTATATGGATCATAGCATTAACATGATTGGGGTGACGCGTCCCTCTCACAGTTAACATATCACACAACTATTTCCTCTCAGTCAACCTCCTTTACTCTATCTCCATTGTGCATCAATTACACTCCTGCTTTAAAGATGATCCCTTTAAGAGCAGTCATTGTAATCTGTTTGTCTGTAGTGGATAGTCACAGAGAGAGTAAAGGAGAGGGGGGACGCTGGCCATGGTGGGACGCCTTTCAATGGAGCTGATTGCCCGGCCAGTCAAATGCACAGTCAGGAAGATCAAAGTGCCATGGGAGTATAATTACCTCCCACTGGGCAAATTACACACTGTGGACCCCCCCATCCCTCCTAATCAGTAAAAATGGTAAATAAGGACAACAATAGCAGTGATGGCTCAGGGGTGACACAGGGAGACTGTCAACACAAGGCTTTTGTGTTTAATCCCAGTAAGTTCCTCTTTCTTTCCCCCTCCTCTCCTCCGCTGACCACAGAACTGAGGCCATCGTGATGATAGACATGTCTGTGTGAGCTACAGGAAGAGAGGGATCTGTGTGTGTGTGTGTGTGTGTCTGTTGGTTTAGGAGATAGAAGACAGACAGGTGCGTGTGCATTCAGCATGGCGTTTGTATGATTATGTTGGCTTACTGTAGGTTGTAAAAAAAAAAAGAGTCTAATGTAAATAACCACCCTTTGCATTATGGTGAATCTTTTTTTGGGGGGATTTTATAATTGTTGTTTTATTTTTTGTTTTTTTGTATTGTATTGTGCAATTATTCTCATGACAATTAAGTCACATTTTCTCCTAAATTCTCATCACCATAATACGCTTGGATTATTTCATTTTGTATTATTTATATTTTATTTAAAAATAAATATATAATTTTTTACTTAAGTTTTAATTTATTTTATAGTGAAATATATTTTATATAAAGTTTATATTTAAGTGAAATGTGCATTTAACAATTTTTTTTCTGTAATTCCCATTATTCACAATGGTTATTTTCATTGAAATTTCTCATATTATTTTGTACCATTTTATACTCAATATTTACTGTAATGCTAATTATTTATTTACATAAAGGCAATACAACAAACACTACCATGATTTATAAATAATTTAATGTATACATTTTTTAAACTGTTAATACATTTTCTAAATTAATGAAAGAAAAATTGCATTCATGATAGTAATATATCCCCCTTAAAGTCCTGAGGGTGTCAGATGGTAATACCATGACACTTAATTTTATTTACCATATTTATGGTATTTAATTTGCACTTGAAGGAAAACTTCAAATACTACCATCATGATATTACCATCATTATCTTCAAAAACGTGGTACATAATGTATGTAACATTTTATAATGGTACTTTTTAGTAAGGAATAGATTAAACACATAATTTAATGATTTCAGACTTTCTCATTGAAATATCTGAAAGTATCAAAGTACATAGAGGTCATTTTCCAAGATCCACCCTGAACATCTTGCTTTATATTCTTTTTATTGATGCTAGACGTTCATGTTTCTCTCCTTTAGCATTGATCTGTTTCAGCACTGTGGGGTGTGATTTCGCCGATCATGTTTATGCATCCATGACTGTTGGAAACAAACGTGACTAGAGCGACGTCCATGTACGTGCACAGAAGCCGTTGCCAGAAGAGGTCACTCGGCTGTCCGTTTAATTTATTTGATTGGCAAACCGATAGGAATTCTGTAGGAACACATGCATTATTGAATGAATAATGACAGGGCAGTTCAGCTAACAGATGGTTGCTTCTTATGAAATGACAGTTCCTGCATAGTGATCATAATATATTATAAACACCAAATACAAGGAAGAATACAAGCTTGACCAAAACCCTCAAGCATGCTTCCTTTACAGTGTTTATACAGGATTAGTCAATCAGTCAAATCTGGAGAAATAAATAATATGGCTATGTTTGCATACTTTAAAAAAATATATATTTCTCTTTTATTTTATGCATTTGGTAGGCTACTGTTCAAGCTACATTAATGTTATATAAAATGATATATAACGAATCAAAATTTCTTTGCTGTATTATTTTATGCATTTGACAGACAACTCTTTTGAGATTTTTCTTTGCTTTTTTGCTATTACATTTATTTTTATTATTTCACATTATATATTATTTTATGCTTTTGTCAGATTATTGTTTGACACTACATGAATGTAATATAAAATTATATATAGCAAGTCAACTTTTTACATTTTATTTAATTTATTTTATTATTATGCATTTGGCAGAGTACTGTTTGAGCTATTTTTCACTGCTTTTTCTTTGCTATTTTAATTTGATTTACTGTTTTAACTGCATATATATTATTACTACTACATATGGCCTGTAGAGCATTTGGAAAAAAACTGCCAGCCAGATACTTAAAATAAAATAATGTGAAATAAAATCAATTATATATATATTTATATATATATAAAATGTAAAAAGTTGACTTGTTATATATAATTTTATTACATTCATGTAGTCAATGTAACTTGTAGTAATGTAGTAATGCCAACTGCTTTTAAAGACTACTTCTTGAGTGGTTGAGTTGATAGAGCTGCATTTAGGAGAGAATATCCGTGGAGGGATCAGATCAAGGCGAGGAGAGGATTAGGACTTGATTGTCGGGTAAACACCATGATACCCAGTTGACCCCGGGTCAGCAACTGATGTTAAGCAAGTAGTGTATTCTTCACGTGGATTAGTCCCCTTCAGTGTCAGGCCGGCCGGTTAACACATCAGAGCCCTCCTACTCTCTCACTCCCAACAGGAAGTGGTAAAGAGCACAGGAATCTTCCCTAATCCCCTAATTAAGCCAAAACAGGCCACCCAAACCCCCTGTGCTCCCTGCCGCCCACCCCTAAACACCTCTGTGCACTTCCAGCCCTGGCCGGGGAGTGTTTGTCCTGGCTGGACTTTAGGGGATAAATGCTCAGTGAGTGTTTTCTTAAAAGAACAGCGGGAGATTGATGGTGAGGCCTTGAGCAGGGGACGGGACGGAGGCTGGAAGCTTTTGAAGAGCTCGGGATCACAGGCTCTAATCCTCGTGCTAGCAGAGGTCTGGGAGAGTTCGCCGGCGCAACAGGCAAAAGAATACACACTGAGTCTGTGCACAAATTGGATTTAGCCTCTGCTCTCCCCCCACAGCACTGATATGTGCTCCTCACAGTCTTTGATGTGCACAGACACGGTGCCGATGCCCAATCCGGCCTCCTCCTGTGGGTGTCCACCAAGGAAAAAGTGATCCAGGCCTGGAAAAATTGGTTCTTCTCTTAAACCTACTGGTTTTGAAGCAGGAACCGCTAATGTCATATATATATATATATAATATACACATACATACATACATACATTTCTCACTTGTAAGTCATTCTGGATAAAATAATCTGCTAAATCAATAAATAGAAAGGTCTGTTCACACCAAGATCGATATGACAAACTGATGTAAATCACTGGAGGAGGTTAGTGGCAAAAATTTGCATTAAACAAATGTGGGCAATACAAAAAGGTGACCTACTTAAAGTAAAACAAAACATTAACAGCAAATGTTTGGTGTGAAGAAGCCATGCAGTGGTTTAAAAGGTGAAAATTGACTGTGAAAATCTACACTATGTGTTAATAGGCCTTGTATTTATGCAAATGAGGGTGTGTGTGTGACTCAAGTGTGAATGAGTACATGAATCTTCACAGTGCTGGGGAAACTTGGGGGATGTGTCTTGACATCTCAGAGGTTGACCAGCTGATCTTCTTCATCCTGAGCCTGAAATTGTTTCTGTGTTATTAAAATGGCCCTGCTGATTGTTATTCAGAGCAATTTGAATGTTTTCTGATCTGAAATCTTCTCATTACTTATTGTTTTTGTCTTGAACAGGGGATTTTGTTAAAAAGGAGTGGGAAATCACTTAATAAGGAGTGGAAGAAGAAATACGTAACTTTGTGTGACAACGGCCTGCTCACCTACCACCCTAGTTTACATGTAAGTATGCGTCTCTTCTGCTGTTAGAGTTCATTTAGCTGAATAGGATCATTAAGATGATTCAATTCAGTGAACTGATTCAAACAAATGATTCACTGAGTGGTATTTGGTGTAATTTCCTTGCTTACCTAGCTAATACTTTTTGGATCCTAGAACAGTCTATTTTTGTTCATATATATTCTAGGGTTCTTAAAGGGATAGTTCACCCAAAATGAAAATTCTGTCATTAATTACTCACCCTCATGTCGTTCCAAACCCGCAAGACTTTCGTTCATCTTCTGAACACAAATTAAGATATTTTTGATGAAATCCAATGCTGTTGATGTAGTGTAAACAGTGCAGCACTTCCAGGTTCTACGTCAGAACGCTGCCTCACTATTGGCCGACGTTGGTCACGTGACCACTACGGCATATGCTAACGCAGGAGCTAGCTAATAGGGAGCCGGCGTTTTGAGAGAGAACCATTTCTGGCATTAATTACTCACCCTCATGTCGTTCCAAACCCGTAAGACCCTTGATCATCTTCTGAACACAAATGAAGATATTTTGAAGAATATAGGTAACAAAACAGTTTATGGGTCAATGGGGCCTATCAACTTTTTGGTAACCAACATTCTTCAAAATATCTTCTTTTGTGTTCAACAGAAGAAAGAAACTCATACAGGTAAATGATGACAGAATTTTCATTTTTGGGTGAACTATCCCTTTAAGTAAATGGGATGTTCATTTTAGGTTTGGAGAATGTTCCTTTAACCTCAGATATCCTTTACAGTCAAGTGATCTACAAACGTTGTTCTTCGCTTGTAACTAATTTTGCATAAAAAGAGAATTGTTCACGAATCAGACCTCTCGTTCCAGTTAAAAACACCATGAAATCGATTCCAACATTGTCATAACGGGACATATCGAAGGGATTTTTCGCGATTGCACTAGCATGATTTCTATACATCTTTAAAACCTTATTTGAATGATGAACATTTGAAACGACGATATTATGGTTTAGATTGAGATTCAGTATGAGAGACTGTTTGGGTGTTTTGGAGGTATTTTCTAGGTTTCTACTAATACAGACGAGGGCCGGACAGGTCAGCTTCTCTTCCGTTGCTCCAGCAGCTCTCGTATCTTACGGCAGTCGCCGCGGGAAAAGCACAGGCCGTTTCGCGCGGAACATTTATCTCTGTCAGAACCCCCGCGCGGCCTTAATACCTCCTAAAATCCCCTCTCACTCATCCCCCAGCTTTCTCACGCGTCCCTTTTCCTCCGTTCCCCTCATTTGCATACGTCACGTTCACGCCTATCTTTGTTCTTGTGTTTCTACGACACTTGTAACATAGGTTGGTAATTAATAAGGGCTTCCTAATTAAGATCCACTGGAGAAGCGGCGTACCTTGACCGTCAAGACAAGTTACATGAGACGCATTTAGCGGTCTCCACGGACTATGACCGAAATTAATATCTTGGCCAAACTCACGTCTCTCACATGAACTGCATGTTTATTATCGATATAATGCGCATCTCATGCCAGCGGTGTGTGTAATAGGCACGCGATGCCATGGGCGTCATAATCGTTAGAGACATTTGGGTTTGGACACCTGTGGACCACTCGTTTAGCTCAACGAGAAGGACGGGGAGAGAGAGAGATGCACGGAAAGACGGTTTAATTTTGCGCCGCAGCCAGCCGAGCTATCCCACAATCCCCTTCTGTTAATTCTGTCTGCTACATCAATTAAATTGTTTGTAGAAACTAATTGAATATGGCTTAATCACACATCTTAATAGCTTTCTGCGCCTCAAACTGGCTGTTAATTCCAGCAATAAAATGGAATGAGAGCGCTCACTGGGTAATTAGTACTGAGGCTTTTGAAGAAATTAGTGCTTTATGGGGCGCAATAAAAGTGAAGAGGAGTTGGCGGGAGACTTTCGAGGCCAAAATCTCTGCTCGCCTCTTTTGTGCTGAGCAGGGTGATTTGCACCTTGGCTTAGCCCATTTGCGCTTTGCAAACTCCCCTGAAAATGGAATAGGCCGATTTAAATTGGAATGAGTCTGCTCGCAGTCATTAATGCTAATTTTGCTAATCTGCGGCAGCGTGGAAACAGGTGAAATAGATTGCGTGGGTCTGGTGCTGGTTTGATTGTCCAAAGCTGCTTTTATTCATCGTTGTGTTTGTTTTTAAAGCTTCAGGACCTCTAAAAAGTTTCTTACTTAGGTTTTTTTTTTTCTTACTTTGCTTTAGCGCTGCATCTGTTCATTGTTTGTTTGTGTAAACTTCAGGCATATTTAATTTCATGCAAATTAGGCCGTGGATAATAGAAGTACAGACAGTTCAATATGTCATGCTGTTTATTTAGAAAATATTGAAAATATGTCTTAAGTTCACAAAAAAACTCATAATATGCTGAAATGCTAGAAAATATTAGAATATACTTAGTCACAATGAAATCAAAATGGGCAATTCTTGTTTTTTTTATTGAATACTGCAGTATTTATTATAAATTATTTATCTGTGCACATACTTTTTTTTTTAAGTTCATGTGCCTTCTTAATCTTTAATCAAAATACCCTCTTGGAGCGACATCTCTTCTCTTACTGACGCGAGGGCAGGACAACCTGTCACTCACTTGAGATCGACCAATAGCAAGCCACAACCATCCACTCAGTTCCCTATGGACAAAATCAAGCCCCGCCCTAAATCTTTTCTTGATCAAAAAGCCGTTTCACTCAGATATACGTCACAATAGGGAACAAAAGACTTCTGCAGATACGTTATCATGCTGACTTTAAATGCTAGAAAATAATTAAATACCCCAAAACTTAATACTAGAGTTGGTAACTAAATAATAATACTACAACCAAATGATTTTTATAACATTTGTTTGACTCATTTCATTTGCATTGTCCAAAAATGAGCCTGAAACACTGTACTAAAATTGTCTTGGTCCTACTCATTAAGAAAACAATCGTTAAGCGGAATTTAATTGCAACTAGAAACGTTACATTTCAGGAGCATATTGAACGGACTGTGATTTTGCATTTTCAAAGCCTCATTCTCATTCACGATGTGTCAGATGTGGGTTTACTGCTGACCAATTTCCCAGCCTAGATCTAGATGTATATAATGTCATATTTTTATTTCTCAGGACTACATGCAGAACATCCACGGTAAAGAAATCGATTTGCTGCGGACGACGGTGAAGGTTCCCGGGAAGAGGCCGCCCAGAGCGGTGGCCACGGTCGCCCCTACAGCCAGCCCCAAAACCAACGGACTGACCAAAGACCGCAGCACTTTACAACTCGGTATCGGCGCCACAAGTAAGTGTGAACTGATTCAGTAGTGTTATACTTTTATAATTAATGAATTTATTAATTGCAACAGCGTTAAATTGTTGACTCCTCATTAAAAACCTCTTGTAGCTCTACCTAATGTGTGTTAGAAGTCAGGAACTGTTCAACTAAAGTAGCATTGGTATCCATTCTGAAAACTTATGTACACTGCTTGTTTTCGGATTTAGCTGTACATCGGTTTATTTGTGCCTTGTAAGAACCAGATTTACTCTGTTTTCACTTGTGAGAGAGAGAGTTTGGGAGGTCTGTGAAGGTATAATTGGATTTAGGGAGCTGAGATCAAGTGTAATTAATAAAAAAACAGGAGCAACTTTCTCCAGGGGCTCTGCAAGCTGGCATGACCGCTGTGGAAACATAACCGGCCAGGACCTCAGCATCACTTAGCCTGGGCTAATTGCTTTTGCATCATTAAAGACAGGTCAGCAAGGGCTTCTGGGAACTGCAGTTTTCTGGCTTGAGTCCAGTCTTGTGTTGGATAGGGAACCGGGTTTATTGGTCACAGAGACATGAGCATTTGTCAGTGTTGCTGGGCCAGATGAATGGGGTTGCTCGGAAAAACCACAAAAGTTGAAATTGCGTTCAGGTTGGCAACTAATTAACCTTCAGTCGACTGCAGAGGTTAGAAAAGGGAGAATTTTGGGGCGTTTGGACCTGAAATAGTCACAACACCTGGACCTGTTTTATTCAAGCTACAGAAAATAGAGATGTCTGGGTAAAGAGCTCAAACATGCCCTTAGGCAACTAATGCACACAGATTACAGCATTAGTTAAGACTGTACATCTGTATTTAGGTTATAGAAATATAAAGAAATTGTTTTATATATCACTGACTGACTGTAGTATTATGTATCACTGAAAATCAACATGGAAATTACATTTAATATTTTTATATTCATATTTGTGGTTTAATCTAATTACTTGCTCAGCCCCAAAAGTGACTACTTTCCTGCTGTCATCAATCACACTCTCAATGTTATTTTTTTGCAATTTTTTTTTTTTAATGAACATTAAGATAACATTTCTCTTAATAATATCTTATTAATTTCTGTCCATTTTACTTTAAAATTATTCAAAATTTTGTTGATGAAAATTGTCTAGTTTATAATAAAAATGTGAAAATTATGAAATTATCTGTCAAACTGTAAAAAAAAAATCAAACATCTTGATAAATCAAACATGATTTATCAGCATAAAATGAATTCTTCGTGATTGATACTTATTTATCATATTTTGGATATTGAATTAAATGTAGTATATTGTTACTGTAAATGTGTATTTACAACAAAACTTAGTTCAGATTCAGCAGTGCATTTGATTCACTCTTTCCAAATGTAAGTTTTAATGTTACATTTATTTTGTGGATGTAGTATTACATTTATGTTGCAGATATCGACTAATCCAATAATTTAATATTTAAGGGTCATGAACTGCATTTATGTTTCCTGAGGTGCACTTATTATGTTAGTATGATTTTTACATCAAAAATGGTCATAATTTAGAAATAAAAGGCCATTTTCTATCCTTATTTTAGCCCTCTGATTTGAACGCTCTGTTTCAAGGGGCGTGTCTGCTGTGAGACTTCAATGTAAACGCCCCCTGCTATGATTGGCTAACATCTTTGCATATGAAATAGGTATTACATGTTTTGAACTCTTGAAAACATTTACTACATTTTTACTATTACAGCTGTCGACATTAACTAATCGTGAAAAGTGTTGATTATAGCATTATATTTAGATCTACTCCCGTCACATGAAAGGTTGCAGCGATCAGCATTGTAGCCGATGACAGACATGAAAGCTCGATTTCTGCAGTTTCAACAGTTCAAATACAATGTAAATAAGAGGAGATTCATTGTGCAGTGTAGACAGTGTCATTGATTGTAACAGGAGTTTAAGCGAGAGTCCAGAACTCAGTCACTGATAAACCCGTGCTGTGTGATTGACATCTCCACTGGAGGTTAATCAAATTATGTACAGAAAGCGATCAAAGAACCCTCCCTTTATAATCGCTGGAGATTCGATTTATAATCGAATGGCGATTCGATTGGTGATTATAAAGGGAGGGTTCTTTGATCGCTTTCTGTACATAATGTAATCACAATTTAAGTAACAATGTTAAGTTGACTATTTAGTCAATGGCTTGATTTACTGACGCATTGATTTAAACGATTTTGAGAACGTCTACCGGTAACTGTACATGAATCAGTACATGTCAGAAATCACTGATTACAGATTAGGCATTAGAATTAACTGTTTGCAAAGCCTGCACCGAAATTGTGACTGATTTACTGATTTAGTATACACAGGGAAATGTACCTAACTAACAAATAATGCTCCTCTGAGATAATCACATAGTTGAAAATAAATAGCTACTTTCCTAGCATTAGGATCCTTTGAAAGGTAATGTTGTTTTTAGTCCAGGGATCCTGTATCTCTCTTCTCTCCTTAATAAAACAATTAATTCTCCTTAATTCTCTCATCTCAATAACGCGCCGGTGGATGGGGCCAAAGACGCAATGATATAGAAGTAGACCTCTTACGTGTCAAAAAATAAAGGAAAATTTTATTGCAAAGGTACGTTTTTAAGGGGTCATAAATTGAGGAAAGACAGTGAATCAAATGCACAAAAGAATTTGAACTAAATTACATACATGCATACCGTAGGATCCTCCCAAAAAACCTTCCTCAACTAATATTTTTGTCAGTAAATATGAGATTAAGGCTGTCCACTTCATGATTCAGTCTATTCCTGATATTTAAAATCCAAATACAATCTTCATTTTTATTTATACTGTGTTGTAAATGGAAATTCATATTGATTTCAACCATTCAAGCCATTTTAATAACCAGTTTTGATCTTTATAGACAGACCTTTTTGTTTTTACATATATTATACAACATTTGCAGGTCTGAGATGGCTTTTATCTGTGTTATTTTGTTGATACGCCAGTTGACCTTCGGTTTAACACAAATTTACGCCGAAGCGCTCGGGTCCCAATTTGACACGGGCCGCTTTTCCCGTTTCCCTTTTTCACTCTGCTTCGTATTAGAGGAAAATTGTGTTAATTTCCACTCGAGAGGGAAAAGGTTACGATTCGCAGTGGGCCTCCGCCGAGTGGAGGACGTACACTTGATTATGCAATCTGATTTTGATTTCATTAGGCATGCAATTGATGCGAAGGAACAAAGGGGTAATTTTTCATTCATGGCGGTCTAGCTGTTCCCTGTCTTTTTCTGTAGTCTGTAATTCATACACTTCCTCCTGATCTAAAGACCATTAGGAACTCTGGGGGGTGTGTAGGATTGGGGAGATGAGGGGGGTGAGGATGAGAAAAAGAAAGAGGGAGTGAGGGAGTGAAGGAGCGCAAATGAATGAACGCATGTGTCCGCAAGTAAAAGAGTCTGTCTCGATGAGGCCCGGTCTAATCTTTCTGCTAAGTATTCACCGGAACCGTTTTAAATATGATCATTCTGCAAGCGTGCGTTCAGTTGTGTCACCGCTGACAGATATATAATATCAAAGCGCTAATGGCCTGCCCATCAGCTTTAATCAATGACATCTGCTCTAGAGGTGTATTTATAAGAGTGTGAGACAGAGAGATTCACACCGTGGTTCCTGTGTTCATTTACATGTGGTACACAGGATGCAGATGTATTTTCTTTTACGAATAGCTTCTCAGAGTTGTGCAACCTGTCCTTGTGAACTAAGACGCAACTTGTGCAGTGATAGACAATATATATCGCCAATTTTTTTGATAAACCAATAAATCATTTGGTTATTTTAGAGATGATCGCATTGGCGTTTTTTTCGCGCAATATGTCAGTTTTTAAATCCACTGGCAGCTTTGTCAATATATAATGTATGCATTCTGTTTTCAAGTAAAAAAAGGTTTTTAGTTGAAATAAACCAATTAAATCAGCTGATGATTGGTTATTTTAGAGATGAGCTGTTTTTCCCCGCCATACGTCCATTTTTAAATATACCGGCAGTTTTGTCAATGGATAGTTTTTGGTTTTAAAATATTATTTAGAATTTGGAGGGTTTTCTGTGTCTAATTGCCAACTTAAAGAGAAGTATTCATTCTACCATGCTTAATTTCTACCAACATTTTTAATGTTAAAAATATTTTTTAGCAATGGATTAAAAGAAAATACATTTCAGAAATGTTACTGTCATTTTTGTTGTACAAATGGTTAAAGTAAACTTATTTTACTCAAAGTATCTTACTTTTGTAGTTACTAAAACACTGTTAAGATTTACTTATATGCAAAAAATAAGTAGATTTTAATTGCTTTGGCCATTGAAAAACTCCTGACCACTACAGTTTGGTATGTACTGTGAGAATCCATCTTATTTATTATTTAGTTGTATTATGTAATATGTGTGTGTGTGTGTGTATGGGCCACCCTCCTATCTAGCTATCCATAGTCGACCACTATCCTTAAGTAAATCCTAAATGAGCAATGTTGATGTGTTTGTGTATAAATGTCCTCATCCAGCACTTTTATGACTGAGTCTCCTTTAATGACACTTTACCACATACGTTAGTCTCATGACAGCCTCTTTCAATAATGGCACAATCATTTCGGATGCTCTTTTATATGTGAGAAGGAAATAAGATGTTTTGTATCACGTCGCAAGTCTTTCTAAAACAGTTTCAGATGCTTATTATCCAATACACCGCTTGAAATCGAATGGCCGCCGCTTCTGCTTACGATGAGCTTGAGTCATACGCTCTAAAAGCGAGAAGTTGTGGCTAAAATATCGGTTTATTGGTTGTCACGGCATTTCCGTCGTACCTGCCACGTTTCAAATGTCGGCACCGAGATCATTGCAGTTTACGCAAACGAACAATGTAATCTGTATGTCTTTCCAAGTGCAGAAATCCACTCTCAGTTTGTAAGGGCGTCGCGGTGCCGTTTCACTTTGACCTGAACAGCAGATGATCTAACAGAACCCCCCTCCACCCTGACCCCTCCCCCGCCCTCCCTTCGACATTAGCATGGATGCTTCATTATCTCCGCACTTGTATATAATGGCAGCGGCGGCTCAGAGGGTCAGGGCTCGCTCCACGGCTCATCAGCCATCTGACAGCGCTCGGCGAGAGAAACGAGGAGAGATGAGGAGAAATCATCACCACCCCCTGCTAATCCATCGCCTCTACTTAACACCACAACCTCAGGCCTCCCTTCACCAGGACCCTAATACTTAGCCTAATAGCGTGTACGGATGGCAAGAAAAGTGCAAAGGACATTTAGATGTTTTTTCTGGACGTGATCCGATAATGATTTGACCATTTGTACACACTTGCTCAAAAGAACAATCAAAGCACATAATCATCAAGATTCTTGACTGTGAAACGTTTGTTTTTAAAAGTGTAGAGTGCCGTTTTTGTGACACTAGTGGCACTAAACAGAACTGCAAAAATAACTGGATGGATGGATGGATGGATGGATAGATGGATAGATAGATAGATAGATAGATAGATAGATAGATAGATAGATAGATAGATAGATAGATAGATAGATAGATAGATAGATAGATAGATAGATAGATAGATAGATAGATAGATAGATGGTTAGAAGGATGGATGCCCCTTCCATCTTGCTGCCCATCTGCCCCAAACCCACACCATTGACTAAGCCACAATCGCGCGATTAAACAGAGTTTTGAAAATGTCCCAGAGACTTTTGCCTTGACTGTGTGTTTTTGAGATTATGGCCCCCCCCCAAGGCGTGCCCATGGTCACCTCTAACTCCGCATCCGCACATCGTGTCACTCTCGGCTCGTGTGTGAAGTGGCAGGATATCTTGTGTACCGTCTCTGCCCTGCACTCTCCTCTGATTTTCTCCACATTGTAATTGCATTATCCCCTTTTTATGCAGAATTGTTCTCTGGGGACTAATTGATGGAGACATGTTTAATTCATCAATCATTAGCATCAAATTTGACAATTAGTGATGATTGTTGAATTCTTGATGGAGATGAGGCATGGTTAGGGGCTCATTTTGTCTTTTTTTTTTTTTCTGCAACAGCCAAGACAGAGAGAGCAAAATAAAATCATAAATAACAGTGTGGCATCGTGTCTTTGAAGAGTTGTTTTGGAGCGAGAGAATATTGGACTGTTGTTTTATTTAGTTGATTTCAAGACATGTCCGCCTTCAGTCAGAAACGAATAGCTTTTCAGCAATTCTGACTAAATGGCTAATAGACTTCAGATTACTTTTTCTTGTGCAATGATGCTAACTTTTATTCATTTCATTTTTGTCCAGTTTATGTTAGAAGTCAAATCTAACATTGGTATGTAGCCATCCATCTTTTTAATATATAATGTTATATTATTATATATTATAGTTATAATATAATATATTAGTCTACAGTGTTGTTGAATAATCAGTTAGTGGCTTTTATCATGTTTAAGTACATTGCCGCAGGTTTTCATGAGCATTAAAGGAGCCTAACTGATACTCCAATAGGTTTATGAAGACATAGTTCATAAGCAATTTGCTCTAAAACAATAATTACCACTTCTGCAGGATGCCAATATCATACAGCATTGATCCAAGTAATAGCGGCGTCTTAATTCATTGGTGAGGGATCTAGTCAAGGGCAATATTATGACAGAATTAATAAAATCTTCTCTTCAACAATACTGTGGTGATTACATGTCTCCGAACAGACAAATATAAGAATAACCCTCTATTCTTTCAATTACTCACGAATTACTACTGATTGTGTCAAGGCATTTTTTTTGTTTTTTTTGCCAGGCGCTAAAGTAAACTGCGAAGAACAGACTCTTGTTAGCCTAATGCGTCCTAACCATTAGCGAGAGTAATAAGTGTATCAAATTCACATAATCATGTCTAATTAGTATCAGTAATTATCTTGTTGGGTGCGAGAATATTAATCTTGCGGTCCCCATAGGGGAAGGGCGTCTCTTGCAGGGAGAGAGCGATAGAGCTTCAACCTCACGCTGTGGAGTACTTGCTAAATTAGCATGCTCCAAATCAGCGCTGAGGAGGGAGGGGAGCGAAGGAAACGTGTCGAAGAAAAAGGCAAAATTGCATAAAGCGAAAAACAACAGAGAAAAGTTTAGTCCCACTGTGAAATGCATTAGAGCCTAGTAAATAAAATATCAATGTTTTCTGTGTGCTTTTTAAGTTTTTGCTAGAGTTAATAGTACGCAGGGTTTGCGCTAAACAGTTAACGGGTGTCTTGTTGACGTGCAAGTGGGTTAAACTTTTAAATTAATTTCTATTTTTGTGATACGGTTTACATTAACACTTACGAAATCATTCCTGTGTTCTGATGCCACATTTAAGTTAGCAGATTTTCATTTTTGTTCATAGCATAGCTGCTGCATAGCATAGATTATATCAACAGATTGATGTTTCTTTAAAGCCTCTGGAACAACTGAAGCGGGGAAAGAAAGCATAAAACAGCACATTACAAAATGTAATTTTAGTAATGTGCTGTTTTTTAAACATTTTAGTAAGACTAGGCTAAAGGCAATAAAACCAATTTGAAAATGAACTAGCATTGAAGGAAGCGCAAACAATGTTGGATCTTAAAGAAGAAACAGGCTAAAACCATCATTACATCGGTATTCATCTAAACCTGACCTTGAGCCTCGAACGCAGAGAATTAAATATTAGCCCTCATCTCTATCAAGCAGGGAGCCTGTTTTTCAAGAACAGGAGGAGAGGACCACATGCGACCCGGCCAGGCCGGTGAATTGGCGCCCAACGCGGGGCATCCGCTGATTGAAGCCAGGGAGAGCCGTCAGCACCGCCGGGAGAGATGGATGTGTCAGGCGGAGAGTGGGGGAGAGCTAATTACCGTTCCGAGTGTATCTTGTTAATTAAGGGCTAATTAGTGGCAGAAACGCAGAGGGAGCAGAGTAGGGAAACGGGGTGAGGCGTCGACTGCTCATGTATTACGAAGAGACGGATGCGCTGACGATAAAGGGAACGCATACGCAAAATCTGGAACTTCTTTAGTCCTACCTACAAGTTGATACTGTGGTTCTCATCTCATCTGAAGCAAAATAGCTGTTTTGGATTTGTTTGCTGTTTTATTGACTAAAAAGTACCACGGTTTTACTATAGTAACCGGAATACTTGTCTGCATTGGAATAGCATGCTCCAGGATTGTTTTTTGCCTTCATTGATAGGGATATTAGCCAGAAAACCAAAAATGATGCAGAGTAGAGGTGGGATGGATGCTGTGTCGCCTGCATGAGCACACGTACAGTAGTAATCATCACTAGGTCACAGCTCTATAATGCTGTAGTTTCACCTGCATCTGTGTGCTAAGCAACCTCTCCGCACTATGAAATGTGATCTGAATGTCTCTCTTTCTCTCTCCTCTCGTTTGCCAGGCACTCCTCACTCTAACAGCAGCAGTTCCCTTCAGTCCGGGGGCTCTGTGGCCGGCGTGGCTTTGGGGACTGGTAAAGAGGGGATGCACCAGCGCTCGTTCTCTGTGTCCAGCGCAGAACAGTGGAGTGAGGCGGTTATCAACACCACAGCAGGTCAGAGGAGCAGCTCAGAAACTCCTACTCTTTTCAAATGTAACCAGTTTTCAGTTGCTTTTTCCATTGCTGTGATATTTACAGCAGAGTAGGGATCGTACTTCAAGCTCAGGGCCAGTGTTTGTGGGATTGTGCTGCAGTTGTACAAAATAAGTACAAAAACATGCTGTGAATGCATCAATCTCGACGACTTGCATCTCATGTTTTTAGTATGCCCAACATATTATACCATGGTAATCAGCCTAATACTTTAGTATTTAGGCTGCCATTGTCATCACAAAAGTATTAAAATGACAAAAGGTTCTGAAAACCAAATTTTTTTGAAGAAGAAGTTCCTGTATTTATCATGATTTTACAGCATTAGCCAAAGTAATTGTGTTGAAATTATGGAATTCTCCTTAAAACTATGATCATGTGGTGAAATTTCGTTAGGAAAATATTATTTTGGTTATGCTATTAAAGTTGGCATGAAATGACAATTCACAACATTCTAAATAGACCTTTTTATGGACGATTTATTCATGCATATTTTTTTTGCCCTTGTAATTTTTTAATCAAAATGTCATAACTGGGCCTTCAAGTTACAGACTTCTCTCTTGTGACGTATGCAGGATTTCTCCAATCATTTAGTCCGCTTAAACCCGGTCCCTGTAAGCATGTGTTTATCTGCCTCCACACTTAAATGCACCGCTCACATCTCAGTCCCATCAACAACCTGTAGTCTCGCCCTGCATTTTTTCTTTTTCTAAAATCTTTTCAGATCTGTCCGTACTTCCGTTTAATCTGGTAAATACTCTTTGATTGGGACCGAGGTTCTAAAGGTTTCTAATCTGTTTAAGTTATTAGTCCATTATGTTTTTACCATAGTACTAACAGTAACTGAAGAATTCGTGGCACTTTTGTTTATCGCTTGTGTATGTGATGTTAACAAGCCAATCGCTAATCAGGATAATTCAGTAATTGTGGCTTTGATTGTAACTGGTCCCGCCACCCACTGCAGCAGTGCCCCCAAATCTCTCTCTCTCTCTCTCTCTCTCTCTCTCTCTCTCTCTCTCTCTCTCTCTCTCTCTCTCTCTCTCTCTCCTCATCCTGTCAGTGCACTTGAGTGAAGTCAAATAATATATTTGCCGGGCGTAACAACGCTGCACATTTTTCCCCCCGTCTTCACTACTACTTTTTTTCCCCTCCCGCGTTGGAAAATGAATGCTTTACGGGGACAACATTCATCACTGGTTATTTCCCTCTCTTTGTCGGCTGGCAGTAAAAAAGCACTTAAATGCACATCAACAGAATAACAGTCATTTCCATGCATGTTTGCGCACTCGTCGTTCTCATTAGCGGCTGCTCTGTTTCTCCCCCCCCCCCTGCACTCGCTCTCTCGCCCTCTCCGTTTTTGTCTCTCGCCCTCTCTCTCTCTTTCTCTCCTCCCCCCCCTCCTTCTGTTAGGGTCCCAGGGGCCCCGCTAGTTTAAAGAGCGCTCTTTACGAGCAAACTGGAGGCCCCGCCGTGTGGCCCCGTGGTGTCGCAGACAGAACACGACGCCACGCGACACTCGCCCTTCTCTACTCGTCTCCGCTTGTCGAACAATCAATTTCAGCCCCGCTCCGCCATCGGCCCCCCGTCTACACCCATCAGCTCCACATCCTAAAGCAGAATTACTCAAAGCGGCCGTAGCCACGGAATGAGCTGCATATATGTGTGTGTGTGTGTGTGTGTGTGTGTGTGTGTGTGTGTGTGAGGCAAAGCACTTCATTAGGCCCTGGTGTAAAATAGTTATTGTCACACACAAGCACACATACTCAGACATTTAGCTGTATCAGGATTTGGTGGATGCATTTTCTCTATGACCTGTTACCCATCAGCCTCTCGGTTCTTGCGTTTACTGAGAGCATTATAGCTTTACAGGTCATAATAGAGATAATAGAGTTTTATATCAAAGATCTCCGGAAAGAGCACACCTAGAGCAAACCACATTTATTGTTTATTTCTTTAGCAGGTTTTCTTTGCTGTTTTGTCGCCGTACTTCAGAATGCTTAAGTTGATGTGAAGTGATTTGAAGTAGGGATGGATGTGCATGCTGAACTAGTCCAATCGCTGACTAGTCCACTAGTGAGTAGGGATGCACCAAAACTACTGATTTTAATATATTTAAAAAAATAATCATAATAATTAATTTCATGTTATGGCTAATTCTATGCTATTTTGTTGAAATAAATTAAGAATAAAACACTAAAAATAAATTTAAATGCTTTAAGTTAGGCATCACAATATTACAGTTTTCATTATGAAAAATTAAATGTAATTATGATAAAATACATTTACCTAAATGATATCTAATGAAATGTAAAGATGGGGAAAATGAGCATGCACAATTATAATATATATCTTATATAATATATATTAATAATATATATATATATATATATATATATATATATATAGATATATTTTATATATATATATATATATATATATATATATATATATATATATAATACACTACCTTTCAAAAGTTTAGGGTCATTTTTGAAAGAAGTCTCTTCTGCTCACCAATGCTGAATTTATTTTATAACAAATACTGTAAAAACAGTTATATATTGTGAAATGAAATATTACAATTTAAAATAACTGTTTTCTATTTTAATATTCTGTATGTTAAAATCTAATTTATTCCTGACTGAATAAAATTCAAAACTGAATTTTCAGCATCATTACTCCAGTCTTCAGTGTCACATGATCCTTCAGAAATCATTCTAATGTGATGATTGCTGCTCAAGAAACATTTCTTATTATTACCAATGTTGAAAATATAAAAAAAAAACAGTATTTATGTCTTTTGTAACATTATAAATGTATTTTACTGATCAATTTACTCCATCCTTACTCATTAAAATAATTAGTTTCTATCAAAAACAATCTTACTGACCCCAAACTTTTGAACTGTACTGTACAAAAGAAGATATTTGAGAATGGTTCAACTTCATACGCTGGTGTCCTCAACATTATAAGACCTCACTGACTTTCATTGTATGGAAGAAAAAAACACTGAGGCATTTTTTCTTCTTTTGTGTCCCAGAGAAGAAAATATGGAACGACATGTACTTGTGTCATCAGGAATGTTTTACGCAAATTCACCTTTGATGCCTGTTTAGGTGGTAAATAGATCTTAACCATGCCCTAATCATGCCATTATCCTTGTCAAGGGTTGGAGGTCAACCAACAGATCAAGGCTGTTGAGATGAGCATCGGTAGATTGATAATATCCTCAAACAATCACATGCATCTCAACCCTGTAACTATTTCCATACGATGTAAGTGTTGTTCTCATTTATAAGGCTGCGCCACACATCGCTACAGACTCTGAATACTGATTCTTTTGATTAAATCTTCCCTCTTCTCTTAGTTATATTTGTGCTGTGCCCGTACATGCTAGAGATCCCTCATAAGATAAGAGTGTGTGTTATGGAATTGTATTCTCACCGTGTACCTCTATCATGTCTTAGTTATCTAGTGTACTTAGCTAAGTGTTTTGTTTTGTACAGTTTTATAAAGGAGCTAGATTTTTACATTTTCAGAAAATGCAGTAGATGGGGTGTTCTATGTGGTTTCCAGGGCATGGAAGGGTTCTTGGGTTTCATGTAAAACATTCTGGGGTGTTCTGGGTGGTTGCCCTCTTACTCTGTTGATCATTGTGTGCATATAATCTTCATTTCCACAATTCTTCTGATTGGTTGTTAGAATGTTACTATGAATTGCAGTTGTTAAGAGTTTTCTGGGTGGTTGCTAGGGTGTTCCGGGTGGTTGTCAGGGTGTTGCTATGATGTTATATGGGTGGTTGCCAGGGTGTTGCTAGGGCTTTCTGGGTGGTTGGCTTACTCTGTTGATCATTGTGAACATAAAATCTTAATTTCCACAATTGTTCTGATTGATTGTTAGAATGTTGCTATGCTATTGTTAGGGTTTTCTGGGTGGTTGCCAAGGCGTTGCTAGCCTAGGGTGTTCTGGGTGGTTAATTTCTTACTATGTTGATCACTGTATGCATTAAATCTTAATTTCCCACAATTGTTCTGATTGGTTGTTAGCATTTTATGTCGTTTCTAGGGTTTTCTGGGTGGTTGCTAGGGTGTTGCTAGGATGATTTGTGTGGCTGCTAGGGCGTGGCCTGGGTGTACTGGGTAGTTGTTAGGTAGTTGTATTACTCCATTGATCATTGTAGAGTATGCATAGAATCATAATTTCCACATTTGTTCTGATTTGGTTGGTAGCATGTTGCTATGCAGTTACTAGGGTGTTCTGGGTGGGTGTTAGGTAGTTGTCTAACTCCTAGATCATTGAATTCACAGAATCCTAATTTCTGCATTTGTTCTGGTTCATAACATCTTGTTTTGCAGTTGCTAGGATGTTCTGGTTGGTTGCAAGGGCATTGTTTTAGTCTGTTGCATATAATCTTCATTATCACATTTCTTCTAATTGATTATTAGCTTGCTGCTATGCAGTTTCTTGGGTGTTTTAATCAGTTACTAGGGTGCTCTGGGTGTTTGCTTGGTGATTTTCTTACTCTTTTGATTATATTATAGATATAATCCTTATTTCCACTTTTTTTCTGATTGGTTGCTAGCAAGTAGCTATGCAGTTTCTAGGGTTTTCTTACTCCTTTGATCATTTCAGGTATAGAATCCTCATACTAGCACAAAAGTGTTAAGTGTGATGATCTGTACTTAGGCTACTTTCAGTTAGTCTGTAGATTAGCGTGCAGCATCTGAGGTAGTCTAGCGGTTTGGCGCTAATCTGGAATCTGCCGTCGTTAAGGGGCGGAGAAGACTTCTCCCCTGCGGAGCTCGAGGAGGCTGCGAGCGCAGGGAGTTTGATTCCCCGCTCTTGGCTGTAATGAAGTTTGACATTTCGTTTGGAGAGAGCAGCGGCGTGTGCCTGCCCATGCCTTGATTAGCGCTCTCTAATTGACAATAATAAGAAGGAAGTAGTGATTGTGTTCTGCACACTTTTTTCATCATTAATTGCAGCCATTGCCATTGATTACGGACGGGGGTTGCTCACTCGGCTGCTGTGTCAAGGGGTAGGAGTGGAGGGAGGGGGGCGTTGTCGGCTTTGTCGCAAAATTACCGTCCGTACGCGCTAGCTCTCGAATTAGCTACTGGGAGAATTAGAAGTTTCTCCTCACGTACGTCTGGAAGAAAAAATTGAGAGCTATTAAGAAATGAGTTAATGTTCTTTGTTCACACCCTCCAATCTTTCCGTGCTCACCCACAGCCCTCGTCTCCAGAACCGTGCTGTAAAGTGCCGTTTCCCGCGGGGACGCTAACGGTCGCTAATCGCAGGTTAGCTGACCACCTTATTTCCTACTGCTACCCGAAGAGTGCTTACAGCTAAACTCAGATTAGGCTGTAAATGGATTCTGATCCCTTGCATACTTCAATTCACCTCACCTTAGACTCTGCTTTCGCAAAAATTACTTGATTTCGAGTTAAAATCAGGGTTCCTACACAGTTTGAAAAAGTTTTGAAAAAAGAAAACAGAGTATTTCCAGACTATTATCCCTATTCAGTTTTCTATATAACATAAATCATTTCTACAAATAAATGTATCATGCTAGCTGAATGATTTCATGGCAAAAGTTTAGTGGTCGTTTTGTGATTGTCGAGGCAATTTAAGGCACACATTTCCATTATGCAAAACTGTTTGTCTTTACCATAAGAGAGCCTCTAAAAATTCACTAAATGAATGTGCGTGTCCCATTCAAACCAGCAACAGACAAAGGGGCAAACGATCATCTAAATCAGACCATACTTTGCTTTTTGGTGATCGTGCAACACAAGTTAGGTTTACATAATCAAACCGATGTGTCAGAGCTGAATATTTGTAGGTTATACAGTGTCTTCTCATCATGTAATCGCATGTTATCTCTTCAGGAAAACCAATGAGAAAAAAACTGAGAAAATTTACAGATGATTGTACTGATGATTGCCAGTGTGTTAAGAACAATACACTTATATTCAAGATACAGTCTTTGATATCTTAATATCTAATAACTTAGTGTATCTTATAAGGATTTTTAGATATTTTTACTGGAAAAAACAAAACAAAATATCCATTAAGAATAAGTTTCTTATTTTCTCACAAAGTATTTAGCAAAGTTACATTCGTAGCGCTGCAATGTTAGCGGTTCCCATGAGGCATTAAAAAACATTTCACCAAAAATCTATATATTTTGATTATTTTATACATGTTTTCTGGAAAAAGGGAGATTTTCAACCATTCAGAGCTAGTCTGTTATTGTTATGACAATTGCAGGTCAGTATTGTTCAAATTGACCAATTGAACAGTCTAAATTTGCAGCATTTTTACCAATTTAATCATGTTTAACGAAAATAAATGTTTATTATTTTCAAGGATATTACCAGTTATCTTATATATTATAAGTTGTTTTATATTAGATTTGAATTAAATGTGTGTATGTAGGATATGGGGTTAGCATATTAATCAGTTTTCTCCAGTTCTATGGCATAACACAGAGTACCATTGCGTTTGTAGCCATGTACCTTGGTATTGTCACCGCCGTAACATAGCGTTTTTTTGATTAGCGACGACTCTGTAAACAGACGTTCAGATGATTCATCTGAGGTCTGGTGTGAGGGACAAGGGCAGCCCTTGACTGTTAACCTCCACCTACACACACAATGCCACTGCTGTCACAGTCGCTGATGGCCACTCTTCTGTGTGTGTGTGTGTGTATTGTGCGAGAGCTTCTGCATGTGTGTACGTGTGTGAACAGTATTCTCAAGAAGCCCTCTACCCCCAGCTGTCTGCTGTAGCTAATGATTGGTCCCAGGGGGGCTGTTGGGAAGAGGAGTGTAGAAATTGAAACAGACGTTCGCGTCCCTGCCACAACGTGTGTGGCAGCTGGGAGCGCCGCTCCGCCATTCAGCACGAGGGAGGGTGAGCAGACTTTTAAAGTCATGAATATCAATGGTGAACACAGAGTCAGTGATGAAGCATCAACTGCCAACCTGCCGTGTTTCCAGCGAGCTTATATCACTTTATCTGCTTTGTAGTGCCTAAACGGCACTCATGGTAAACATAGTGATCTTGGGCTAAGAAAGAGGCCTTAAGTGGAAGTTCTACCATTGATGATTTTTTGTTTGTTTATATGACTGATAGAAATCTTGTTATAATTGACCAATTAAACAAAATACATTGGCTGATTATACCCAAGTGCATTTTCACCTATACATGTATATATATG
The DNA here is from genome assembly GCF_964197995.2 of Scardinius erythrophthalmus. Classification (NCBI taxonomy): domain Eukaryota; kingdom Metazoa; phylum Chordata; class Actinopteri; order Cypriniformes; family Leuciscidae; genus Scardinius; species Scardinius erythrophthalmus. The sequence goes on along the minus strand of NC_138242.1, from coordinate 28,102,551 downwards.
TATATGTATGTATGTGTGTATATATATATATATATATATATATTAGGGCTGTCAAACGATTAATCGCGATTAATCGCATCCAAAATAAAAGTTTGTTTTTTACATAATACATGTGTGTGTACGGTGTATTATTATTTTCTAGATATAAATACACACACATGCATGTATATATTTAAGAAATATTTGCATGTATATACTGTGTATATATATTTATATTATATATAAATAATTTATATATAAATAACACATTTTCTTAAATATATATATGCATGTGTGTGTATTTATATATAGAAAATAATTATACTCCGTACACAGACATAAATTATGTAAACACAAACTTTTATTTTGGATGTGATTAATCACGATTAATCGTTTGACAGCCCTAATATATATATATATATATATATATATATATATATATATATATATATATATATATATATATATATATATATTACATTTATAAAAAAGATGATTAATGAAATGACAAATATATATATATATATATATATATATATATATACATACATACATACATGCATACATATATTTGTCATTTCATTAATCATCTTTGTATAAATGTAATATATATATAATATATATATATATATATTACATTTATACAAAGATGATTAATGAAAGTTAGTATCAGTTAAGTTAGCATAACGTGTATATATATATATGTGTATATACTATATATGTAGATATAGATTTTTTTTATATTACACTTTTTATAAATATTATAAAACTAATATATATATATATATATATATATATATATATATATATATATATTCATTTGTTTCTGTGCTTAAAATTCATGTCACACCACAGTATCACCTATAATTAACTAGTTAAAGCAAAAGGTGATTATCATGGTGAAAAAGAAAGGTCCTAGCTACACTTTCCCTTATGAATTAATGTATTAATTTGATCCTATAATCCTGACATTGATTTTAAAAAAGCTCATGGACATCTCATGCGTCATCTACCGTTTACAAATCCATTTATGCATTTACATACCGCAGTGACATTATCATTAGGACGAATCTTTCTTGCGTATCTTTGATAAAGATAAAGCAACAATATTGATTGAGAATTATCGTAATTGTGTAACAGGGCTAATTGTTAAACCCTCTAATTTGTCTCTTGCCATGTGTAATTAAGCTCAAATCCCACAGTGCATTTGAGTAATCCTTCGCTTCATCATTTATTCATTATCAAGCTGTTCTTATTAAACACCTCAATCATAATTATTAACCGCGTCTTATCAATAAAACAACAAATTGCATCGGTTTTCCAGATGAAACTGCAGCCGCACAGAAATGTAGGAGGGAAACTGAACTGTTAAAGATAGCATTAGCTACACGCTACTCATCTGTGCCTGCGGCGGATTGGGTGTCTGTAGTTTATCCTCCTGTACCCCCTGCGCGCCTCCATCTCTCTCTCTCTTTAAAGAGCACGCTAGCCTCCAGATCCCTCAAGGTAAACCCCCAAATTACGCCTAATGTTCTACACAGGCTAATGGTTGTCAGTGCCATTAGAATATGCGTTATTTGGCTCCGCGGGTTTCATACACTCCCAGACCCGACCGTTGTCGCGCGCACACACACATTTACACACGCACACACTCTTATACACCCCAGGCCTGTGGAGATGAATGGAGTTTGCAACACTACAATGAGCTTTTGATGCCAAGACAATGGAGGAGGCTGCCCACATCTGACACACTGTGTGTGCGAGTGTGTTTCTGAGGGCCACTAACAATATGGGGTCCACTTTGCCGGGCCCTTCTGCCCCTGGGCTGGTCGGGGGGTTGTGGGTAATAGTGTCCCGAGGGCGCCCAAAAATGATGTGGAAGTGTCATGAAGCTCAGAAAGATGGCCGTGGCTTCCCCACTGACACCCCCTGTTCTTACCGCGTCGCCCCGTCACAGAAACACACTGGCGTGGAGCGGCAGGTTAATATCACTTATATAAAATCACCTTACACCCGAACCCAACCTCTCGTGTGCTTGGATGCTCGTGTGGCCTCTCCCATTACAGCGGCGCTCCTCGGGCAAGACCAAATCATCATCTGTTACTCACGCGCACGTCCCCTTCTCCTCAAGCTAATAGAGGTGAAACGGAGGTGTGGTTCATCTCTTGTTGTTCTCTGGGGTTGTGGATCTTCACTTCTCCTGTAAAGGGTCTGAAATTAATGAAAAATCGTCAATTGACCTGTAATCTGTTGAGGATTTTGATCAATTTTGTGTTTCGCCTTTTGTTTTTTATTGTTGTTTTGTATTAATGTCTTTCTTGATTTTATGTGTATGTACACACAATATAATATAATTTAAGGTTACACTTTATTCTAAGGTGTCATTGTTACAGTGTAATTATATATTTAAGTATTGAGTAATATTAAGCAACTACATGTACTTACTATAGGATTAGGATTTGGTTGAGGCTTAGTTGCATGTAATTATGCATAATTTACTGTTATTACTATGGTAAGTACATGTAGCATTATGTAACAAGGACACTGTAAAATAAAGTGTTACCTAATATAATATAATGCAAAACAATTATTACTTTATTTTTATATTGAATATTACTTACATATGTTTTTATTATTGTTATTTTAATAATATATATTATTAATATAATAATATTTAATATATAATAAAACATTTAATGTGTATATATTATTAAATTATATACAGACAGATAGATGGATAGATAGAAAGATAAATAAATAAATAGATACGCACACATATATTATATATTTACAAACTTTTATGTTAGATGTGATTAATCAATTTGACAGCACTAATTATTATATATTTTTATACAAATAATACATACGTTTTTATTATTATTATTAGTTTATTAATATATACATTAACATATTTAATTCATAATATATATATATATATATATTAATTAAATATTTGTATATATAAAAATATTATATACTTTTTATATTTATTAAAATGTATTGTTATGCAAATACTAATACACTGTTTTTGTTAGTTTAAAAAAAAAAAAAATTACATTGCATTATATAAATATATATGTATATACAAAGCTTGACATTAACACCCGAGGATTTCAGCGGTGGTGTGTGTAACTCAGTCACTCCTACTAGCCACTTTGGATTTACATTTACATACATTTTACACTTTACATTTGTCAATTGTAGTATTTTAAAAAGGCATCTGAAATAATAAACTAAGTGCAATCTAGTGTTGTCAAAAAATATTGATTTTTCAAAACATTTCAATACTGAAATATCTGAAACTCTTCCGCAGGATATACAATACCAGCTGTGCGTTCTCGCTCTCTAATCTCTCTGACAGCGAATTGACACACAAACCCACATCCTTTTACTCACTCGCTTCATTTGCTCTGGGTGAATATTGTTGGTGTTACAGGGCTTGAATTTCGATTGCGCGTATTGAGCATAATTTTATATATATTGGCTATATAAAACAGTATAATGGATCCGTGCGTCAAGTCTTAAAGTGACAGCAGCCTAATATACCAGCTTCCAAATCAGAGATAATATAAAAAATATCTATATGGCAGATTTTCCCTATGGTATCGATGTTAAAATTGGGGCCAGTGAAAATGCTAAGTGGCTTGTAACTTTGGAAAACCACTAGCCACAGTGGCTGGTGAGCAAAAAACTTAATGTCAAGCCCTATATATATATACTATAAAATTATTAAAATAATAAGATAATAATACTTATTACTTATCATTAGTTCAGGTAAGAGACTCTGTTGACTGAACTTTATGTCTGTTTTCCTTCCTCCAGCCAATGGGATGACAGATCCTCTTAGCTCCGCCCCTGGCATGAGCAGCGCCACCAGTCCCAAACTTGAGCCTCCGCCGTCACCTCATGCCAACCGCAAGAAACACAGGCGGAAAAAGAGCACGGGCATCACCAAACCAGACGGGCTTTCTGCAGGAAATGAAGGTAAAGGGACGCAAAACTGTTTATTTGCTTTATTTGTGTTATTTGTAAGAAAAAATGACCATGTACCATTTCTCACTGTCCCATTGGTTCACAAAACAACATAAACAGCAGTAGATTTGCTGGCATCAGTAGCAGTTTTAGCAGGTGTAGGTTTGTTTTCGTGAGAAAATGCTATGAAATAAAAAAAGTCCAGTTGGCCTGTGGCTAATAAAGTAATTTAATCCTTTTCTGAATTAGAAAACACTTCGATTTGATCCATTGTTCTGTGCCATGTGCAACAAAGATGATGTGTCATGAACACGGTGCCACTTTGGTTTTATTGCCCGTCCCAATGACAAATACAGTCTCCTAATTGGTTGTTATTGAGGAAACAAAAGCACATCCCTCAGGCTATTCTGTTGCCAATAGGCAAAATCCATCAACTAGATGGACGCTGTCCATCAATGACTATGTCACTGGTGCTTCCTAATAAATTTGTTGTTTTTTTGGAAAATCATTTTATTAATACACATACAGCCAATGTGCGACTTTGACATCACACAAAGACCATGATCAAGCACTTAAAATATGAATAAATGTCTGTAGGTGGTATAAAGACAATTTAAAAGGGATTTGCATTTAAACCGGCTTTTTCATCCATTTTTATAGTTTTTTCCCTTCTTTTCAGACAGAAGCTATTTAGCTTATCCTAAACGTTACCAGAATCAAGTTTAATTGTGTTTTTTCATGAGCTAGAATAGCCTCAAATGATCCAGCTTCACTATTGTGACTATTTTATTGGTTTTAAATGTGTATGAACGACATTACAAGCTCAAGGGATCACAGACATGGTCGTTTCCCATCCCAGCACTGATAAGGGACGAGTTAAAGACGTTCTTAGCGTTCGTTCTGTCTCATTACGTGTGGTATAATTGACAGTTCCTCAAGAATATGAGGTCTAACCTTTGATTTACTTAAGCTTTACTTGGTCATCTGGCAGAATAACAGAGGCGGATTGTGTGTGCGGACAGAATTTGGTGAGAACTTCCATCATGAACATCGTCGTCTTCGCCTCTCTACAGTCTGAAAGGTTCTATTAGTGTGCGCTTGTCTGTTCTAGTGAGTGCATGCAGAATACAGACATATTGCTTAAGTATGAGAATCACTCATATGGAGCAAGTAGTATCTACTGAAGGCAGAGGAGTAGGAGGGGTGTAGGGGGAGCTTGGATCCTTGAATAAATTGCTATCAGTTTATCTCATTTACGGGGCAATCAAAAGCGCCGAATGCTGGCAGAAATCGAATTTTAGCTGTTGTGAAGCATCATAAATCAAATGTGCTGTCGCTCTCTAAGAAGGTGAGGCAACTTTTTTGTTCTTTGCTTCATGAGCGAACGTCTCTGGGAAGTCTGGAAGATATTTACAGCTCTGATTCACGAATAGTCTTAGGCAGTTGATGGTTTTACGTATACATCCACAATTAAGACGTGCTTAGACAACTAAATGAATTGTTGAGGGCGAAAGTGTGCTTGCTGGGAGCATTGAGAAAGCTCATAGTGAATCAGTTCATTTCAGTGCTGATTCACTGATTCTTCTGAATGAATCCATTTGATTCAAGCAGGCCATGACCATTTAAACCGTGTAGACCCTGAATTTGAGTTGAAGTGTAAGTTAAATCTAACAGCAAACAGGCCTTTAATTCCTCTGCACACAGAGACTCTCCATTTGAACAGCTTCAGTGGAGCATCTCCTCCATTCCTGCTGGATGAACAGCGGTATAATGAACATCTCAGGTGCTTACAAGATGATCCAGGGTTCCCACTGAGTCGACTGACAGGAGCTTTAATGCCTTTCTTTGCAACAGCACCTTTATCTTCACTCATGTACAGTAAAAAGATCTGCTCTGCTCGTCTGATCTTGATTAATCTGGGCTATTTTCCTGTAGTCTTCCATGCACTCTTTACAGATCTATTTATTTCAAAGAGTTGCATTGTCAGTGCAGAACTTTTTTCTTTTATAGCAAATAAAATTAAATATAACATAAAATTATATTGTATTGAATGCGTTATAGTGTGTTGTTAAAAATGTGAATCACAAATTGTGTACTTTCTGAATAATAATTCAACTTTTTAAACTTTAGCTTAACATATATTGTAGTTATTAGTTAATTTTTTATTAATATATTATTATTATTGATAAAAATAATAGTAGTTGTTGTTGTTATGATTATTTTAATATTGCATATGAAAGATTTAATCTAATATATAATCATGTTTATATATATATATATATATATATATAAACATGTGTATATGTGTGTATATATATGTATATATATATATATATATGTATATGTATGTATGTATTTATATATATATATATATATATATATATATATATATATATATGTATTTATATATATATATATATATATATATATATATATAATATAAATAATTACATTTTAATATATTTAAATATTAATTTTCATTTAATTTATTATTATTATTGTTGTTGTTATTATTATGGTTTTACTCTTGTAGTCTAATGATCATTTAGTTTCTATTGTGGCAGAAAATAAAATATAATTTCTACTTATCGATTATTGAAAATCAAAACTAATAATCAATAAAGGTCAAATAAAATATCAGACAATCTCTTATTACAGCTAATTAAGGCCGAATTATCTTTAATCTAAACACAAATATCAATAGTTTTTACTTTTCAACCGTTTTACACTAATATAATGCTGTGCATTACTAGTTTTGATCCTGCAGGCTGATAAATACACGTGCCCAGTTTGCAGACAGCCAGCAGCGGATGAAGCGTCATGTGGTTTTACACTGGTGCTGGTGGTTCCTCGTACCCCTGTGTCTCTGTTATACCTTTTAAAGAAGATAAAATGTGATTGCACAAATATATTTGTACATTCATGCGCATCAGGTCATTGTTGGAGTGTTTCTGTCTGCATTTACCTTCAGTTCATTGTTTGAAGTGTGTGTGTGTGTGTGTACATAGGGGGTGTTTTTGTTTACACTGTGTGTGTGTCTGATGGAGACGCTGAATGCGTTCTCGCCTCCTCAGTGTTTGGCCCGTATCCCCCCAGGCCCGTGTCAGTAATGGGCGCGTGCTGATTGCTCTAATACAGGTTAGGAATATTGCCTTTAATGATGTGTAAAATGAGCAAACGCCACTGCTGACATTTACAGATGGCACAGGCAGGTCTGGTTCCTCCCAGCTGCCCGTTAATTCTTACACACCAGCTAGTATCTCTATAGGCCCAGTCCTGTTTAGTGTACTAGCACACATGTGTTGGATTCAAGGTTTCGGAGTTTTTAAAGCAACACACACGCACACACACCTCGACTTAAAGCCCTCGCGGCTTTGTGCCGGCGCTGATTTGATGGATTTGTGGTCGCGTGGCGGAGTGCTCTGACGGAATAGCAATCGGGTCACACTGGCAGGTCCAGATGTGGTACCGGAGCAGGCGTGTGACCCAGAGGGCGTTTGGAGTAGAAGCATCTGCCTCGATTAGACACGATGCACTTGAGTAAATGTTGTGACTTCGTTTTTCCTCTCCTTCTTTCTCTCTCTCTCTCTCTCTCTCTCTCTCTCTGTGCTAATTTGCTTTTTTTTTTTTTTTTTGGGTTGAAATGGATCTCAACTTAAAGGCCAAAATCGACTTAGTGTCCCAGTAAGTGTTACTGGTCTTATTGTGCTTGATTTACAGTACACATTACTTAAAACAAGAAAAAATGTTTTCTGTATTTCTGCTTGGAAAAATCAATCGCATCAAAACCTAACATGTTTCTCCCCTTCATCCGATCAGATCCTGATGGATGAGATCAAGTCCCGCCCGACTTAATTTGCATAACTCTAAGCGTACTATTAAATCACAAGTAGGGCTGGGAAAAGATTAATCGCGATTAATCGCATCCAAAATAAAAGTTTGTGTCTACATGATATATGTGTGTGTACTGTGTATAATTATTTTGTATATATAAATACACACACATATGCATGTATATAATTAAGAAATATTTGCATGTATATACTGTATATATTTATATATAATTTATATTATATATAAATTTAAATATTTTAATACTTCTATAATAAATATTTCTTAAATATTTACATGCAAGTGTGTATTTATATATATACAAAATAATTATACACAGTACACACACATATATCACGTAGACACAAACTTTTATTTTGGATGCGATTAATCGCGATTAATCTTTTCCCAGCCCTAATCACAAGTTAATGTTAGTCTATTGATAGTAATGATGTTTAAAATGTTAAAGATGATTTCTATTTCAAATAAATGCTGTTCTTTTTTAACTTTCTGAAAAATATATCACGGTTTACACAAAAATTTTAAGCATCACAACTGTTTTTAAAATTGATAATAATAAGAAATGTTTCTGGAGCAGCAAATCATATTAGAATGATTTCTGAAGGATCATGTGACACTGAAGACTGGAGTAATGATGCTGAAAATTCAGCTTTGCATTACAGGAATAAACTACGTTTTAAAACGTATTCAAATAGAAAACAGTTATTTTAAATCGTAATAATATTTGATAATATTTCTGTTTTTACTGTATTTTTGATCATATAAATGCAGCCTTGTTGAGCCATTAAAAAAACATTTTTTAATCTTACCAACTCCAAACCTTTGAACATTCTGTAAATGCAGAAAGAGTAGAAACATGAATGAATGATTGCAAGGGCCAGGAGAAGAGGAGGAGAGAAAGACTGGTTTTAGATGTTGTTATCTTTCTTTTATTGTAGCGTATTAATTAAGGTAAGTTGTTTCTGCCCTCTTTGCCTCCAGTCCCTCAGATTGGATTTTAACTGGATGTAGTCAGGCAGAACCTGCTCGGCTCCGTCTCATTACTGCTAGTTTCTGAGCACCAGTGGCTGATTGGGAGCTTGTGTTATTGCACATTTTACATCAACAGACCTCAGAGTCTGTTGGTAATTTTTTTAGAGAATATGCTTTCTTTTTTTCCTATAGTGCAGCGCATTTTCACTTTTATTCTCTTGGACCTACACTACCAGTCAAACGTTTGGGACACACATACAAATACTGCACTATGACTATTTTTCTGATTTTCGAATTAAAGTCAAGTCATCAATACTGAAATGTGTGGGAACAACCAACAAATATTAAACAAATTAAAATGATCTTATATTTGAGCTTCTCCTTCTGTCTAGAATCTAGCTCTGCTCATTCTGGAGATTCACTCAACCAGCATTATGAAGATGCTTTTAAATAGTTTATATTTAATCAAATTTAAATGAAAGAAGTACCAGGTTGGACCCTTTTTGCCTTCAGAACTACCTTTATTCTTCATGGCAAAGATTCAACAGGATGCAGGAAACATTCATCAGAGATTTTGGTCCATACTGACATGATGATGCTGAAGATTTGTCGGCTGAGCATCCATGATGAAATCTCTCGTTCCACCACATCTCAGAGCTGCTCTATTGACTGAGATCTGTGACTGTAGAGGTCGTTTGAGTTCAGTGAACTCACTGTCATGATCAAGAAACCAGTTTGAGATGATTTGAGGCATGCCAGGTTATCCTGCTGAAGTAGCCATCAGAAGCGGTGGTCATAAAGAGATGGACACGGTCAGCAACAATGCTCAGGTAGACTGTGGCGTTTAAACGATGCTCAATTGGTACTAAAGGCTCAAAGTGTGCCAAGAAATCATCCTCCACTTCATTACACCACCAGCAGCCTGAACTGTCGATATGAGGCAGGACAGATCCATGCTTTCTTGTTGTTTATGCCAAATCCTGACCAGACCATCTGAATATCGCAGCAGAAATCAAGACAAAGTTTTCTTCTATTGTCCATTGGTGAGCCTGTGTGAGCCTCAGTTCTGTTCTCATCTGATAGGAGTGTCACTGGTGTGTCTTCTGTAGCTCTTGTGCTCCAAGGTTTGATGTGTTGTGTGTTCAGAGATGCTCTTCTGCTCCAAGGTTTGAAGTGTTGTGTGTTCAGAGATGCTCTTCTGCTTCAAGGTTTGAAGTGTTGTGTGTTCAGAGATGCTCTTCTGCTCCAAGGTTTGACGTGTTGTGTGTTCAGAGATGCTCTTCTGCTCCAAGGTTTGACAGGTTGTGTGTTCAGAGATGCTCTTCTGCTCCAAGGTTTGACAGGTTGTGTGTTCAGAGATGCTCTTCTGCTCCAAGGTTAGATGTGGTGTGTTTAGAGATGCTCTTCTGCTCCAAGGTTTGAAGTGTTGAGCGTTCAAAGATGCTCTTCTGCTCCAAGGTTTGATGTGTTGTGTGTTCAGAGATGCTCTTCTGCTCCAAGGTTTGAAGTGTTGTGTGTTCAGAGATGCTCTTCTGCTCCAAGGTTTGAAGTGTTGAGCGTTCAGAGATGCTCTTCTGCTTCAAGGTTTGATGTGTTGTGTGTTCAGAGATGCTCTTCTGCAGACCTCTGTTGTGGTTGTTTGAGTTACTGTTGCCTTTGTATCAGCTGAACCAGCCTCTCCATTCTCCTCTGACCTCCTCACGCACCGCTCACCGGATATTTTCTCTTTTTTGGAACATTCTCTTTAAACCCTAGAGATTGTTGTGTGAGAAAATCCCAGTAGATCAGCAGTTTCTGAAATTCTCAGACCAGCCCGTCTGGCACCAACAACCATGCCACGTTCAAAGTCACTTAAACTTCAGCAGATCGTCTTGAGCATGTCTACATGCTTCCGTGTGATTGGTTGATATTTGTGTTAACAATCAAATTGAACAGGTGTACCTAATTCTGTAAATTCAGTCAGAGCAAACTAGTTTTAGTAGCCTAGTATAAAATATCTAGTTTGCTAGTTTGAGTTAATAATTTATTGACTTTTGTGCTTTTAATTGCTTTGTGTAAAACATCAATAATCTGTAACCTAAAGAATTGTGCATTTGATTGCAGTTGTATTTGAAGTTAACATTTTGATTAGTTCAAAAATAGGAATTATTGATCTTGACATACAACAATTCATTCAATTCATTTGACATCAACAGTTCATTTTCTGAGAAGTGAAACTGTCAGGTGATTTTCCTTTTGACTGAACTACTGTTGATTCGGATAGCATTTTGAGTTTAAATGCTATGCAAGTTAAGGCAACAAATGTTTTTACATTGCTTCAACTCATCAAGTTAAGCAATTTTCAACTTTTTTTCATGTTATACAAGATTCAACTAATTTAGTTTAATGTAATTTAAATTACTTAAACATCCAAGTTGATTGTACTTTTAGGCAGAAACTTTTTTTTTTATCCCAGACACACTGAGCATCTCAGAACTCAAATTCTCTGCCTTGTTTTTGAGATTTAGAAATAAACTTTCACACTCCTTTTTATTAAAGAAATATTACCGAAGTAGCAATTACTGTAATTTTGTGTTCTGCTTAACAACTAAAGCACAAAAAGAATTTGGCTTAGCTTTTATTTTCTGTGGTTTCAAACATCAGACAGATTTTTTTTTCTTCTTTATTATAATTCCACATTGAAATTACCTGTTAATGGCTAATTTATCAGATGGCCAGCCAACAGAGTAATTGTTTGTGTTCAGATGCAGAGGTGTATAATCATTTGACAGTAGAATGCAAGATAATTGTTTTTCTGTTCATAATAGCAGACAGGAGAGAAACTATATCACAACAGCCAGAATGTTATCCAAATACAATATATTCCCTTCTGTGATACTAAATTATGAAATAATAGCATTCAAATATGATGTTTGCACAATTTGTTCGTTACTAAAAACAGAAGTTTTGAGTGGTTTAAGTGTGCCAAATATGAAATATGTTCCCTTATTTTGACTCTCTTAGAAAAAAAGATGTGATTCTATATAGAACCCTAGGGTTCTCGACTCAATTCTAAAGAACACTTTGTGAATATTTAATTTATAATTAAATAATTTAAAAATAATTTATAGGAACCCCTTAAGGTTCTATGTGTAAAGCGCCTGACAGACCCCTTTAACCCTCTGGAGTCTGAGCTGTTTTCTGGGCCCTAGAGGTGTTCTGACATGCTCTGACATTTGTGCTTTTTTCAGTTATTTATAAACATGTTAATGGCAAAGGTGTAAATTCACTCTATATAGCACAAACAGGGCTACCAAAATATCTGATCAACATGCATGTATATGTTTGAATTTTTAAGAGAATAATGTTTATGCGTGGTTATTGGAAAAAATAAAAATGAAAGTTGCAGAAATAAGGCCACAAAACACATACTAAATATGTGGCAATAAGACTTTTGACTAAAGGATATCATCGCCTATAGTTTTTTCTTCTAAATTATGTGAAAATAGTCTTGCTTTATCGTTCACATAAAACCATACATTGATTTAAATTGATGTAAAACAGGTTTTGCTTGGAAAGCCAATATGCGAGGGGGGCGCGAACGAGGAGTGGTTTTCACCTGAATTACCACCCACTCTGCATAATGATGAGCCATTCACTCAGGTGTGACAACTGACTGAGCCACAATGCAAGGACCATTTAAGATTTTGCTTACATCTATCTTGTAAATATGTTTTGCTATTTTATTAAAAAGGTTACAATTACAACAATAATTACAATTTCAACAATATTTCAAGTGTACTCTTTCTTTGTAAAAAAAGATTATAGGCCTACATTTTATCTATGTATTCATTACTTTGAATATAGCCAACATTGCAACAGCTAACATCTTAGTTGATGACTTTATTTTTGACAAAAATAGTAGGCTATTTTATATATAGAAATTGCTAAACAAAAGCTTATTTGACGAGGCAGTATATTCTACAGTAAAAACTGTACCCAAATCTACTAAACAAAATGTTGTCTTTCATATTTCACCTGACTGTAACGTTGTTTTCATGAAATACGCTTACACACGCTTAAAATGATGATAATTAAGTGTAAAGATAGGTATTACTGAAAATATTTGGTGTTTGGGGTGAGGATTGGGGTTGATCCATTTATAAAGTAGCTGTTTTTTATTTATTTTTCTGATGTGCACAAATAAGCGACAGGTATCATAAGATTTTCTTCTCCATGTTCCTTTTTTTCTATTCTTTTATTCGTTCACATGTAATAATGAATGAATGAATGAATGAATGAATGAATTTATGTATGACTTGTGCAATAAATAAATAAAAATATAAAAAAAATACGATAGGCTATTGACTCGCGATCTTCGCAGTAGGCTAGTGAACGCACCGGAGAAACGCACATTTATTAGGCTACATAGTTTTTTTGTTTTGGATGGTTTTGTTTAGAACCAGCTGTAAATGTAAATATATTTCACATTTTTTAGACATGTGAGGCGAGTAGGCTATGGTCTGGTTGATGATCTCCAGTTCAAGCACCTTATGTTGTGATTGCTAGCCTATATTTACTTTAAATCCAGGAAATTTGTTAATGAAAAAAATATTAAAAATATATATATATATAAAAATATAGCTGCGAGCAGCGATTGCGGGCCCAAGCCGGTGGCACCGCCACCCTGGTGCATTTAGTTGCACTAAAGGCACCGGGTGGCGGTGTCACCGGCTTGGGCCCTCCATCGCTGCTCGCAGCTATATTTTTATATATATATATATATATATATTTATATATATATATATATATATATATATATATATATATATATATTTATATATATAAATGTAATGTAAAACATTTGGAACAAGTGTCGTAATACATCATAATACATGTCGGACAAGTAATATTCTCTGTCTTGTCACTTTAAAATATATATATATATATAAAATTCAGAGGCCGATTTTGCAAATAAATTCACATTCAAACCAAAATATCTGACTTCCTGTTGGTCAGAGCTAATGACTGTAAAATAGAAACTTGTCCGGCTCGATGAGACCAATATATGTACTGATTTTTGTAACTGTGGGTAAAAGTAACCCCCCATTTTGCCAAAAGCATTTTGAAAGTGTCACAGTTATTGTTGCCAGTTGGTGGCGCTATAACTTTGACTCACAATAGTTACATCCATCTGACTGGCCTCTTACCACGAACACACTACTGAAGTTTCATCAAGATCAGTTAATGTGTGCAGAAGTTATAACACTTCGTGTCTCTCTTTTCTCGCCATAAATTCGTTTCCTCGCCACGGCCAAACCGTTCGAGATATCAAAAATCCGTCCGCAATTTTGCATCCTCAAAGTCTTGACTTCATGCACACCGAGTTTGGTGGGGATGGGATGAATTTTCTAGGAGGAGTATTTCACATTCCACAGCAAGCGTTCTCCAAACAACCCATAATAGCCGACTTCCTGTTGGGCTGGTGTAAAACTTGACCGGGGAAAAGTTGTTTGGCCCGATGAGATCTATATGTGTACCGAATTTCATATTAATTCATGCAAGCGTGTTTGATATATGGGCCAAGTTTTCAGACCCCGTTTAAGGGGGCGCCGTTGAGCCCCCCTGCCACGCCCGTTTCTGAAACATTTTTGACATGTCTACTGGCTAATAAGTGTTATGTGTCTGTCGAGTTTCATCCAATTTCAAGCATGCTAAGAGTTTCAAACGCATCCGAAAAGAATATTAAAATTTGATGCGTTGCCACGGCAACAGTATCTAAGATATCAATAATCCTTTCACAGGTCTACATCTGCCGTGTGTTTACATTATACACATAAAGTTTGAAGCAAATCGGGTAAAAGTAAGAGGGGGACTTCAAAGCATTTTGAAAGTGACACACTTCCTGCTGCCAGTTGGTGGCGCTATAACTTTGACTCACAATAGTCACATCCATGTGATCGGCCTCTTACAACGAATACACTGCTGAAGTTTCATCAAGATCAGATAATGTATGCAGAAGTTATAACACACTTCCTGTGTCCCATTATTCGCCATAAATTAGTTTCCTCGCCACGGCCAAACCGTTCGAGATATCAAAAATCTGTTCGCAAGAATTCATCCTCAATGTCTTGACTTTATTCTCACCGAGTTTGGTGGCGATCGGATGAAATCCCTAGGAGGAGTATTTCACATTCCATTGTATGCGTTTTCCAAACAACGTATAATAACCGACTTCCTGTTGGGCTTTTGTAAAACTTAGAGCACGAAAGTTGTTCGGCCCGATGAGATCTATATGTGTACTGAGTTTCATATTATTACATGCAAGCGTGTTTGATTTATGGACCAAGTTTTCGGACCCCATTCCAGGGGGCGCCGTCGAGCCCCCCTGCCACGCCCCAGTACCAGCTTCAGCCCGGCCCTGATGGCCGCGGGTTCTGACGTGTGTGCAAAATTTCAAGAGTTTTTGAGCATGTTAAGGGCCCCAAAAGTGTCAAAAAGGCAAAAAAAAAATAATGAAGAAAAAAAAAAATATAGCTGCGAGCAGCGATTACGGGCCCAAGCCGGTGGCACCGCCACCCTGGTGCCTTTAGTTACATAAAGCCACCGGCTTTGGCCCTTCATCGCTGCTCGCAGCTATATTTATATATATATTTTATATATATATATATATATATATATATATATATATATATATATATAAGACAGAAACCTTATTAGCTTATTCTGATTTTATGATACACTCAAAATATCCCACAACAAATCTTTTAAATTTAATGTAAAAATTAAAACGAAAGTAAGCACTGTTGGGCTTACGTAACCCTCTCATTAGAATCAAAATGTTTCAGCATTTGCGATGTATTTGGATGCTAAACTATTCTTTATTATAGGCTTTGTTCTTCACTCGTGTTCCAATATCGACAGAAAAAATCATCCTCTTCACACGCGCAAAAATGTGCTTGAAACATCACAGTGGAGCGGTGCTTACTGTGAATGTACGAATTGTACTACTGACTATTTAGAGCAGTGTAATTTTTATATGTTAGGTTAACTATTTTATTATTATATTTTATTAAGGCTATAATGAACAGGCTGCGATGTCAAGATTGCAATGCTGGAATGTGTGTTTGTGTGTGTGTGTGTGTGTGTGTGTGTGTGTGTGTGTGTGTGTGTGTGTGTGTGTGTGTGTGTGTGTGTGTGTGTGTATGTGTGTTCATGTTTTTCTATCCCGGTGGGGACTTCAACCTGAATGCACACAGACTCATGGGGACTCGTGTCACAGTGGGGACCTAAATAGAGGTCCCCATGGGTAAACAAGCTTATAAATCATACAGAATGAGTTTTTTTTGGAAATGTAAAAATGCAGAAAGTTTTCAGTGATGGGTAGGTTTAGGGGTAGGGTTAGTGTAAGGAGATAAAATATACAGTTTGTACAGTATAAAAATCATTAAATCTATGGAGAGTCCCCACAAAGAGAGTAAACCGTGTGTGTGTGGGTGGGTGTGTGTGTGTGGTGTGGGCGCGATTGAACAGTGGACACATAAAAACATACTCCGTCATTATACAGGACGACATTCAAACTGCAAAGTGTTAACTTATATTTGTGTACAGTTGCAATAAAACACAACATTGTGCTTTTGTAAAATAATTTCAAGCAATCAACCCCCGAAAGGCGCTAATTTTAAAATTAAACTAAAATGCTCATGGCTGCACGGGCATTCATAACGGTGCGCATCCACGGCGAGGAACGAGCAGAACAGAGTGAACGTTTTTCAGTTAATTCCTACTTCCATAGGAATTCATTTGAAACGCTCGCTCAACCACTATCAATGTCAGTGTGGACGAACATATTTTACTTTCGTTTTTAAGTTGGCGATTCAAAAGCCTCCAGCGGTGTCACACGTCGATTAACCGGTGGTAAAATATTCTCACCGTCACATACCTAGTATATTTTTATGTAGATACAATAGGCCTACCTGATTTTGAACACAAGAGGGCAGTATAGCCCTATGTATGACTTGACTTTTATGGGACTAAATAGTACAATTACTATTTTTAAACTTATAAATATTTATTAAATTGAAAAAAAAAAGAATAAAATGGGTTTAGTTGTGACATTTTTATACTTTTATATAGAAATAAATGGTGTTTAATTACATTTTTAGAAGATGAGGCTTTAAGTGTTACTTTACTTTAGTCCCTCACTATAGCAAAACCGTTTGAGATGTTTAATATCCGTTCACAATTTAGCATCTTTAATGTATCTTTATCATTTTGAAAAAGTTTGGTGTGAATAAAATAAAACCGTTAGGAAGAGTAGCTCAAAAACTCAGAGTCTGAAATATCCAAAAAATCCACATTCAAACCAAAATATCTGACTTCCTTTTGCTCGGAGCTAATAACTGTAAATTAGAAAGTTGTCCGGCTCGGTGAGACCAATATATATACTGATTTTTGTAACTGTTGGTAAAACTAACCCACCCACTTTTGTCAAACGCATGTTGAAAGTGACACACTTCCTGCTGCCAGTTGGTGGCGCTATAACTTTGACTCACAATAGTTACATCCATCTGATCGGCCTCTTACCACGAACATACTGCTAAAGTTTCATCAAGATCAGTTAATGTATGCAGAAGTTATAACACTTCGTCTCCTCTCTTTTCTCGCCATAAATTTGTTTCCTCGCCATGGCCAAACCGTTCGAGATATCAAAAATCCGTCCGCAATTTAGCATTCTCAATGTCTTGACTTCATGCTGACTGAGTTTGGAGGTGATTGAATGAATTCTCTAGGAGGAGTACATCACATTCCACAGCAAGCGTTTTCCAAACAACCCATAATAGCCGACTTCCTGTTGGGCTGGTGTGAAACTTGACAGAGGGAAAGTTGTTCGGCCCGATGAAATCTATATGTGTACCGAGTTTCATATTAATTCATGCAAGCGTGTTTGATATATGGACCAAGTTTTCAGACCCTGTTCAAGAGGGCGCTGTTGAGCCCCCCTGCCACGCCCGTTTCTGAATCTTTTCACATGTCTACTGGCTAATAAGTGTTATGTGTCTGTCGAGTTTCATCCAATTTCAAGCATGCTAAGAGTCTCAAACGCATCCGAAAAGAATATTAAAATTTGATGCGTTGCCACGGCAACAGTATCTAAGATATCAATAATCCTTTCACAGGTCTACATCTGCCGTGTGTTTACATTATACACATAAAATTTGAAGCAAATCGGGTAAAAGTAAGAGGGTGACTTCAAAGCATTTTGAAAGTGACACACTTCCTGCTGCCAGTTGGTGGCGCTATAACTTTGACTCACAATAGTCACATCCATGTGATCGGCCTCTTACAACGAATACACTGCTGAAGTTTCATCAAGATCAGTCAATGTATGCAGAAGTTATAACACACTTCCTGTGTCCCATTATTCGCCATAAATTCGTTTCCTCGCCACGGCCAAACCGTTCGAGATATAAAAAATCTGTTCGCAAGAATTGATCCTCAATGTCTTGACTTTATTCTCACCGAGTTTGGTGGCGATCGGATGAAATCCCTAGGAGGAGTATTTCACATTCCATTGTATGCGTTTTCCAAACAACGTATAATAACCAACTTCCTGTTGGGCTTTTGTAAAACTTAGAGCACGAAAGTTGTTCGGCCCGATGAGATCTATATGTGTACTGAGTTTCATATTATTACATGCAAGCGTGTTTGATTTATGGACCAAGTTTTCGGACCCCATTCCAGGGGGCGCTGTCGAGCCCCCCTGCCACGCCCCGGTACCAGCTTCAGCCCGGCCCTGATGGCCGCAGGTTCTGACGTGTGTGCAAAATTTCAAGAGTTTTTGAGCATGTTAAGGGCCCCAAAAGTGGCAAAAAGGCAAAAAAAAAAATAATGAAGAAAAAAAAAAAAAATAATCCTTACGAAAACAATAGGGCCTTCGCCCTTTCAGGGCTTGGGCCCTAATTAAGATACAATTGATACAAAACGAAATTCGTTTTAAAGAAAGGATTTGTACTTTCTGTTTTGAGGTATCTGTGAATGTTTGAAAGTCAACTGTCACGTAATATTGTTTTTTGCCAGCTGTGGTAAACAGCGCGCATCTATGCCGTTCATTCATTCATAAACAGAAACCTGAGAAGGAAAAACTTACTAGTATTCCTCAGCTCGTATTCCTCGTATTCGTCATTATTCCTCACAGCGCTGCGTTGTAAACAAGTAATGTTCTGAATAAACTGGTGTTTTGGTTTTCTTGTGCTGATGATAGGGGCGTTCACAGGATTGCGCGGATTACCTCAGCCATTTGCTTTTGAATAGCACGCGCTCTCTGTGGGCGGAGTCACATTACATTTGAATTAGCTCTAATGAGGTCGACTGGAATCGCTCTCTTTTAATACAGATTTCACAAGACGAGAATATTTGTTTTTTATATAAATTACTTCATTAAAAAGTAGAGAATTCAAGCTTCATGCCTGTGTGTCTGAATGCCTGTTTGACTGAGTATTCGCTAAGCTACAGTTCATTTTCGGACGCGTTTCAGAATGGACTACACGGACAGAGAGAAGGCAGAACTCGCTTCGTGTTTATTTTTCTTTATTTGGCAAAAAGCACAACACTTTGTTTTTATTGTGAGTATACACAAAAATAATACACATTTAACAGAATCGATTGATGTATGAAACTTGTTTTGTAAAATCAAAGTCAAAAGAGAATTTCGGGTCTCAATCAACTCATAAGGAAAAAAATCGAGCAGATCACGCCGGCGTGATCTCAGACCCCTGAGGGTTAATGTTCTTTATAAAACCTTTCTTCTAGGAGTGTAGGAAACCTCCTAAATGAATTCTAGCGACCTTTGTTCGACATATTTATCCACATTGTGTATCCAGGCTTACGCTTGTGGTTCATTTCCAGCAAAAAGAAGCATGAAATGTAAACAAAGAAGAGAGATCAACTGGGGCGACGGACCTTCACCCTTTAGTCCTTGATTTAGACACAAAGCTGCTGGCTCTGTATTGATCCCTGACCTGGAGTCAAGTCCCGTGAATAAATCGGGTAATTGAGGAGGGTGTCAAACTAATTGGATTGTTGCCATTCGCTTGAGGCCAAGTTCTCTGCTGAAGTGAACGGGAGTCTTTTACAATGATACGCATGTGTTGAGCGGATCGGTTCAAGTCATCATATGGAGATTATTGATTGGAGATGAGAGTAGACGGAGATCTATATGCTTCACGTTCAAGATAAACCACTGCCTTAAAACCCTACTCAACATCATTTAATTTGAATTTAAAGTTGTGTGCATAGTTTTTATATAAGGCTGGGCGGTATGATGGTAGAAATGTGTCATCTGGTAGAAATGTTGCTGTTTTGTTTATGGTAGATATATGAGATACCGAGCGGGACATGCCTCAATGTACCGTTTAACAATAATTTGTAATGAATAATCCCATCTTTTGGTTTATGTCCGTTAAGTTCCAATAAATAAATAAAAAGATAAAGTAGCTTTCATTTATAAATTATGTAATTCATTGGACCATCAAAAATAAATAATAATAAAAGAATAATAATAAAATACTTGAAATGTATAAAAACATAGAATTTTCAGATTACACTATTATAGCTAACCCTGTTATTTATATATATATATATATATATATATATATATATATATAATATCACAGTGTGGAAAGATTTAAATTAACAAAGAAAGAAAAAAATTAACAGGGTTGGCATATTGACCTTGATACTTCATGATAATTTCTCTAAAAATGAGACCTCAATAATGTGTTAATGATCATTGACGGTGGGCGTCAATAAATGGAGTTATTTTGTGCATTTTAATGCTAATAAACAGCCTTTTTTCTGTAAAACTACTGCAGTGATTGAGTCTGTGAACTTCTTTTCGCCTCATGCAGCCTCATCGGCCGCAATACTCGTGTGTGTAATCATCGTCACGTACACATCAAAGTAATCATGGTTTTGAAATGAATGTTGAGCAAATTGCAGAAATGATGGTCTGTTTTTCACCTCTCGCCCCTCATTTGAGCTCCGGAGAAACATTGCAGTACCTCGCGTGTGCTTTTGCGATGTGGAAATTACTGTGACCAGAATGATTAACCCACATTATATTCTATTTAGGCAGCTGCAATAATAATGAGTCTTCACTGGTAATGAGATAAGTACTCTAATAGATGTATTTACCTTTTTAATCACTTGGATTTTACGATGCTGATGAACAACAGCAACTGACACTAATCGCAGATACCCATAATGCACCTTGGATATTGGCCATTTAAATGTTTGTGCTTGCAGCCTTCAGTGAAGATGATCTCTAACTTGGAAATAATGGCATATACAGTATATCCTGTTTTTTTTCTTTTTCTTTAATCTACAATTAAAAGTTGAAAAATGTAATGTTTTTAATTTTATGTGATTCATTTTGTGATTCATTTTTCCAGTTTAAGGCGTTACAAATATTTAACGCAGCATCCATTTTTTTCCTACATACTTTAGTTAGCGTTACATCATATAACCAGGCTCTTATTCATGAAAATGCTTATAAATCATTTAAGCACAATAAGACACAAACGAGAACACCAAAAGTCGAGTATCCTCGCAAGCACAGTCTTAAATGAGTTTAATAAAGTCTTAAAGTGTTAATAATTATATATCAAACATCAAATATGTTCAGATAATTGTGTAATGAAGTTGTGCCATGTTGCATAACATTTTTGCTTTCATTGTGGACCCACAAATCATTTGCACTGACATTTTTGTCGTTTTCCGAACTGATCACTGTGTATAACCCATCTCACATTTGGTGTGTTTCAGAGCAAGAAGAGTCCTTTGAGTTCATCATTGTGTCGTTGACGGGTCAGATGTGGCACTTTGAGGCTTCCACGTTTGAGGAACGAGAACTCTGGGTGCAGGCCATTGAGAGCCAGATATTTGCCAGTCTGCAGTGCTGTGAGAGCAGCAAGAACAAGGTAAGATGGTATTATGTAAATGTTGGTACAGTGGAAATAGGTTAATATTGTTTTATGCACACTCAAACAAACCCCTCTGCTCTTTCCACATTGTAATATCTGAATTGTTATGGCACGTAGTCTCGATTAGGAAGCCAGAGTGATGCATTGACCATCCAGTCCATCAGGAACGTGAGGGGAAACAGCTTCTGTGCAGACTGTGACGCCCCCAGTGAGTGAGACACCCATTTCTGAACGTGAAGCTAGTCTCATTTCATTAGATATTTGCCATAATGTGATAAACTACATTAAATTATTAAAAAATAAAATTACAAATAATTGTACGAATTTTTGTTTTGTTTTGGATTAGTTTCACCCACATTTGTACAAAATCCCAGTCTGGGATATGGAGTAGTTCACCCAAAAATGAACATTTCCTGATTATTTATTCTCCCCAAGATGTGTATTTCTTTCTTTTCACAGCCGACGAGAAATTTAGGTTTTGGAGGAAAACGTTCCTGGAACTTTTTTTTTTTTTTTTTTTTTATCTAATGCAAGGGAATGGTGGTGATGTAGGCAGCAAGAACCGCCCCATTGTTTACAAAGGAGTTTACATCCAGGATACACACACAAACTGACCATTTTAAAACTGAAACAAATACTAATATACATCAACGACAATTTGTTCAGGGCAGCGTTCCTTCTCCACACTTCTTGCTGCCTACGTCACCTTCCCAACATGCATACATTTCCAGTTACTAGTTTAAAAAGTATATGATTTTATTTATTTTTTTCTGAAAATAACTGATTGTTTTGCTAGAGAAGACATTTATTCATTGACTGGGGTTGTGTGGAACCCTTTGAAGCTGCCCAAATATGGATTTTGGACCATCACAAATGGTCTACATTGGGCACCATTCACTTGCATTAGATAGAGAAAATCCTGGAACGTTTTCCTCCAAAACCTTAATTTCTCTTCGGCTCTGGAAAGAAAGTCATATACATCTTGGATGTAGCCTGGGAAAACCCAGACTACTTCCGGCGAATTTTTAATTCTCTCTCCAGGATAGTCTGGAGAAGAGCCCATTCAAACTCATTTCTGTGCCGCCGAAATCGCGGCACCAATCAGAAACGTTTGGGGAGGGATTTACATGATGACGACAGCGCAGCGACCCTGAAGGAGATTTCATTACAAAGATGGATGCCGCCGTGGAACATCACTCGTTCGAATCATAGACAGTATATAAACGAATCAGTTATCGCGTCTGTTTTGAGCGATTTAAACTTACCGTTTTCGTTAAAACCGGAGCAAAGAACAACACTCGAAGCATACGATTGACCCTTTGCAAAGACCCGACCCCCTTAGTTACTGTCGCTATGCCTGACAAGCTACGCTGCTCTCACGCACACACCATGTTCTCACGCAGTGAAAAATACATCGCGGAGCAGAGAGGAGACTGACAACACGCTGACAGACAGGACAGACCAGGTTACTTTTCGGTTACTTTTGATATTAAACATATTAAACAAAGTCTCACCTTTAAAATTTGGTCATTTTTTAAAAGAAATTTAAAAGATACATACCGTTTTGTGGCTCTTTACCGTAATGTGTCTGACAGATCGCTGAGTATCAGTTAAAGCTACTCGTGAACCAATCATCTCTTCCTTCTAGTTCATTTATAGCATCAAATAAACATGAATGAACATGGGAAGGATTGTTGTTTTAACCGCAGAAAGACGTCAGTACACTCCGTTTTTCATGTTCAAATCCTCCCATGTTAATCTGCTATCTCTCCTGACTGCTTTGTCGGACAAAATGGCGGATTATGATTGGTTAGATCGCCTGTCAATCAAGCTTCCTGCGAAGGGTCAAGAAATTTGAGCTACGTCGGTTGGTGACGCCCCTTTGTCTACATAGCTTCGCCAGACCCTACACTCAGTTTCAACTGAGAAGTGTCTGGTTTTAACCAGGCTATCTTGGATGGCTTTGGTGTGAGTAAATAATCAGGAAATATTCATTGTTTGGTAAACTATTCCTTTAAGGTTGGCATAGTCATTGCTGAAAATGACCCATATCCGACCTTGAAATGTGTCCAGTGCCGATTTGCTATGGTACACTGAAACGTAATTGTCTCTGACCCTCAGATCCAGACTGGGCTAGTCTGAACCTCGGCGCTCTGATCTGTATCGAGTGCTCCGGGATGCACAGGAACCTGGGTACACATCTGTCCCGTGTGCGGTCTCTGGACCTGGACGACTGGCCGGTGGAGCTCAGCATGGTGATGACTGCCATCGGGAACGCCATGGCCAACAGCGTATGGGAGGGCTGTGTGGAGGAATACACCAAACCCGGGGTAGACAGCACCAGGTGGGTTCCCTGTCCAAAGCATTAGCTGGAAGTCAACAAATCCTCATGACCAGATTCTTTTGTCCCAGGCACCATGAATTCAAGCGACAACTCTGATTATAATAGATTCTAAAGTTTGTTAACTGTTAACTGTCAAATTATTTTTGTTTTTGTGTTATTAGCCAGGTTTCCATCCAGTTTGCTAGCAACGTTCCTTTTGATTCACAAACATCTTCCCAAACTTGTAATGAGAAGTGTTTATTGTCAACAAGAAAAGAAGATTTAAGGGCTTCCTGTGGTTTTCAACCAAAAAAAAAAAGTGGTTTAACGTTTAAAGATGAAATTTTTATTATTATTAAATAAAATTTTGGCGAATAGTTTTTTCAATAAAAATAATGTAATAATAAATAATAGCCTACACACTAGTTTGCATAGACTAATACCACATGGCAGCTCGTCTGGTCAATTTTAATAATGTTTGGAGTTGGACTTCAAGTTACATGAAAGTTAAATGAATTAAACGTTCTAAGAAAGTTTTGTTTTGCATCGTTCGACATTAAACATTGCAGCTTTAAGTATTAAAGAAAGTGAAGTGTAGTATTGGAAGGGAAGAGGTTACAATTGACTCTTTGTTCAGGGTATGGAAGCATATTCAAGTAAGCCTTGCATCCAGTGTCAGTTATATGATCAATGACTGAATTGTGTCAGAGGCTTCACCCAATCATAGGTCCATTAGTGCTGTTTGAAGAAGATGAGATGCTTCAGGAGATAATAGGGTCCATAGACCATTGTCTGAAGCTGCTCACCTGCTCTTGTCCCAGGCCATGTCTCGAGGTGTTTCCCCCCTTTAAGCCTGACAAGCGCTCTAACGTTCCCAATCTGTCTAATGACCTGGAGAAAAGAGTGTTTTTGGTGGCAATTAAGGACACTATTACAGTCCCAAAGCACTCCCCTTGGGGCTGAATTGAGAGCTCTCAATGGCTCTGACAGCTATCCATCACTCAGGGGGGTGTATCAGTCACTCCTGAGGGTATGAATCCAGTCAGACACCTTGACACCACCTGGCCTGCCCGCCTGCTCTAATGCATCATAATGGACGACTGATTTTAATGCTAAAGCATTAGCTGCTGAACTGGGTCATATGCCTTTATCTGTTTGATCAGGTTGAGAGATGCTATTGGATGGGTAGTTATTGATTTTTCTAAGTTTACAGCGCATAGTGTGTCATGCATGCTTGTGTTACAGACATTAATGACGCCTAAAAATATGTGGCTTGATGAGGAGAGATGTGCTATTACTTTTCTAAGTGATTTTCGCCTTGAACACCAGCACCACTCGGGTTTTCAAAATCCTTTTTGCTTTTATGCTATAGCCAATAACCAATATGATGACCAATAAATAATAAAAAATAAAATAAAAATATATATATATAATATATATATTTTTTTTTTTGCCATAAATATAGTCTTTGATGATGATATAGCAATACAAATTAATGAATTCCTTTAGAACTGGCATCTAAATAGATATTTAACAGATATTCTATAAATATATATATGGTAACACTTAATTTTACAGTGTCCTTGTTACATGTTACATGTACTTACCATAGTAATAACAGTAAATTATGCATAATTACATGCAACTAACCCTCAACCAAATCCTAATCCTACCCTTACCCTATAGTAAGTACATGTAGTTGCTTAATATTACTCAGTACTTAAATATATAATTACACTGTAACAATGACACCTTAAAATAAAGTGTAACCAGATATGTTATTGTGCATCCCTAGTTAATAGTGTTCTTTATGTTTTTATGATCATGTAATGGGTTGCATTTGCAAAAATATTTATTTTTCTATCTATAAATATCTATCATAATATCTGTTTACAAGACAGTGAAGTGACCTGCTGCTTCATAGTGTGCAAGACAGCATCAGGATTTCCCTCAGTGGAGAGCGTGAACAAAGATGTAACAACTGCCCTACAAAAGTGTGCGTGGCGCAGATAGCATGTAAAGGAAGATGGCCCTTTCGATCTACTCCCCACCTGGGGTGCTTCAGCTTTCTGTCTCTGTCTGTCTCTCTCTCTCCGTTCTTTTCTCTCACTCAGCGGCGAGTGATGGCTCACAGTTATCTATTGAGTGGTTGGCGGGCTGCAGCCGAGTGCTTTTGACTTGATGAAAGATTATTGATGCTGATATCCCCCCTCACACTTCAGTCGTCAGGACGGGCTCACTGCCGGAGGAGGGAATGTTTTTCATTGTCAGGAGAATCTGATGGTTCACGGCATCCTCCATTTCTCCCGTTCTCTCACTCGCTCACTCATTCTCTCACCCGCTTGGACAAAAACTGAAAATCTCATTACCGTCATAACTGATTTTCCTTAGCCAAAGAGTAATGGGTGAAACATGGTGTGTATTTAGAGTGCACATTTATTCAATATGTAGTCATCAGGTTGCTTTTTTTTTTTTCTCAATATGACAATAATTACTGGTGTAATTTGATAGCGTCATATATGTGTGTGTGTGTGTGTGTGTGTGTATGTATATGTCTATATATATATATATATATATATATATATATATATATATATATATATATATATGTCTCAGATTTCCTGAGTCAGTCTCAGCGCTTGTTTTTTTGGTTCATGTTGGTCATTCACTCATTGGTATGAATGGGTCATTTGGACGGTCAATTATATATGTATCATCAAAATGTCGTTTGACATCAGTGAGATGAGTAATCGGGCTCGTTTTACTGTGGTGCAGTCAGGCAGGATTGATTTAACTCTCATCACGGAGGTGAAAACTAACATCCGAGTGAGGGTGACAAGTCTCAGTGTTCTCCGAGCTCATTTACAGCCCTGATGACTAATTTAAACCCCATAACACAAGCCATGCGCGGCTGTAATGGGCTCTGGATTACTTGCGTACACACTTTCCCATGAGCTAAACACAAATACTGTGAAATGTGAAAAAGTCTTACACTGTGGGATCAGGATGAAAGGCAGCCAAATATCCCTCCGCAGTCTTAATGAAATAAGCTCATTTTTACTATTGTTAGCTAGGTTGTATTGCTACTCAGTAATAGAACTAACAAGTTGATTTAGACTCTTCTAGATCGCTGTAAAGTTTGGCATCTTAAGATTTTATTTAAACATTTATTTTTCTTTCTTTTATTCATGCTGTCCAATCGCTCAGAATCATTATTTATATTGTTTAAATATTAATATATTTATTTATTTTTATTTTGCTTAAGTACTTGTAATAAAATAATGATTAATCATTATAAAAAATGTAGTTAAAGTCAGAGATATTGTTTAAATGTATTTTTTCGTTTTTTGTTCATTCAGCGCACAGATTAAAATGATAAGAGATTTATTTTAAGTTTGTTATTAATGCTGTCTAAGCTCTCATGAAGGTTAAAAGTTGTAGATTTTTGTTTTACTTATTAGTGTAGTATTTTACTTATTCATATTTAGTATTTATTTTACTTGTTTATTTTATTTTTATTACAGTTAAATTCGTCCACATTTGACTGTCATATTTCTTCAATTCTCTGAATTTGCCCTGTGTTTGAGCATAAAATCTCAAGCATTATTATATCATCTCCCTCTGTGAAGTTAAAACAGGCAATTTTAATTTCCTGTTTAACTAAACTAAGATTTGACACGCGTGGAATCTCGATGCGTCTCACCTGCTGATGTGTTTCCAGCCGTTTTAATTATAAATATTGTTTTAATTATTGAGCAGCGTCAATCAATCATGGAGCTCTGTAGGTAATCCGTTAACCAGATTGATAGATTTATGATAGATTTGCTCAGTTTTGTCATGAATTCTTGTGTGGCCATCAATCTTGCGGCGTGGAGAGAGCGGCGCCGCAGAGGTTGGCTCATCCGAGGCTGTTTGGGCTTAAATTAGAAATTGGCAGTTGTGTGTGTTTTCGTGTCGACTCTAATTGCCTGGCACCCGTGTGCCACAAGACTGAGAGAATTCTTTCAGTTGTTGGTTAGACGGGACGCTGACGATTCACACACGTGTACGGCTTTGATTTGAATCGCTCGCGTCGCTTACGTCATATTATTGCTTTTACGACTCCGCTTAAACTACGTATTATGATCTGGGGGTTCGTCAACAAACTAATTAAATGCGAAATATGCGTCTATATTTGTATCTGTATCCGAGTTATTATAGTCAACTATAACTAAAACCATAAATAAACTGCTAGAAATAAAATCAATGTTAACTGAAATATTATTTAATATAATACTATAGCTATTAGGCAACATTTCTCATTTTCATTTAGTTTAATGTACTAAAATAACTAAAACTGAATTAAAAATGTATTTAAACTTTTTTTTTTTAAATAACAAGAAAATAAAAATGATTAAAAAAAAACGAATTAAAAATATTATTAAAAGCTATAATAGCATATCAGTGATACTAAAATGACACTGATTTGTGTCTATTTATATATAATATAAGATAGATATATATAGTCCCTCCATCACTAAACTCTTTATTTTCCTCTCTTTTATTTTCTTCTTTTTTGCTCTTTTGAGGCCAGACTGAAAGAGATAACGATTGTGTGTCTCTCTCTCTCACACACACACACACACACACACTCAGACGATGCCCTCCGGCCAGAGCAGGTAATAGCTCTGATGATCCTCCAGTTTGTTTCAGAAATAATTTGCCGTTGCGTCTTCGCCACGGGGCAGTGGCACTAATACAAATGAATCACTTCACTAACCTCTTTCCCCTCTTACACGCCGTCAATCCTTCCTCTCTTTCCCACCTGTCCTCTCCTCTCTGTTTGCAGGACCTTCTCATCGTATTTTCAGTCTTTGTTTTTTGACCTCTGAGTTTCTTGATCTTCATGTTTTATTACGTTTGATTGAATGATGATGCTCTTTTTGCAAGTCAAAGTTGTAGTCAATCAGGTGAGAGAGTGTGTTTGATTGACAGCTCAAGCCGTCCTCAGTCAGAGTAATGAATATGGTAACAGATCTCAGGTTGATTAGAAACCAGAATGATGTTTGATGGCTTATAGTGTTTGAAAAGAACTATTTACAAAAATAATAACAACATTTTTCTTCTCAGTATTTAATTTTTTTACAATTGTACTGAGCAATAGTGCAATTTACAGCATTTCTATCCTATCTATTTCTATTTGAACTCAGTTTCACGAATCGACCGTAATTATAAATACATCAGCACATACAGGCGGGTTGCCTTTTATGACTTAAAATACTGGAATGATAAATGTTTGACATCATGAATTGCTTTTGCTGTCGCACATTTTCATTTTCCCTTCTAGCTATGAAAATATGTTTTGCTTTCTTGTGGCACATTTTTCAGAGTATTGTTTGTGCTATCATAGCCTGCTGCAGAAAATGTATTCAAGATAAAGAATATCTTTATTTTTGAACATTTTTACAGGGGTCAGATGATTGGATGCGTGTTTTTTTTAATTGCTAATAATATTGCTAACCTTTTTTCTCATAAAAATCCATAATCACTTTTTCATAATCAGAAATTGAATTATCTATTACCAAAAAATGTATGTTTTGCGCTATTTTAGCTTCGCAACACAGACTAATTTATAATGAACTTGATTGAACTTATATGTTAACGATTATTATTATGATTATTAAGTTTGCTGTCTGTAATATTTCTTACTGTTTTTGATAGAAGTCTCTTTTGCTCACCAAGGCTGCATTTATTTGATCAAAAATACAGTAAAAACAGTAATATTGTCAAATATTATTACTGTTTTCTATTTGAATATATTCCTGTGATCAAAGCATCATTACTCCAGTCTTCAGTGTCACACGATCCTTCAGAAATCATTCTAGTATGCTGATTTGCTGCTCAAGAAACATTATTATCAGTGTTGAAAACCATTGTGACCCTGTCATACATTTTTTCAGGATCTTCGATGAACAGAACGGCACTTATTTGAAATAGAAAACCTAAAAATATTTACTGTCAATTCTGATCAATTGAATGCATCGTTGCTGAATAAAAGTATTCATTCCTTAATAATAAAAAAAGTAGTTTGTACACTCAGTTTGAGGTTTGAAAACATTTAGCAGACAATCTTTAGCATAAAATATGTTTGAAGAAGAGCTAGACTCGCATGGTAGAAACATTAAAGCTCTTTGTTTGTGAATGTGTGTTGTGCCTGTTAAGTGTTTAGTACATGAAGCGTCATTGATAAAAGTGAACTACACACTGACACAGTCTCATTGCAAACACTCCCCCTCTGTTTCTTTCTCTCTTCCTGCCTCTCTCTCTCTCTCTCTCTCTCTCTCTCTCTCTCTCTCTCTCTCTCTCTCTCTCTCTGTTCTTTACAAACACTCCATCCCTGCTGTTCGGCTCTGCCCTCCCCTCTGTTTGATGTGTCTTTTGAGAGTTTCAGGGGGTTGTTTTGTGTTTGTGTGTGCCGGCGAGCCCCCTTCCTCTGAGCCCCACTTACCTCCATGAACCCATTCACTTCCTGGTCCTGCGCTCTGATTGGTCGTTAGTTGAAGAAGGCATTCACCTTCCTCCACGCCCTCGTCATTTCACTTGCATGTCCAATTGCTTTTTGGCCTTCCTGGAGAGACGCCTCCCCTCGAGTGTGCGCTACATAGGGACCCTTCTCATAAATCCCTGTGTGCTGTTTAGTCTGGGTTGAGTAATTGCCCTGTTGTTTCTTCCTCCGTATTGGAGTGCATTCATGTGTTCCTGATTCTCTGGGCCAGCCTACAGGAATCATTTTCACGTTTCTGTGATCATTAGGGTCAGGTGATGCTAGAAAAGCTCTTGTAAAAGCTTGACCTGATACCTCACTCCAGATACACCATATATGTTTTGGGTTTTAATTGTGTATATTTAAGGAAACATAAAAGCGAATTCACTCATTGAACTTCATGTTAATGTGACTAATTATGTGTGTGTGTATATATGTATATATATATATAAAAAAAAAAAAAAAAAAAAAAATATATATATATATATATACATACAATCACACAATTTAAGTATTTTATTCATTTTACATGTTATTATTATATTATATTTAAATGTTTATTGGTATATTTCAAAAGTATTTATAATGAAATATATTTATATTAATTTGATTTAATATAATTTTCCTCCTGTGTAGCTTTGGTTATGTCAGCAATATGTCAGTAAATAATTAATTACAATAATTAATTAATTAATTGATTTTCTATTTGTTTGTTTTTTTATTAATTAATTTACATGATATTTATATATAATGTAAATAAATTAATATAAATTAAGGGAAATATGTTGATAATTATAAAATATTTATAATTAAATGTATTGATATTTAATATATCAATAATATTTGTTTTTACATTTACATTTTATTCAATTTTATTGTTTAGTTTAAAGATAACAAAACCCTTTTTCCTTTTGAATAATGTGCGCTGATCAATAACATTAAGACATTAGGAAAGTAAATGGGGTCAGTACTAATTTCATGTAGACTTTAATGATTTATTATTGAGTGACATTATTAAGTGCTAATTTTATTGTTGTTCTCTTTGAAGCAGTTAACAGCATTTAAAGTCAAGTTGGGTATAAAGAGTTTTTGGTCTCCTTTTCAGACTTATAGTCTCTCTCACACTCGAGTCCCCCGATGTCCCCCAAGCAACCCTGATATCCACTGCAAATATGTGTGTACCAGTGTGTGTGTGTGTGTGTGTGTGTGTTTCCTGAATGTGGTTTTCTCCCCCTGCAGAGAGAATCTTCCCTCCATCTCATCACTCTTTCCTGGCCTCCTCGTCCCTCCCTCGCTTTTGACACGCTAAAGCTGCACATTTTATTTTTCTTCCTCCTGCCGAGAGGAAGTGTCTTTTCATGGCTTCTCGGCTTTCTCCCATAAACCCCTCCACACAGTGCCCTGTGTTTGGATTGGGTCTCCATTTCAAACAAAAGTCTGAGGCGGGATTACCAGCCCCTCTCTTCCTCTCTTTCACACTTCTCCTTTCAAGTGGCAGTGGCCAGGGGTATTTGAGAAGCCTGTTGCTGCTTCTGAAATCTTCCTTCTTCCTTTCCAAGGACAGGTGACCATAAACTGACTCCGAGAATCTTTAAAAGCTTCATAAAGGGCTGCAGACAGAACTTATTTGGATCAATTGCATGTATGGATGCTTAAATACATGCAAATTAATGTTTAAATCCTCCCCCAGATATCCTGATAACTGATATCATCTCAGAAACAGAAACAGTTAAGCAACTTCCATTAATCTGAGTCGCACATAGCAAAGCAATAGTTCACCCATGAATGGAAATTGTCATTATTTAATAAGTATTTCCAAACCTGTATGTTTCTTTTTATTCATGGAACACAAAAGATGTTCTGAAGAATGTTCACACTTATTTTGTACACAATGAAAGTGAATGTGGATGCCATTGAGTTCCTAAAAAATAACCATATAACTAAAATAACCATTTACCATTTTGATTTTTTGTATTGTATTTTGAATTTGGACAGATACCATAAAGCTCCAAAAACAACAAAATACCTTATCTCTTTTTCTTTTTTTTCACTCAGAGTGAATGTGAATGGATATCAAGTTCCAAAAATGCGGAAAAAAAGTACCTTATTTTATTTTTTATTTTATTTTGAATATGGACAGATACCATTAAGCTTCAAAAACAACAAAAAGTAGCTTATTTTCTATTTATATTTGATTTTGCAGTCAACATTAATGTGGATGGATATCATCAAGCTACAAAAATGAGAATAAAAAGTACCGTATTTTTATTTTATTCATATATTTATTTATATCATCATTTATTTTAAATCATATGAAATTTTTGTATCACAGACCTAAATTAAAGTTAGCTGAAAATAACATGCATCCAAAGATATGAGACATCCTAAGACAAGTTGATCTCAGTCAAACGTCAAACTATCATCATTGACATCAAACCTGGCTTGATGCATCTTAATGCACCGTATTTAATTGCAAATCTGTTCCTCATAGAAAGCCATCATATGGCATAAATTTACTTAAGCACAAATAGTATGGACCACTTATGATTCCTTTTTTAATAATTTGGAGAGTTATCAATAGAGCTTCTATTGTATGGAAAATACCTGCATGAACCTTCATCAAAATATCTCTTTTTGTTTTCCTCTTGAGAAACGAAAGTCATACAGGTTTGGAAAAACATGAATACGAGTAATTGCCCATTTATGGGTGAACTATTCCTTTAAATGTCATTGCATTGAGGTTTGTTGGTGACCCTATAAATGAATCTGTCCTTCAACTTGTCAAAAGTGATTCTCCCTCGTTAAACTAGGGTAAACTCACCCTCCTCCTTCCCCAAACCTCTCTCCTCCTAGAGTTTAAGAGTCGCCCACCCTCTTAAACCCCTGTGATGGCGCGCTGGGTTTCCTGTAAAGAATTCAGATGAAGAGAGAACAACAGGGTGGGTCTCCTCAGAAGAAAAACAAGCTTTGAAAGATTGACTGCTGAAGGAGGAGGGGAGGGAGGCTAATTATACACACACACACACTCAGTTTCTCTCTCTGAAGAACGATTCACTGTGCCCAGAGTCCATTCAATTGCTCTCTGCCTTGTTCACAAAGACCTGTCAGGATTTTCAGGGAAACGGCATTAAAGATGTGGTTTTCTTAATTAGCTCATGCCATTGTTGCCAAAGTGACTTAAACAACACTTGCTGGAACACACGCGATTGTCTTCGGGGGAATATAATGATGGCACGGGATAACTGATTATCAGTTTGTAGATGCCACAACATTTGTTCTGCTTCATAAAGCCAGTGCTGTTCAGCGTAAAAGTGCACTTCTAAAATGCATGTAAACGCTGAGATGTAACTGCTGACTTGAGTCATTTAATTAGACATTAAGTGCTTCCTTTTAGTATTTTAGGTCAGGTTTGTTTGGTTGCTTATTTTCTTATTCATTTTTTAATGACGCCTCGATGCGGTGCGTTATACCTCCATAAGACACTGATTAAAGACCATTGAAATCATTTGCTGAAACATTTTGGATTTGTGTATTTTTCTATTATAGTTGGAGATGCTGGGATGTCAGACACTGAAGAAACGAAGCTTCTCTTCTGTCCTTCATATTTCTTTTGCGTTTTGCTGTTGAAATGCTAGTGAGAGTTGGGACGTACGAGGCAGTCCCCCATCAGAGGAAGTGTCTGTTGTTAGCTCTGGTCCTCAGGATAATGGTTTCATTTACACTCCCATTGTACCACCAATCACTGAAACAAACCTGTTTAACTGCCAGATTAACTTCTGCTCGAAAAGGTGAAATTCCTTATTGTCACACAGAGGTTGCAGAAGTGCATTTATTCAGTAACCACAATCGAAAATATTGACGAGATCCATGTTTGGATTCATTACAGTTCATCACTGAGAAGGTTGATCGCAGGTTTAGTTGCAGCAAACAGCAGGGTCATGAAGGAACACCTCAAATGGAGAAAGAAATCCCCACGACACCCTACATCAAAGGG
Organism: Scardinius erythrophthalmus; assembly: GCF_964197995.2. Taxonomy (NCBI): domain Eukaryota; kingdom Metazoa; phylum Chordata; class Actinopteri; order Cypriniformes; family Leuciscidae; genus Scardinius; species Scardinius erythrophthalmus. Next base: position 28,067,974 of record NC_138242.1, on the reverse strand, counting down.
ATCGTGCTAAAATCGGGCTAAAATTGTGTAATCTGAACCAGGCGTTATTTGTTTTTCTGAGTTTTCAGATCATCCCAGCACTTCCGCAGTGTAGAGAGAGCGAGTGCACGTGGTTGCCATTTGCAAATATTAAGTAAAACACCGGGCAGAAAAATTAATCCTTTTAACAGAAAATCTCTAATTGGGAGAGTTAAAATCTTGACATCTGGTAACCACAAACATTAAAAACTTTGTATCCTCTTTTAATTAGACAAAAATGTCTCGTCTTTTTTCGTCAGCGATTATTCCAAGTTGACATAGTTACAATTATCGTTAAATGACATTGGTGTCGTCTCGTCATTATCTCAAGAAAAAAAGGTCGTCAGTGTTTTTCGTTATAGATTTCGTCAACGAAATGAACACTACTACAGTGACCATGTATAGTATTGCGAATATTTATCGGATGGGTAAGTATATATATCCTCATCTATAATGTAGATGTCATTTTGTCATTCCTCTCTCTCATCTTGTTGGTTTGTTACTGTAAACATTAGCACTGCCGTTATGGTGACGGTGTCTTTGTGGAGTCGCGTCCCGAGGGAAAGCCGTCACAAGACTCTCTTTACCTCTATCAGCTCTCTCTCTTTCTGTCTCTTCTGTCTGTCACTCACCCCAGCGAGGCGAACAACAGCTCCTTTCTGCTCCCCTTATCACCCACCTCACGGGGTCAGCGGGTCAAACCGGCACTGAGCATGCCCAGATACACTCGTATCGATTTTAATTTTGCGGCGTACCCCTCACCATTGCCATGAATGCCAGCAGAAGAGAGGAGAGGGGGCGGCCGGGTGATAGAGAGGGATAGATAGAAGTCTGGTGTGCAGTGAAGAGTTGGACTCCATTCTCTTGTCCAAGTGTGTCTCTTTCAGCCCTTTTCTTTGGGCCTTCGATCTGGCGGGCTGCCGGCGGACCCCTAGAGGGTTGAGGGGCCAGTGTTGAGAGGGCCTCCTTTGTGGGGATTCACCGGGCAGGACTGACAACACTGACAGCGGCGATAAAAAACACGGCTTCCCCTCCACACACACACACACACTCCTGTATTGTCCACGATAGACATGCTGTTCACAATGTGTAACCTTTCGATAGCCAGACAGATTTTAACCCTCTAGATTCTGATGGAAATAAAAACAGTTTAAAGGAAGTTAACGCTGCGGATGTGTGTGTGTGCGGCGCGATTTGTACATTTAACCTTCTTCCCTTGTGACCTCTATCATAATCATAGCTGAATTACTCTGGACTTCCTCAAAGTTACAGATAGGATTATGTCAGGAATACAGACTCTGCTGGGATTGTCACAAAGTTTATCTAATGCATCAAGGTCCAGTGTTGCCAAGTCCCTGGTTTTCACGTTGAATTGGGCTACATTTGCACTGTTGTGCCGTGGTTTTTTTTTTTAGTCCGCGAGTTGAAGTGCCCCCCACCAAAACGCGATTTTTACCCAATCCCACCATTCACCCATCCCCCCCGCCCCCCTTAACATGGCTTTACCAGGGAACCCCCACTCCCGTAACACGACTGGGCTAGTTTTGGCAGTGATGGGGCAAGTTCTAAATAGAAATTGGGCTGGTTTTGAAACACAAACCTGGCAACCCAGTCAAGATACATGTAAAAAAAAAAAAAAAAAAACTTTTAACCAAAGATTGTCAAAAAGTATATGGAAGAGATTTACAGTATATATTATATTATATTGGTAAATATATTGCATTAATAAATAATACATTATAATGATTTAATGCAAAAAATAAATGTAGCTTATGAATGAATGAATGTATATATACTCTATATATATCACTTTTGTGCAAAAATATAATTTTTTATATATATATATATATATATAATAATTAGATATTCTGTACGTGTTTATTTTTAGACATTTATTAAAAAAACTGGAAAACAAAATCTTGGAAAACAAGTAAAAATATATGTGTGTGTGTTTTTATATATATATATATATATATATATATATATATATATATATACACACACACACAATAAAAACTTGTTAAAAAGGCATGTTTTCCATATGGTGTTAGAACGACAATTGCAAAAATAAAATGTGTTTTCAACAGTAAAGTTGATTCTAAAGTTGATCCCTATGTGCATCCTTATCCACAGGGAAGAGAAGGAGCGCTGGATCCGGGCGAAGTACGAGCAGAAGTTGTTTCTGGTGCCTCTTCCTCAGTCAGACGTGCCGCTGGGACAGCAGCTCCTGCGGGCGGTGGTGGAGGACGACCTGAGGCTGGTGGATCTCCTGCTGGCCCACGGCACCAAAGAAGAGGTCAACGAGACGTACGGGGACGGAGATGGACGTACCGCGCTGCACCTGTCCTGCGCCATGGCTAATGTGGTCATCACACAGCTGCTCATCTGGGTAAGGACACTCGAGACACCTCGTGATGCTTTCCTTCATGAAATCCCCCTCCATCATTCACTTGAAATATTTGTCCCTGTTTCTCAGTACGGCGTGGATGTGAAGAGTCGCGACTCCCGTGGTCAGACGCCGCTGTCCTACGCCCAGCGAGCGGGAAGTCAGGAGTGCGCGGATATCCTCATCCAACACGGTTGTCCCAATGAAAGCGGTGGCCTGTCGACACCCACGGCCACCCGACACAACCCCAACATCAACAACAACGCTCAGTGCGAGCTGAACCGTAGTGTTAGCATTATGTAATCGCGTCGATGTTCCCGTAGATGCTGCTCTCGTTAAATGGCATCATTTCCCTCAGCAGTTCGTCATTATTAGGAAACTGTGCGTAGTGCCATGCGTGTCACGTAAAGTCATCACCCCATGACAACTTCCTGTGACCAATGCTAGCGTACGGCGAGAATTAGCAGTGTTAACGTTATCAATGCGTGTCATTTTTAAGCTGAAGAAAATGATGTTTTTAGGGGTCCTCACTTATCTGAGTATAGAACAAAAAATGAAATGAAGGGCAACAGGTTCTAAACAAAATCAAGTTTTTATTTTTAAGGTGCGTCAGGTTAGAAAGAATCAATTATGCATTCATTTTTTCAGAATGTTCAATTATGCTTTTATAAGGATAGTTCACCCAAAAATCTCCTCTCCTTCAAGTCATTCCAAACCAGCATGACTATTCTTTTTTTCTGCAGAAAAACAAAAGACAATATTTTGAAGAATGTTGATAACCGAACAGTTTCAGTTCCTATTGAATTCTATTGTATTTTTTGTCTGTATAATGGAAGTCAATGGGAACCAAAACTGATTCAACAGAAACAGAAAGTTCTACAGGTTTGGAACAACATGAGGGTGAGGAAAGGATGACAGAATTTCATTTTGGGATGGACCATCTCTTTAAATCAGTGAAGTCAAGAACGTCTATTTCACCTCAAAGTCAAAAGAAAATAGTTTTGCTTCTTTAATTTTAAGGTTTAAATAAGGACGAATTTGTATTTTTCCATTTTAATATAGTACAAAATACTGTATTACAGGATCATAAGGAAAGAAATATACAGACAATATAAGAATTACACTAAAAAAAAAATCACAATGCAAAAACATCTTACAGGTCCTTAATTTTCTTTATGCAAAAGATATTTTACTAATTTTTGATTTGGATTTTGGGGTGACCTGGATATGTTCTTATGAGTTTCACATAAACACTCATTAAAGTCAACTTAATCGTGAGATTTTTCAGATTTATGATAAACATTTAAATGCGTTTCTCACTCAAACTTCACGCGTTTAATAGTTGTTCCACCATCGTGCCCTTGAACGAACCTCAGAAACACTACAGGCTGCTGGGTAACGCATTACCATGTGTAGCATCAGTACGAGATAACAAAACCCAAATCATCATACTCGTTCCGATTTTACATTTAGCCTTTGCGTGATTGTCTTGGTAAGAAACACCGTGAAGGCTTGATTACATGACAAATACTGTGTTATTACGGATGCCTTGTCTGAATCATTTCTGGTCTTTAACTGTTTGACACTGTCGTCCCTCTGCGGCGTGAAGCGCTCCTGCCTCCTTTCAGTAGCGGCGGGCGGCACCTACACCCTAGATTACGAAATAAGACGCTCTCGTCGTGAAGTGTGTGTTTGTTTTACGAGTCCAATGACCTCCACACTTGTGACGGTGTGGATGTTTTTGTATCCAAACGTGTGTTTCTAATCGAATGGGATGAACGGGATGTGGATTATGTACATTAGTGTGTATACAATAGCTTTTCCTTCTCCCTCTTGCAGTTAGCTGTGTGTCGTGTGTGGGCAGTTTATGGATGTGACGACCCATCCGAAACCTATCGGCCTTAACCCTCGTTTGCTCGTGTGTACGGCGTGAACTTTTACAAAACACTCCTTACTTGAAATATAAAATCATGATTAGACCCTGATTAATGTTCGGCACATGTCAGTTAAAGGGAAAGTGGGAAAGCGAGAGGGAGATGTTGAACCTCTTTAATGAGTTTTTACCAGACAGTATTTAAGTTTACATGAGTTTTTTAGGTGTTATATATGGATGCTTGTTTCCGCCACGAAATAAAGTTCTTAATTGCACATTTATATCTCATAATGTCTCCAAAACGAAGGTAGAAATTGAGATTTTGAGAAAAATGTCTGAGGGAATATACAATTCTGAGGAGGGAAAAAGATAGAATTGTGATTCTGCAATATTTATTTCACGGTGGAAACCAGCTTCTATAGTTTTACCTTCTAGCAGGTACGTTTTCTTACATATTTTAGTCCGATTTGTACATGCAACCCTCGCATCTAACCAAGCTTTAGGAGAAATGCCATTGATTTAAAATACAACGGCTTTTAATTTCTGCGGCTCATTGTATTTTAAACCTGTTTTAATTCTGGAAGGTCATTTGGAGCAACATGCATGTAAAGTTTCCTTTGGTGATCTGCCCATGTGACCCTTTTGACCTTCATAAAGTGAACATATATCAACGGTTTGAACATTTTTTTAAATATACGTTGAGTTTGGGATCCTGTGTGTGGCGTGAGGTTACTTGGATGAGCTTTTGGGAGTATGGCAGTTGAAAATGATAATCAACTCTCATCCTTGCGACTGCCGGATTATTGAACGCTTGGATGCGCCTGTGAAGCTCAACAAGTATCCCAGTACCAGAGAGCCACCGTTCTGTTGTTTTTGGTACCTGTTTTTGGGTCTCAATGTGTGCACATTGTCTGGCCATTAAGGTACTTTGTGTATTATATGTACATTTGACATATTTATAAAAGCAAGATGTAAATAATTCTTTTTGTTGTTGCTTTTATTGAGCTGTTTGATAACTTTTTGTTGGTTCTTTTAATTTGCCATTGTTTCTAATTGCTCCTTCTGAACACGATGGAGCGCTTTCATGAGAGTTAGCTGTCGTCTGATTGGATGCTTGGCTGGATATTGACATAATAAACACTCCAATAAAATGATTTATACCATGGGTGCTGAAAAAGTTTGTCATTCATTCGTCATATATGATTATGAAAAAGTGTGCTTGAGAATTTGTCAAATAATTTCCCTATCTTTTTCTCAACGGTTATTGTGTTTTCTCAACCTGAAAATATATATATTTTAAATAATTTTCCTGAAAAAATTGTGTGAATAAAGAAAATGCTAATTTTTCTACTGATATTTTTTGACACTATAAAATCTAACTGTAGTTCTGTCGATTTTAGTCTACATTAGCTTTGCAGTCATCTTTATGCTAGTGTGTAGTCCTAAAAGCTGACCAAATAAGTTTTTAACTAGAATGTTTTGTACATATTGTGTTTATATTTTGTCCGAATGTAGGAGTACATTAGCATTTTGATGACAAAATATATACACAGTTAATCTCCCAGGAAACCTGCTCAAAAATATCAATAACTTGGGTTTTGTATGGTTATTCTTCACAAAATCAACAAGGTGTGTGAAGGAGAACAAAGGTATTTTTAAGGCAATGTCAGCAACACTTGTGGAGAAATTAGATGGTCAGAAAGTGGAACTGAGAATAATGATACTTTGGCAAAAAATTATACTTTTTAGCCAAAGCGTTTCAGCACACAGGCCTTCATCAGGGCTAAAAGTCTGCAAATAAAAGAAATTCATTCAAACACTAACAAACTTACAATTGACCAACGAAAAGTTGAAATCATCTTTAACTTGTACAGAGCGCTCCAGCGATGACCTATTTTTGTAGGCCAACCTGGAAGTTAGCATCTCCCTCGTTCCTTTGACAAAAGCCAATAGGTTTTTTCCATTTGTTTGGGATTATCACAGAAAACAAGTGTTGTGGCCAACAAAAGAATTTGGAGGCCTAAATATACAGTCTGCAAAAGTAAAAAGCCTAAGTTAAAGCTTTACACAAATTACACTACGTCCACACCACTAAGCTTTATGTAAAAGCTACAAGTTGGAATGTTTGAGGTAGAATAGTCTGCAAGAGTGTGAGTGTAAACACAATTGAGTCCCATTTAGCCACTTGTTAGCCACTGTCTTTTTCAAGACATGTAAAAGCTTACAATAAAATCACATGGGGGTAAAGAGTGGTGCAGGGATGACGTATTTTTGTAGGCCAAAACCTGGAAATGCATTAGCATTTTAGCACTTCTGGTTCCATCGTCCAGTTAAATGCTTTAAATAAGGTCTGTGGTGAACACAAGCTCAAGATATTTTCATGTTTTATTCTATGATATGAAATACATCAGTAATACCCTCTAGTGATTTGTATTTTTTTATAGCTTTTATTTGTCTTGTAACAGTTGCTAACAAGTGGCTATTGGGACTCTATAAGCTGTCAGGGATATTAAACGTCATTAGCCGAACAGGTAAACTCTTCTAGTCACTAGTTTGCCTTCACAGCCTTGTGTTTATAATCACGCTCTTGCAAACTATTATAACTCAAACTTTCATGGAAAATGTTTTTAAATAAAGACTGAAAGACTTGAGGAAGCTTAGCGATGGTGACATTGAAGTCATGTGACCTTGGTTTAGTTCGTTTGTTTAGCTTTTGACTTCTGCTGATTGTATTTACGCTTTAAACATTGTACGCATTTGTAAAGATTCTCATGATGAATAAAACGTGTACGAATCATCTTTTGTTAGTCAAAGAGTAGACCCTATGAAATACTAATCCAAAAGATCCTTTTTGGTTTTGTCGAGGGAACCAAGGTGATGCTAACTTCCGGGATAGCCTACAACATCATTAATTATGTTTTTATGCTGAAAATATCTTAAGCTTGCCTTAAACACAGACCTTACTTCAGGCACATTTACCCAAACCCATTGGATGTTCAATGATGCCATCAGTATTTTTTTCTAGAAGAGCAAGACTGTACATTTTACATGCATATTTGTGATGAAGGCTAATTTTGTTTACATATAGCATATAGATGCGTAGCTCAACGCTAACAGGCATGGACTAAAAGACAGAAAAAAAGTCCATTTCAGTTTCATAAGCTGTTTAATTGTCATTTTATGTTTTATGTCCGCATTCTCTCAGTCTTGCGCTTATCACTTGTTCTTTCTTTCTTCCCCGTCCTTGTTTGGATTCTCCGTGTCTCTCTCTCTCTCTCTCTCTCTCTCTCTCTCTCTCTCGCTCTCAGTGTGTTAATTTGCCTGAGAATGCATTAGCTGTAATGAGAGCTGAAGGCCGAGGGAATCCTCCAGGGTTCCATTAATCATGGACCCTCAGACAGCCAACCTTGATTACAAGTGGCAAGAAATTCATTAGAGCCGCGCCTCTGACAACTTTTATCTCCGCCACTAGCTCTGACTCATTAGGCAGCCAAATTAAGGCTATGATGGCACTGATGAAATTCATCGCTTGTTTATCCTGTGTGATTTGATGCATCTGCCCATACATCAGCAGCGTGGGCGTCCACAGACACTCCCCAGGATTCAGGCCTCGCGCTCCCCGTCCCTCCTCTTGAAGACTTCCGGAGAACGGCACGCCGAGGAGCGGGAATAGCCGGTACCTTGCGCTTCCTAACGATCCGTTAATGAAACAAATGCTCGGATATCAATTAAACTATTAATCTGATTGTCATAATGAGAGTGTTCCGCTCTTGACAAGCTGTGCTGGTGTTCCCATCACCGCATCCTCGGAACAGCACCTTGTGGAATATCTCTGTAGGCTATTTGGTTTGTGATTCATAATTTTTTTTTTTTTTTTTTTTTTTTTTTTTTTTGTAGTGATGCTATAATAATTAAAGCTAGTATAATTGGCATAATGAGAATGCTAATTAGCAGAGTGTCTAAATGAGGGGATATGTAAATGCAACAGCTCATAGGCATTTACCACTAGCGGTTACTGGAGGCTGAAGCAATTAACTTACACACTCATGTCACAGCGACATGCTGACAATACAAGTCAAGAAAGTTCAGAGATTCCTCATTAGTTTACGAGATTGTTTTCTGTGCGCATAATTTATGGGATTGTTTTTGGGAATTTGTGTTTTTGCACTTTAAAGTCACCATAAAATCAAAATGGACAATTCTTGTTTGTTTTTGTGTATTTATTATTTAAATGATTTATCAGTGCACATCATTTTTTTTTTAATTCATGTGCCTTGTTAATCAAAATAACTTCCCCTCGCTCTCGCAGTCTTCTCTTTGATGACGTTTACTGACGTGTAGGCGGGGCGACCTGTCACTCACATTAGATCGACCAATAGCAAACCACAACCATCCAATCAATTCCACATGAACAAAATCAAATCCTTCCCTACATTATTTCTTGTTTGACAAGCCATGGATAGGCTATATGTCACAATAGGACTAGATAGACTATCGCAACTTCAGTTTCATGTCGACTTTAAGTGAGCTTGTTTCATCAATTAAAAAAAAAAAGTTCTGAATGCGGACACACTGTAAAAAAATATATGATCAATAAGTTATGAAAACATGTTTTTACATTTCTTCAATTCAGTTAAGCAGTTTTCACCTTTTTTCAGATTCATCTCATTTGTTTTAATTGGTTTAATGTAATTTAAGTTGAAATGACTTAAACATCCAAGTTAATGCTGGTACTGAAAAATTTAAGGGAGCAACTTTTTTTTATTTACAGTGCATGAGCTTTGCAACAGGTTATGCTGGATTCTTTCAGGAGGTCAGTGTCTTCACATCTCAGCGTTGCTTTCGTCCTCCCCATTAGCACTTATGAGAGAAAACATTGCTGGTGTGTCATACATCATGGTACGTTACACTTGGCATCCTGTTGCCGTTTCTAGCCATGAAAGCATCTTTCGGTTACGTTCACTCTGACTGCAGGTGAATATGGTTGTGCCTAGTTCCTGGATAGCTCAAACAGTAGAGCATATGCCCAAGTCATAGGTTTGAGTCCCAGGGAATGCATGATCTGATTTAAAAATACACGTATATACCTTCAAAGTCACTTTGAGATAAAAGCACCTGACAAATGCATACATGTATCCCATTCTGTATAGCAGCAGAATACAGTTGTCAGTTCTGCTTCTTGATGCTCCGGAGATCAAATCAAAACATGACTGAAAAGAAAAAAATTCTGGACAGTAATATGCAGTTGCTAATATTACTTTGGCCAAAAGAAGTCAAGGGTTATTGCAGCCATGAGACAACAACCTGTTGCTATGGTTACCACTGTGTCAATCATTCCAGTTTGCAGGTGTGACTTCTGTATTCCATACATACACAAACAGTCATTTACATTCAGATACTGTTCATTCCTAAGACTTTCCAGTGTGTGTATGGCCTATAAGCCTAGATTTGTGCCAGCCTAAACTGGTTTTCTGGTTGTAACTAGTCTTCCCTGCTGGTTTTAAATGTTATTTTTTTCTTTTGGTGATATGAGACTGGCTAAAACCAACACTTTTTCCCTCATCTGGGTTAATTTACCCATGTCTTTTAAAAAGTTAAAAGCAGCATTTGTAAAGACTGTTCCATTCACTTTAATATCAAGAACATTCTGGTTCAGCCGCACTAATACATTTTTGTCTCCGTTTGCAAATTTTCATTAGTAAAAGTCAGATTAATAAGGGTCAAGACCAAAAACAGCCTTCATCACCTCTAAATTCCTTGCCCAGGTTTGGTGTTCTACAGTTAGAACATTTTTTTGGAGCTTCTTCCAATTAAATTACACTTGAAAAAGTCAATGCCTATGAATGAAATGTATGAATGTTTATAAGCATAAATATATTTCACATACTACATTGCTGTAGCTCAAACAGAAGCATGGCACTAGCAACACCAAGGTCATGGGTTCGATTCCCAGGGAATGCATGAACCGATTAAACGTGTCTTGAATGCAATGTTGGATAAAAGCATCTGGCATATGCATAAATGTGAATAGTTTACCTTCATTCAAAGCAGTTTTCCAGCATCACTGCATGATGATGAGCGTGACTGAATGAGACTCAACCCTTGAACGAGAGCGAGAGAGAGAGACCCACCGTGGTCTTTCGCTCTCTCCTGTAATGATTGATGTTGAAGTTCATTACAGTGTGTTGGATATGACCAGTGTAATAGAGCTCCATCACTCTCATCTGAGACAGCACGGCCTCCCAAAGAGAGACAAATGAGTCCCGTGCTCATTAACAAAAAACCCTCTCTCTCACACACACACACACACACACACTCTCTCTCTCTCTCTGCGCTGGTCATCATGGAGTCAAACGATTGTTGTCTGCTTCTTTGGGTCAGTGTCGGTCCTTCTCAATTACATGTGTGGTTGTTCATTTCCATTGTCTTTCACATTCCCTCCGGATTATACAAGTAGGACATACTTTTCAGGGAATAAGGAAATGGTGAGACTTTTAGGTCGGTTATGGAACAAGCTATAAGTACATCAGATGCACTCAATACATTTGTGAAAATATTATTATGGCACAAAGGTTGTCATGCAGTTTACATGAAGAGCCTGAGAATCTTATGTATTTTCCTCATGTGACCGTATAGTCTTATGATTTGGTTAAATAACATGTTTTTTACTAAATCAAATGCATCTGTGCAAAGGCTAAATGGTGAAGTTAATGTTTCATGTCAAAGTTATAAAAATGGAATATTGGCATAATTGCATGTTAAATGTTGGTTTGGTCATGTTTGGTTTGTTTTCAGAACAGCAAAGAAATGGTTCAGAACTATAATGCTGATTTAAAGGGAAGAGAAGATGCTGAAGGCTGAAGCTTCACAATAATTCCAACTTCAGAAAAAAATTCAAATAAATAAATCCATGCTAATTTTTAACACGAGGATAATCATTTTACCCCATGGTCTCTTGACATGCACTGAGATGAGCTAACACACCTTTAAAAGGTCCACAACTGTTTCAAAGGAAAATGGAGATTTTAGTTAGTGACCTGTGCATTAAAACATAAATATTGCAAGATTAACATTTCCTGTCATTTGTAATAGCCTAGGATATATAATTATATCTATTTAATTATTATTATTATCATCATCTATAGTAAATCAAGCCATATTGTATTGTATTATTAATTACACTTTATAATTGAATGCTAAATGTACTTTTGTGGATGAGTAAATGAATAAATCAACAAATAAAAATGATTAAATAGTTGTCAATAAATAACTGCCAGTCACCTTATATGCTTTAGGCTGATGTTTGGTATAAAAAATATCTATCAGGGAGTTGATCAATAATTAATCAGTTCGTTTGCACAGATGACAAACACTGAAACAGTATTTAAGAAGAACAAACATGCACACAATGAATACATTTTCTCCCAATTGTATGCAACCATGTTGCACCATATTTATTGTGACGTCGATGTGAATATATCACTCTGCCATTGTGTTCTTGAGCTTATTTATTTCCATCACCGTTTTTTTGTTTGTTTCTTTCTTCACAAAGAACTGGGGGATATTCCGCCTCTTGGACAGAAATGCTTGTAAGAGCACATGCAAAAAAATGAAACGGCCCGTTAAAATCATACGGGAAAATCAGACAACAAATGGCAACACATGCAAAAAATTCACTACAGCAACTTATAAATACTTATTTTTTAAAAAACGTCTCTTTACAGTCTCGTATAGTGCACATGTGTGTCGCACGGACACATTTAATATTTACAAATGTACAAAATAATAAATTAAAAATAAAGACATTTTAGGGGAGAGAAGGAAATGAACAATGTCGACGTTGAAAAGTCGGTAACACCTTAATAACTTTCAAATATTTATAATATAATGCTTAACAGGTCATGTGTCAGTATACATTCAAATATTATAAACTTTAAGTCATATATAGGCAATTCAGAATTGTATGTATAAACCGATGATCCGTTAAGCATTGTATAGGCCTCGAGTTTGAGTGTTAACTAAACGTCTCTGGATATCCTTAGATAGGCTGAAAAGGTCTCCTTTTAGGTGTGCTTCATGCATCTGTGCTGTGTGACCCCTGACCTGTGTGACTGTGGCTCGTGTAAATGTTCGTTTAGGGTCACTTTGATTGAGGAGTTCATGGCCTGCTGCCCGGCTCGATCTGTTGGTGCTGACTCCGAACCGCGAACCTGTTGACGTGCACGGGGATGGGCACCACGATTTTGGGGTTCCGGACGGGCTCCCCGGATCTGTTGTTGACGTTCCCGGCTTTGATCCGTTTCCATTTGGCCCTGCGGTTCTGGAACCAGATTTTGACCTGGACCTCGCTGAGTTTGAGCGCGTGCGCGATCTGAGAGCGCTCGGTGAGGGACAGATACTTCTTGCAGTGAAACTCCTTCTCGAGTTCCAGGAGCTGTTCGCTAGTGAAAGCAGTCCGTCTCCTCCGGCTCTTTCCCGCAGAGCCGCCCGGCGGTAACGCGTCCTGTGAGCCGCCTTTCAGTTTGCTTTTCTGGGCCGCCGAAGCGCAGGTGTTCCCGTCGGAGAAGCTCTCGTTCTCGCTGTCGGCAGAGCTGTCCTCCCGGTCACTGCACGCGGCCTCCGCGGACTTCAGATCCAGCTTCTCGTCGTCGGAACTGTACAGTTTGGTTTCGCCTGAAGAGAAGGACAATTATTAAGCATTACAAATATTCTGGTCAAGGGACTAATGTAGTGTTAATGCATGTAGGCTAAAACATTTAAACCCAATTGAAACTTAATGAATGCATTACAGGTGGTGCCAAAGTGACGAAGTGCGGTGAAAAGTCCTTTTTGACAACCTCGAATTAATTAATGATCAAGAAAATCGAGTAGGCTATAACATAAATGTTCTTTATTGGCATTGATGGTTCCATAAAGAACATTTAACATCCATGGAACGTTTGCGTTCCACAAAAGGTTCTTTAGGTTATTAAAATAAATAACTTTTAAGATCTGTTCGCTGAAAGGTTCTTTGAGGAACTAATAATGGTTCTGGCATCACTGCGACAGCCCATGTGTAGCCTAGAACCTTTATTTTTAAGAGTGTAGAAATCAATTCTCTAACATGAGGGAAATATTGAATTGCTCTAAAACATTAGAATAATTGTTAATCGTTTGCTTTATGATGTAACATGCTCCATTTAAAACTTTAATTTTACAGACATTGATTCATAAATATCCTGAAACATAATAAAAAACAAAAATAATAAAATTCCTTCAAGGCCTGTCTATATTCGAACCAATGACTTTAGTTGCCTTACAACTTTAAAAGCAAATTTAATCTGTAAGTTCGTTACACTTTTTTAATGTTTAAGAAAATGGTGTATAAAACTCAAAAGCTCGAGTAGAAATGACAGTGTTGGAACAATTTGTATGGGGAAAATATATTTTTAGAACATACAGTAAAATAAACAGTGTGCTGAAACTTCACAGCAAATGCTCTTTTATTCGTATCGTTTGCTCTGTGATTCAGTCTGCTCAAACTCCAACTTTATCAAATTTTGCTAACTATTTAGAAATATCTCAAAACATATAGCCTATAATTATTTCAATAATTTTATAAAGTCCATAAGAACAGTAGCCTATATGATAAATATCTTAAATGCACTGTTTATCCAGCCACAAAAACGACAGTTTTAAACCACATTTTGAATTTTGATTCAAAAGCTACCAAAAATGTTATAATTCTTAGCTTAACATTCATATCATAAAAAATACATGAAAGCACATGACATGACGTTTCATGACATTTTTGAATGTACAGCAAGTTTTAATTGTTTGTTGATGACACTAAAGAAAGTTTTTAATAAAGTTCCACGATATTAGAAAAAAAGTTAATTTTTACCTTTTTTTTCACCAAAAGAGCATCTCATCTTACCTTTTTTTGGAGGTTAAAAAAGTTATTTTATTTAACATATTGATTTGTGTGTTATAAAACTCACCGGTATTTTCTAAAGAACTAGACTAGAGGATAAAAGTTTGTTTTAGAACTTTTGGCATCAGACTGTAGAACCCTTTTGGTTCTAATCAGAACTTTTATTTTGAATAAAGGCGGTTAGAACTTTTGAATCCAGCTGTCAGTGAGAGTTTGTCTCCGGTGCTCACCTGCAACCGCCTGAAAAGTTTCCGTGAAATTGAGGAGTTCGGAGCCCTTGAGCTCGTCGTGCGGGCTCTCCTGCCGGTTCATCCCCGTCCCGTCCGCGCCTAACCGGGGTCCCGGCATCTCCTGCGGGGGATAGAAACTATCTGGAGGGTCCGAGAAACTGGGCAGGGTGGTGGTGAGCGCCACCATGGAGGGCATCCCCTGACCCAAACCTGCGCAAAAAGTGTTGGTGAGACGCCCCGCGAACGATGCCAACGGTGCCAAGGGAGGGATACCCGACGGTAATGACGAATGAGACAGGGCTTGTGGAATCATAAGCGGTCGGTACGGCATAAACATCGGGTAGCCCGTGTAGAGCAGGTGGCCCGGCCGGGGCTGTGGAGTGCCAATCAAAGAATCGATGGAAAACGCCGTGCCCGTACCGCTCGGTCTCTGCATGGTGAACTGAGCGCGGTCTGGTCGTATAAATCCCGTGCACTGGCCTTCTGAGACAAATCACCCAAATGTGGTCCACGGTTATCCTGATGGTGCTATAGGGTCCTCGCCGTCCAACTGACTGGGACCTGATGCGTTTTTTTGTCTGGAGCTCTCAGTGTCTCAGCCTCTATTTGTCACATACTGAGACATAAACACACACACACACACACTCTCGCGCGCGCGCTCTCGCACCCTCTCTCTCTCTCTTTCTCTCGGTTATCATCAATACAAGAGGATAGAAGGGGGTGTTGCCCTGGAGACTCATCCATCTTCCTCAAATTACGCTTCATTTCCTTATTCAGTCCCTGACTTTTTAGGCCGCCTAGAGAGGGGGGGTGTAGTTTCCCAGTGGGTCAAGTCCCCTCCTCATGGAAAGCGAATGTGAGGGGACTGCGTTGACCACACCAACCCAATCAACTATTATTAATTTTGATTGATGATAAGTAATTACTTTGTATTCAAGGGAAGATATATAACAACGGTTCTTTTGTTTATTCTTTTAGAGGCCGATGGCATCGGAGTCGTGAGGGCGGAGAGGCAGATGTTTCGGCCCTCTTGTGAGAGAGAGTCTTTTCTTTTCTGTTCGGAGAAAGAGTGAATCTGGCCGACAATTATCCCCAAGAGAGAGATTTTACTGATGAAATGACCTTTGAATGTAGAGATCTGTGTGAACACTATGCTGATAAAATAGGGAATATTACAAGATATTGGCCTATAAATATTTATAGGCCAAAAAATATGGATTTTAGATGATAAAATTAAGCAATTTCTTGATTTTTTTTTTTAAACTCTTACAAACATGCTGGGTTGTTTCAAACTATGTTTGGATCAAATACGGACAAACACAGGTTACATTTTTTAATGAAATGTAAACCAATAAACGCTTGGGTTCGTCCATATTTGACCCAAACGTGGGTTGAAACAACCCAACTTAGGCTATTTAAGAGTGTAGCCATTTTTGTGGAAATGTGAAATGAAAACATTTCAAAACCGTTTTCAGATAACTTTCAGTCACCAAACGTTAGAGATAAGTTCGCTAAATGTAGGCTATATGCTAGCGAAAAGAAATCGCGGTTGTTCGCCTGAGGGGTAACCATAGCAACAGCAGGCAGCGCGAGCGCTTACGGTGGGATCCGGGCCGAACTTCCACAAAACACAAGTAGGCCAACTGTCATTTTTTATCACTTTATTCTATATTAATATATCGAAAGTATATCACAAAAAGTTTTGTTTAGATGGCTTACGTCACCCAGAGTGTTAGGGCGGCGAAACGACAATTGAGTTGCGCGAGACGATCTCAACAGATTAAACCAAAAAATTACTGACAAAAATTCCCTTAAAATGCTGGGCCTATTATTATTTTTTATTATTTATAAATAAGTGTTAAAATTTAACCTGCAACTTACACTTTAAAATGCTGGGCCTGGTCATGAATAACAAGTAGGCTAGTTTCTTCATTGGGCCTGAACAAACCTGCCTTTTTATTTATTTTTTTAAGTAAAAAAAAAAAATATATATATATATATATATATAGGCTATATCCTAGGCTAGCTATAATATTTAACTTTATATTTAACTTAATGGCAGTTAACTTAATCTGTGTTTTTTCTCCAAGAATTTCAGCCTTTTAAACATTTCTCTTTTTTATAATCTCCGGACAGTTACGTCATCTAGATAAAAAAATGACTATAAAAATGATCGTAGTTCATAAATTGAAAACATATTAATCATGTGCATTCACGTAATCCATTGTAATGTGTTTAAATAGAGCCAGACAAAAAGAGTGTCATGTATGTAGGCCTATCTCCACAGATATTCAGAGGAAAGGTCCTTGATTAGGCTAATCATACAGATAATTTGACAATATGTACAGAAAATTAAGAAGGAAAAGACTTTAAGAGAAAATCGAATAATACTTTCTTTAGTTGAGAATATAATTTAGATTTTAAGAAAAAACAAAGAAAATGGGTCTAAAATTGCACCCTCTGAGCGGTTTCTCTTTCCCCGCTAAGCATTAATTTAATCGGAGATCATTTTACCGTTTAAATGCCAATTCACTTCTGATGATGATTAGGCGCTATTGAGTCCTGCGGGGCGCGAGCTCTCCAACTGGCCGTCTGATTGCGCGAGGACATAAACACATCACCTCCGACTCTGATTAGCGATGGAGGACCCACAGATGCTAATTATTCTTATAATTGCAAATGACTCCATTCAGGAGCAGTGCTCTTTGATCTATTGAAACCAGACAGCGTTCTCTCTCTCCCTCGCTCCCTCTCTCTCTCTCTCTCTCTCTCTCACGCTCCTGAATGGGACACAATCAGAGCCCCCCCTCCTCCTCTTGGTCATCGTATATATGACTTTTATCAAAGATCTGTTCATAGACAATTGCTTTGCACCTTTGTTCTTCACTACATGAAGAAAAAAGAGCAAACCAACAAGGCTTTAGTATCTTTGACGAGCAATTAATAACTTTAAATCTAAATAATGCAGCAATAGGGAGCAAAGTATAATTGCTAAAATGTATTGCTCTGTATTAGGATGAATACAGGACAAGTGGGACAATTGGTAAGCATTCATCCTTAACTAAATATAGGGTGACATTTGGATAATATTTTTTTTAAACAACACTAAATTATCAGAAAGTGTCCCACTGTATTCTGATACTCCTACTAATAATAATTTGTAATTATAATAATAATAATAAAATTGTAGTATAATAATAAGTATTATTATTCATAAAAAAATTTCCATTGTATTGTTTTTTTAAAGGGTCAATGTGACAGGATCATTAGACATGAGACCCTCTGTCCCCAATCATTCTGCGCTCTGCCTTTACTTGCTGTTTATCATTCAAGCGCATGCCTCTCCATAACATAATCACATAATACTTCCACACAACTCATCTCCATAATGCACCTCTGACGGAAAAGCCACATGTGGCTGGAGGATCCTGTCACTCATCTTTCAGATCGGATAACAAGTAAAAAATAAAAAATAAAACCCTGACGTGGTACTTAAGATTTTAAAAATCATGTATACAATAGTTTTCATCCACATAGAGAATTGTAATGTTACAGCAAGATTTCCTATATCATTCCTCTGAGAAGATAGATAAATGAAGATGAAATTACTTATGATAATGCTGACAAGGATAACGATATCAAATATAAGAAAGTGCCATCCAAGCAAATCTGGACATGTACCATAATAATACAGTATTGTATTGTAAGCGAAGCCTCAAAATTAGACATTAAATCAAGAACTTTAAATCATAAATGTTAAAATATTTAAGTTGATAGAATAGAATAGAATAGAATAGAATAGAATAGAATAAAATAGAATAGAATAGTAAAACCTTTAAATGTCAATCAATTTTTGCTAATTAAAAATGCTGGGTTGTTTCAACCCATGTTTGGGTCAAATATGGTTAACCCAACCATTGGTTTACATTTTTTAAATTCAATTTTTAAACCCAATGATTGCATTTTTTGCATTAATATGAAATAAAATAAGAAAAGCAGTTAAAATGAATTACATAAATATAAATAAAAATTTGAACGTTTATTTTACAAGAAAATGAAAACATTAAAGCATACAGAATGGTTTTGAATATTTTCAGAAACTGTCAATTTCGCATGAATTCCTATCAGTGCTTTGAGAACTTTGAAGAGTTCAGGATCCATTAGAGCTCCATGGCGCCCCACTGTGGAAGATAATCAAATGGTGAAAGTGCTGCACTGAATATATGAACTTTACATACTGACCTTTTGCATACACCTCCTGTTTTGTTCTTCATGAATCTCTTTCATCTTTTCTTTCTTTCTTTTAATGCTTTAAAATAGATATCAGTAATAGTAAAACACATTTTAAAGTTAAACCAAATAGGCAATTCTTGTTTTTCCTATATATGGAAAAATTTATTTTTAAATTCATGTGCCCTTGTAATCTTTAATCTTCCCCTCACTCTTGCAGCGATGTCTCTTCTCTTCTCTGATGATGTGTTTACTGGCGTGGGGGCGGGGCAACCTGTCACTCACATGGGATCCACCAATAGGAAACCTCAACCATCCAATCAATTCCCCAAGAAGACACTTCACTCGGATGTATACGTCACAGTGGTCACGTGATTTTACCAAGTAAGACGTTCCAGGATTAACACATTTTGTTGATCCTGGAACAACATTCCTGTCTGGAATTTTAATCCTAACCCTATCCCTTCCCCTAAAACTAACCCTACCCAAAAGTTCACCCTAAAATCAGAGGAAAATATAACGCTGATGTAGAAGCACCTAAACTTATATATAAACTGTAAACGTATCCTTCAAATATGATTGGTGGATTGAAATGTTGTTCAAAAATGTTGATCCAGTGTTGCACATGGTGAAATCACATTCATCATGTCACAACAGGGTAGAAAAGACTATTGCGACTTCCATTTCATGCCGACTTTACACAAAAAACTTGGTGAAGACAGGACAATTTTCTATCCTTCAGAATCACAAAGAATGAAACAAAACTCAATGACTTGATGGATGCTTGTGTGCGCGCTCAGGTTTGAGGTCTCTCAGTGCATATAGTCTTTGAATGCCAGCATTATATAATTTTTTAGAAAGGTTGGCAGACCCAGTTTAGGGAGCACCAAGTGCAAGCGACCCTCCAGAAAGGCTCGGAGTCTGTGGCGGGCCAGGTGTTGGAGACATCGAGGAGTTTGGCTCAGTGCAAACAGGGATTCGTAGAATTCACGGTGTTTCTGTGCCAAAACAAGATACTGAATTCAAATAATCTGATATTGTAAGAAGATTATTTTGAGATTAGTAGTGAAACCCATTGAGTTATTGCTTTTTTTTTTTAAATAAAACTTGTTTTTTTAACATTCAGTTAAACATTCAATACATTATATTTAAGAAAACATTGAAAAAAGTCAAAAGCTTGACATCATCTGACCTGAAACACTTCAGGAGGAACAGCTTCTACCCAGGCGTCAGTGATTTTCAGCCGGTCATAGGCGTTGAAGAGCACTTCTATTGTTCGTGGAGATGTGCAGCAATATTTCAACACCTGTGTCAGAGAATAAAGCGGTCATATTACAAGAAAAAGAAACCAGGGAAATGAAACTCAAATATCAAATATATTGTTTATAGCTGTTTTTTTTTTTTTGAATATATTTTAAAATGTAATTTATTCCTGATGCAAAGCTGATTTTCAGCATCTGGATGAATGTGTCACGTGATCCTTCAGAAATCATTCTAATATATTCTAATCATTTCTTATTATGATCAATGTTGAAATCTTTTATAACATTATGAATGTCTTTACTGTCCCTCTTGACCAATTTAATACATCCTTGCTAAATAATAAATGTTAAACAAGTAATAAAAACTCGGTGAGTGTTTTAGCGCAATTTTCTCACCTCATGGGATCACAACACTAAGAGATAGTAAATCTTTTCCTGGATTTTTTTTTGTGCGTTCCCGAGATTAGACCTTCCTTAACATAATGCGAAAACCCGAAGTCTCTAGGTGGTCTGGTTGAGGAGTAGATAGAAGTGCAAGATTGGTGCGCACAGACGAACAGAACAGAAATCATGAGTTAACAAGTGCAATTTTGTCCGGTGGAAAATTGCGCTAAAAAGTTAATTAAACTATCAAAGATGAATAAAGTCTTGTTTATCTCAGAAAATAGATCCAAATTTAATGTTCCTCAGAAACCAATATAATAGATCACAAGGAATCAAATGGCCTGATCTTAATAAGAATAAACCCTTTCCCAGTTGTAAAAAAAAAAAAAATGCATCCGAAATCGTATACTTCCCTATATAGTAGGCGAAAATCAGTATGTGACAAAAGTATGTCCGAGTTCACAGTACTCATAAAACAGTTGTGCAAAATTACCCGGATCTCCAACTACTTCCGGCAAGATTCTGAAGTGTGCATACGATAAACACTTTACTATCCCATGAGTCCATGGGAGAGGATTTATGAATGGAGGTAAAGCAGTAGGTCACATGATAATGGGAACATGGCGAATATAGTACGTCCAGATTTGGTGGTTGTGAAGTAATTACTTATTCAAAACAAGTACCTACTCAAGAGAGTATGCGATTTAGTCATTGATCAGCAGGTTTTTGTCAGTTTCCACCTGGTGCAACAGCCCCACCTGTGTTGTGGAGGTCAAAGGTGGATAGTTGTAGTTTTGGGGGAACATGGCATGGAATAATTAACTACTTGGGCTGATGAACAGATTGGGCCCCCCTCTGGGGGATTGTGGGGAATTTCTGCAATTACTGCTAATTAATCTCCTATTAACATTTGCCTCGTTAAGACTCAGGCAATTTATTTGGCACAAGTGGGACTCATTGGATGCGTGATGTCAAGTGTTTTTAACTGCGCTTTTGAAAGACAGAAATAAATCCATCTGAAAGTGATTATTTCTGTATTTGTGACAACTAAAGTATCACATGCTGCTTGCGGTGAACTTAAATGATGCTTTTGAGTTCATTCATTTCTATATATATTAAATACTGTATATCCTGTGTGCTAAAGAAAACTGTAATTTACAGACTGCAGATGGAGGTCTTCTGGAGACGTGGGTTCGTTCTGTACAAGTGGCAAAAAGGTTAGTTCCCAATTTTACTGTGCATAGTTAAAAAAATTCAAATTCTGTCATTTATTCACCCTCATGCCTTTCCATGACTTTCTTTTGTGGTTTCTTTCATAACATTATAAATGGCTTTACTGTCACTTTTGACAAATTGAATGCTTCCTATGTATAAAAATATCCTAAAAGTGAGAAATATCAGTAGTGCACCACTAATCAAAACAATCCTTAAGGAATACTTTAATTTAATCATAATTTGGAGCCAATCCTAAACAGTCTTTATGAAAAAATTAGGGAAATAAGTCTAACCTAATAGATAAACAAAAGTTCTAAACACTGAAAAATAAGTATTTCAGCATATCCAGCATGAATTGGTACAATCGGATAACTCTTAAAGTGCCCCTGTTATGCTGTTTTAAAGGTTCCTGATTTTATTTTGGATGTCTCCTACAATAGTTTTACATGCATCCAAGGTTAAAAAACACTTTGATTTTCTCATAATATACATTGTATATCACCTGATTTCTCAAAGAGTCTGAAAACGGTTTGTTCGAAGATTCTGGCTGAATCCAAAATGGCCCCCTAAACCCTCAATCACTATTCCCTACGTTAGTCAACTAATACAGTTCACTTGAAGGAACGAATGAAAATGAGTGAGCGAATTCGGACAGCCGTTGCGCGTACATCAGTTGCACACTCGTTATTGCAGTGCAATGTGGGATTGAACGAGTGAGTGCACTCAATAACGTCCACTATGGTTTCGAACACCACTACTAATGGCTGCCCCCTCAAAATAATGCCCTATTTGAGGGTATAGGGGGTGATTTTGAATTTATCCAATGTCTCTATAAACCCTTCCTTTCCACAACCCTACTCTGCTCTGCTCTGATTGGTTAGATGGCTTAGTCTGTTGTGATTGGTCTATCGCTTACAGTGCGTGCTGGAAACTAAACGCATATTACCATATCTGAATTTCAGCTCTGGATCTTCCTCAGCACTTGATACGAACAGTAATGATGGCGTCTGTTTTTCTGTATCAATTCTAGCGTGAGTTTTTGTCCTTTTGAACTGCAGCAAAGTGGATTTGCTTTCGCAGAGCTGAAAATAGCTTCTTCTCGACATGTCGAAAACACAAACCAAACTCTTCCAGTCTCAGCTACAACTACAGTGTTTGAGGGTCAAAGTAGATGTTGTTCGCGGGCAGCCATTGACCATAGGCTGGTATTACGCAAATTTGTAACATATGTAACAGGAAGTGAGACTGGAATTGCTGATGACTCATTTCAGCAGATCAGAATTTATTCTTTTATTCGTCTTGCAGACGTTTTACATTTTATTACACACTGCATGAAAGGTGATATTCGAAAAAGCATAATAGGGGCACTTTAAAGGTTTCCAATCTTATTAGATAATAGTCCGCGTCCAGTGCTGACCTTGGGCAGAGCTCCAGGCCACACTCTGATGGAGCCGTAGTTGAGAAGAGCCTGAACGATCCTCTCGGGCTCATGGTCCGTCTTGTAGGTCACCACCTTCAGGATGTTATGCATTGGTGCTTCGCCACCGTAATCCATTTCGTTGACCAAGGCTTTGTTCTTAAGCAGTAGATCCACCACGTCAGGGTTGACGTTCTTACACGCCATGTGCAGGGGAGTCTGCTTGTCCGCATCACTGACCTGTACGTCCGCCCCGGCAGAGACCAGCATGTGGCAAACACGACTGTAGCGCTCCAGAGACGAGCGGTCCTGAGGCTGGGAGCACGCGGCATTCAGAGGTGTGTGTCCTTCGTCGTTTCGTAGGTTTAGCGCAGCTCCGTGTCGTAAGTAGAGCTCCACGTGATCTGGAAGGCCATGGCGGGCCGCCACATGAAGGGCCGTGTCGTTCTCATACAAGCTTTGACTGTTGATCAAAGCGCCGAACCCAAGTAGATGTTTGGCACACCTGGAAAAACATACACAAATATTACATTCTGCATTAGCTCTATCAATTTTGTTGGATATTATTTAACATCAAAGTCTGCGTTGTCTACAAATACACTACCAGACATAGGTTTGAGGTCAGTAAGATTTTTAATGGTTTTGAAAGATGCTATTTGGTTAAAAAACTGTGATATTGTGTATCATTACAAATTAAAATAGCTGTTTTCTATTGTCATATATTTTAAGATGTAATTTATTCCTGTGATCAAAGCTGAATTTTCAGCATCATTACTCCAGTCTTCAGTGTCACATGATCCTTCAGAAATCATTTTAATATGCTGATTTGCTGATTATCAATGTTGAAGACAGCTGTGCTGCTTAGTGTTTTTGTGGAAACCGGGATACACCACCATTCAATAGTTAATACTTTTATTCAGCAAGGGCACATTAAATTGATAAAAAATGACAGTCTCAGCATTTATAATGTTACAAAAGATTTATATTTCAAATAAATACTGTTCTTTTGAACTTTCTAGTCATCAACAAATCCTAAAAATTTATACATTTCCTCACAAGTATCGATACATACATTGATAAAAATAAGAACCATAATTAATAATTGAGCCGCAATATTAGAATCAGCATATTAGAATGATTTCTGAAAGATCATGTGACTGAAGACTGGAGTAATGATGCTGAAAATTAGAATAGAAATATTCAGATAGAAATATATTTCTTCTTTCAAAAACAAACAAAAAAACATAATTATTCCAAACTTTTGAGCGGTGGTACACCTTCATTTCAAGTGTCAATCTGACAGTCATTTGAAATGGTGAAGTTCACCACAGGATTTCCTGTAATCACAGCGCTGAACAAGCACTTACTCAAGGGAATCGAGTTCAGTGCACACATGCAGGGGCATCTGCCCGTCTTCACTGGCTGCGTTGGCATTGGCTCTGTACTGCAGCAACAGCTTGGCACACTCGGGCTGGCACTCCTCACAGGCCTCATGCAGGGCAGTGGTGCCCCCAGGTGCCAGGTCCACTCGAGCGCCCCTCACGAGGAGATGCCGCAGACATTCGGTGAAACCCCGGCCAGCGGTGATGTGCAGTGGCGTGGTCAGCTCTTGTTCATACGTCAATGACCACAGTCCTGAACAAAAGAGCACGGATATGAGATTATCTGAATATTACGATATTCAATATTGCAGTTAGTTTCAATTTTAGATCAGGAAATCATGAACAGGACTGAAGAATTTGAAGATTTAAAAGATTTTTGCTCCGTTTGTGTGGATGCCAACCAAAGTGGCAGGGCTAAAATCTAGGGAAGGGGCATAAGATAGAAAAAAAGACTTTTTTCTTTAAAGATAGGCTTTTTTGTGCATTAGTTGACTAATTTGTACATTACATTTGCATTTCAAAAGTTTGGTCCGTAAGATTTCTTAATGTTTTTGACAGAAGTCTCTTCTGCTCACCAAGGCTGCATTTATTTGATCAAAAATACAGTAAAAACAGTAATATTGTGAAATATTATTCCTATTTAATCATTTTCTATCTGAATATATTATAAAATGAAATTTATTCCTGTGATGCAAAGCTAAATGATTACTCCAGACTCCAGATCTTTCAAAAATCATTCTAATATGCTGATTTAATGCTCAATTATTATTGCTGGTCAATTACTACTAATGTTTCTTAGTATTATTAACGTTGAAAACGTTTTTGCTGCTTAATATTTATGCTTAATATTTTTGTGGAAACCATGATAAATTTCTTTCCCCAAGGATTCTTTGATGAAGAGAAAGCTCAAATAACAGAATTTATTTGAAACAGAAATTTTCTTTAACATTAATATCTTTACCGTCACTTTTGACCATTTTAATGTATCCTTGCTGAATAAAAGTATCAATTTTTTTTTTTTTTTATCTTCCTGAACCAAACTTTTAAATGGTAGTATACTTAGTACTATAGTCTACTTTCGGTACATGTTTAATCTTAACAATAATTCTATAAATATCCAAAGCAATTTGCATTGAATTGTTTTTTATTTAGGTGTTTGATGACATTCCAGATGCATTGTAACTGTAACATCACACACAGTGCTGAAGGTTTATCTGAATTCACTCATTTACTGTTAACAGAATGCTAAATGAGTCAAACACCAACATCCAACATAATGCCTCTGACACTTACAGTGTGTTCTTATAGATTAATAAGTTAGCAGACGCCATGATGCACATGAGCAGACGATCTTGTTCAGTTTCATTACTTGCTAAATGACATTGCGGACAGTCAGTTTATAATGTAACACGCCAAGAAAAGTTTGTCTCCCATGCAATACTCATTTTTGTGATCAGTATTTTATCAAGTTTCAAGGGAACACGCATAAACACGAACTCATAAAAAGACCCCGAAGCAACCTCAAAGACACAGTCGGGGTGGTGCAATAAGAAGAGAGCAATCTATGTGTAACCGGAACACATAGGGGAACAAATAACTGTGACAGCAGGCGAGTCTGACGTGGAAATACTGGGAATGAAGATACGCTTTAGAGTGGCAAAGTTTAAGTGCTAGTGTATGTGCACAGGAATGTATACACTGCGGTGATACTTAGACATAATGCATGACAAAATGATCTTTGAGAACAGAAATTAATTATTATTAAATTAGTTAATGAATTACTTTATCCACACTTTAAATGGGCTATCACAGCATTTTATGCTATATTCTGTGCTAGTAATTTATTCTTGGTAGTCAGGTTTTTAGATTTCATAATTATTTATAAGATTATTTTAAATAAATGTGTTTTAACTGTTTCAAGTGTGAAACATTCTAAAAATAATATTCAACGTTGTTTCCCTTAGAAGCTGAAATAGTTTCACAATACATAAAAGTTTCTGCGATAATACGAAGCTCATACCATAAAGGGTTAATTCACCCAATAATGAAAATTCTGTCAGTAATTACTCACCCTCATGTTGTTCCAAACCCGTAAGACTTTCGTTCATCTTTGGAACACAAATTAAGTTATTTTTGATTAAATCTGAGAGCTGTCTCACTCCTCCATAGGCTTCTATGTTACTGAAACAAACCAGAAAGTTAGTAAAGACAATGTTTAAAATAGTCCAAGTTTATCAAATGACAAGAATACTTTTTGTGCGCAAAAAATAAAAAAATAAATAAAATAAATAAAATAATAATAATAAAGTATTCTCGTCGTTTGATAAACTTATGGTTGAGCAACCGTAGTCACTTGGACTATTTTAAACATTGTCTTTATAACTTCCTGGTTTACTAACCAAAGATGAACGAAAGTCTTATGGAGTTGGAACAACATGAGGGTGAGTGATTATTGACAGAATTTTCATTTTTGGGTGAACTATCCCTTTAAATAATAGAAGCATTGTCTGTGGCTAAACAACTGTTGCGTGACATTCCAGTATGTCACCTTTGACACAATTTTGAATGCTAACCCACACTCAGGAGGTCTGAAAGTGTGCTAATCTAAACAAGGAAGCTAAAGACCTCAGCCTAGCATCAGTCGCTAGCGTGCCTCTTGAGGCCAGGGGAGTGAGGTTTACACGCTCAGCTCTTATTGGCCTACGTCTGTTACACTAAAATGCATTCAAAATTACAAGTGTGAAGTTACTCTTAACCCAGGGTTAAAAATGGCCTCAACCTGGGGTTAAAAATGACATTTGAATCAGTTTTATAGGCTACACATAGTTTGAAAGGCCTAGATTAAAGTCACTGAAAAAGTGGACTTGAACAATTTACTTCAATACCATTTTACTTGCTATCACTAACAAAAAACAGGTACAATGTACTTAAATGTTGCATGTTTTACACTCAGATTTTGCAATTGAGTAAAATTCACCAAAGTAAAATGAAAAAAGCACACACTGATTTTACTCAGTTTTTCTGAGGCAAATGTTTACACAAAATTAATGTATTTTCAACATACAATTTATAGTTTGTCACTGCTTGTGACACAATAATATTCAGTTGTGGTAAAATGTTCAACAATTGTGTTGTTTTAAGTAAACTAAACAAGCAGCAAGAATTATTTTCCCCCCATTGCATAGAAATATGGTATATCATAAACACCAAACACAATTTCACTTCATTGTGTGTTCCTGTAACATACTTAGCCCTTTGTAGTTGAACCTGAAGTTCTTCCACTCCTCTATGTTGCTGGTGTCATATATGGCATCGATGAGATAAGCATATTCTGGGTCATCAATTATACTAATAACGGTGATGTCATCCCCTACCAAAAGGGCATTCCAGAACTGGAGGATACATCCTGACGCTTGAGCCGTTGCGATCACGTCGCTGCGATATTTCTTTTGTTTGAGAAATTTATTCTTTGGCCCCATGTGTGAGGTAAAGCAAGGATCAGCTACGAATCCAGCTTCTTCTTCACGGTTGTGTTGATTGCCTGAAGTGCTTTTCAGACTGGGCACAATGTTATAGATCTTTGCCCTGAATATGTCTGGTTAGTCTGCTGCCTGTTTTTAGAAAGGGGCTATTTTAAGGACGCCTGGCATAACCTTTAGAACGGTCCAGAAACCCGAGGCTGTCTGGCCAATCTGAGAAGTAATCAGTTCAAGTAATAGTGACAATCGAAACAGATCTCTTGGGGGCAACCGAAATACTCTAAGCTCTAGGAGACAAATGCAAAGTTGAGCTTGACAACAACTTGCGCAAAGTTGAGCTCGGTTGCACAACAGCTTGTTCTTACCTCTCACTTTTCCTCTTGCGTAGCGCATGGCTCCTCCCTGTGGCTGGATGAGCAGGTCTGAAGGAAAGCCTTTGGAGAAAAGCTCTTTCACGGCCTCTATATTTCCAGTGTACAGGGCATTTTGAACAACAAGGTCTCGGCACACCATCGGAGAGTTTCCCACGGTCTGCCTGGAAGACGTCCCTCTGTCCCGGGCTTCTTTCCTCAGCAGATACCCACTGAGAACCGGGGCAGCCAGTCTCATCTGGTGCCGCTCCTGCTCTAAAGAGCGCAGAGAGCTTGGATTATACATGGGAGTCCTTCGAGACATGTCTAGACAATCTTCACCTATCCTTTGGTCTAGACACTAAAAGGCCTGGGATCTTTCAAATGGCCTTCTGCTCGGAGGGCTTGTTTTGACATCTGAGTTGGAACTCGGCCACATGTGCATCGGGACTATTTTTACAGTGTCACATGGGTGGGACATAACTTTACAGATTATGTTCGCTATATAGAAGGCAATGACTCATTGTTTATATCAAAACAGCCGTTTACCAGCAGGTCAGCTCTGCCTTGTTAGTATTGTCAGATCATTCACACTCTTGGGTGTTCGTATACTCATATAATTATATTATATAGTCATAAATTATGAAGCCAGTGACATGAAAAACATTTGAATTCTATCTATCTATCTATCTATCTATCTATCTATCTATCTATCTATCTATCTATCTATCTATCTATCTATCTATCTATCTATCTGTCTATCTGTCTGTCTGTCTGTCTGTCTGTCTGTCTGTCTGTCTGTCTATCTATCTATCTATCTGTCTGTCTGTCTGTCTATCTGTCTATCTGTCTGTCTGTCTGTCTGTCTGTCTGTCTGTCTGTCTATCTATCTATCTATCTATCTATCTATCTATCTGTCTGTCTATCTGTCTATCTGTCAATCATGCCTTTATACAAACTTTAAAGCTTTTTTTAAATGTTTCTCAAAACTTGTTTCTCAAACAAGGTTTTGCTTCTTTTCTTGTTAAACATTTTTTATTTGCATGAGTTAAATTATTTTTTAATTGCAATTCATTTCAGTTCAATACGAATTCAGGAATTGGATTGTAATTTAAAAGGCATTCTCAATTTAATCTATTCTATTTACATTTTCTCAATTATAAAAATGCGTCTTAATGCAATAATTATGATTATAATTTCTTAAATTATGATCCACCATCTCTTTTTTCCCCCCAGAAAAAATTCCACATTCCAGTTTGCTCTAAAGACACTGCCTCGCGATGTCTTATCCATATGTTAATGACCCTGCCAATAGGAATATAAATGACATTTATTCCATTTTGCCATGCAGTAATAGCTGTCACATTGACTGAAGGCATCAAAAAGTTGCGACTTTGCGAACACACATTACAGGCGAGGCAGAGAATGGGAAGACTGTTTTGCTGCTGGAGTACATCCTTTTAAATGATACACATAATGAGTTTATAATATGCATCTGGGCTACCTCCTCACTACTTTGATGTCTTCCAAATGGCCCGGGTATCATCAGCAAAACATGTAGGCACTTTCCCGCCCCATTGCCTCCCAAATGTATTTTAAATATCATTCCTTGTAACGCAATTATTTAAAACGTTGAACTAAACACTTACTAATGGGGAAAAAAGACAGTGACTTCCATGAATTCATTTCTCAAATGGTGGACATTCAATTTTTGTGGAGGCAGGGACTTTCTCAAGCAAGAAAAAGAAAGAAGTGCATTGAATCAGCACTCCCTCGACTCGTTCGTCTTACTCCCTGCGGACAACACACACACGCATATACATATGCACGTACACAGACACACACTCGTTTGTCTTGCTCCCTGTGGATAGAAGATGTCTATCATTTTGTCCTGCCGTGAGCTTAACAGTGAGGCCATCTGTAGGGTTAGGCTGGTCCGGTCAGACTAACACTCGCTGTTGAGGGCCGTCACTGGACTTCCAGAACAGGCTAATGATCGTAACCTTCATCAGTGCAATTAGACAATTAGTTCCTGCTGATTATCTCCCACTTAAGACTGCTGCGCCTCATGTTAAAATCATAAGAATACACTGCAGAAACATCTAGGCCTACTCGGCGTGCAACACTAGACGGTACTAATGAATTTACTAATTAAAGGAACAAAGAGAAGACCAAGAATTAGAAATGCCAGCTAATTGGTTGAGACTAATTGATAACAATCATTATTTTTCGAGGAATAACCAACATGATTATGAGCTGTTTGAACGCTGTCTAAATGGTGCCGCTGCAAATGAACTTAGCTTTGAGCCGGATGGATTGAAGAACATCATGAAGAGTGTTAGTTTGTGGTTTGTGCTGTAAACTGAACATCTAATGGACTTCCTTTCAGAAGTATAAAATACAATATTAGTTAGTTTCCAAGAGGCCAATCTGGTGGGGTCCGCTTAGGGATGGGAATAGTCATGACGCAAAGACTTACTGTTCAAAAGTTTAGGATCAGTAATATTTTGCTCACCAAGGCTGCAGTTATTTGATCAAAAATACAGTAACATTGTGAAATATTATTACAACTTAAAATAACTGTTTTCTATTTGAATATATTTCAAAATGTAATTTATTTCTGTG
This sequence comes from Scardinius erythrophthalmus, assembly GCF_964197995.2. Classification (NCBI taxonomy): domain Eukaryota; kingdom Metazoa; phylum Chordata; class Actinopteri; order Cypriniformes; family Leuciscidae; genus Scardinius; species Scardinius erythrophthalmus. The sequence continues at coordinate 28,037,210 of NC_138242.1, read as the reverse complement.
ATGCAAGCTGAATTTTCAGCATCATTACTCCAGTCTTCAGTCACATGATCCTTCAGAAATCATTCTAATATGCCGTTTTTCTGCTCAAGAAACATTTATTATTATTTTATCAATGTTGAAAGCTGCTATTTCCGTGGAACCCGATTTTATATGGAATAGAAATATTTTGCGACACGATATCTTGACTATTGCTTTAGATCAATGTAATGCATCCTTGCCAAGTTACTGACCTCAAACTTTTAAATGGTAAGATGCCCAGATGAGCAAATATTGGTCATGCCTAGTCATTATTCTGAATTGTTCCAAACAGAACCTGCAGCAGAAGGTGTTGTACACTTTTGAGTTGATTCAACAATACAGTATCAACTTTAATGTAGCGTCTTCCATTGCTATCCTCCAGATTGGGCTCTGTTCAGTTCTGAAACATTAACTTTGAGGGATTAATTGAATTTTTGAGACTCAGACTCATTAATATGCCTCAGTAGAGAATATTTTATCAAATTAATTTATGCGGCAAGTTTGCCAAAATCGTGAGTCAACGTTGGCACCGACATCAAAAGTTAGCTGGCATTATGAGGCATAACTCTTCACAAGATTGGCGTTTATCAGAGGTGGAAAGTAACGAATTACATTTACTCGCGTTACTGTAATTGAGTAGTTTTTTTGTGTATTTCTACTTTTTTAAGTAGTTTTTAAAATCTGTAATTTTACTTTTACTTAAGTATGTTTTGTTTAAAGTATTGTAATTCGCTACATTTAAAAACATATCCGTTACTGAGTAAAAAAAAAAAAAAAAAACATAAAAAAAATGAACTAGCCTACTATGGGTAAAACAGCGCGCGCGCTCGTGCTCAGCATTGATTGATTGAAGGGCGGGAGAACAGACACGCAAAAAAAACACAAAAAATATGGAGACGGACAACACAGATTCTTTACACACACACGTGAGGCGAACCCCTGGTAAGTATGGGGATACTTTGGATATAGAAAAACGAACGCGTGGTTGTCCTCGAGGCTCGAGCATAGCCTATTCATTTTGCAAAAATTGTGGACGCAAATTGGCTGCAAAAGAAGGAAACACATAGAACGTGTTCGGGAACACCATCCCTCCGTGCAGATTAAGATATGTCCCGTTTATAATTTAAGGTCGAAGGATTTCTGTGATGCAGAGGGAATCCCGGAGTTTCATTATCATGAAAATGGAATTTAGCCTACAGTAACGCAGATCACGTAAATCACATGAAAGTAAAGCTGTACAATAAATCAAATTGCGACATGGTCTGTAGTCTATATATTAAAGCACAAGAGACTGCTATATAAATGTATAATATGCGTGTCTGTGTGAATCAGTGCGAATGAGACGAACCGTTTCGTCTACTACATACTCAAGTACGCGACGCGCTAATAGTGTTTTCAGCATCTCACAAACAATGAGAACATGAAAACATGAACATCTCCAGAGCTGCTCTGAGAGAATGACCTTTGAGAAAAACCTTGTCAAATAGCCTACACTCTGAAACAGGACTTCATTACAACCCATCAAAATAAAAGTTTGGTTTAACTACGAAGAAATGATGACATAACTGTTGTGGGCCTACAATAGAATGTACTTCTCATAATAATATTAACAACAACAATAATAATACAGATTATTTAAACATTATTTAAGGATTTTTGTCCATGGTTGAATTGAGTAAATCTGTTTTGCAGCACTTTGCCAAAAAATAAAAGGATAAAAAAATGTGTTAAACTTTGATTTGATTACCACCGTTTTGGATAATATATTTGTTTTAAATCATAAAAACAAAAAGGATTTTTCTGAATTAAATACATTTCATAGAAGTCTATTGTTCTTGAACATTTTAATAAATTATTAATGATAAAAAATAAGTTGTTAAATGAGTAGTTAAAATGAAAATGAAAATTACTCCATGATTTATCAGCCCTGAAACCATCCTAGGTGTAGGCTATATTACTTTCTTCTTTGTTCTTTCAGACGAATACAATCGGAGTTATATTAATAAACACTCTGATGCTTCTGAGCTTTATAATGGCAGTGGATTGCAACCATCAGTTTAAAGCTCAAAAAAGTACACCATACACAGTCTACTTACACCTTAAACGCAACTTATGCAACTCATGACGTCAGAAGTAGTGTCGTGCAAATGAACGGCCAGAACACATTAAAGTTTTCTGTTTTCTGTTAAAGCGGTGTCGTGTTAGCGGCCCCTAAGTTAATAACTAATGTGCTTTTCGCAACGAATGAATCAATCAAAAATGAATGAATCAAAAACTAACTTTAGCTGGACAATAACTTTATTCTAGAGCGGCTGTAAAGCCAAAACACTCTCTGTTACTGTAATCTCCTATTATCTTTGTAAAGCTGCTTTGAAACAATCTATATTGTTAAAGCGCTGTATAAATGAAGGAGACTTGACTTAATATAATTCTGATTGTATTCGTCTGAAAGAAGAATGTCATATACATGGCTTGAGGGTGAGTAAATCATGGGCTGGTTTCATTTTAAAGTGAACTACTCCTTTAATCAAATTCATAATCATTTATTGAAATTAGTTGATTAGACATGTTTTATTGAAATTTTAATAAACAAAACAAATGTTTCCAAAAATACTGTTTTCATCCCATTTACTGTAACTGTCAACCGCCTAGCAACATCATAGCAACCACCCAGAACACCCTAGCAACCGCCTAGCAACACCATAGCAACCACCCAGAACACCCTAGCAACCGCCTAGCAACCACCCAAAACACCCTAGCAACCGCCTAACAACCACCCAGAATACCCTAGCAACCGCCTAGCAACAACATAGAAACCACCCAGAACACCCTAGCAACCGCCTAGCAACACCATAGCAACACCCTAGCAACCGCCCAAAACTCATAAACTCTGAGTGTGTGTGTCTGAGTGAGTGAGTGTGTGAGTGAGTTAGTGTGTGTGTGTGTGTGTGTGTGTGTGTGTGTGTGTGTGTGTGTTAGTGAGCGTGTCTGCGTGTGTCTGCGTGTGTGTGTGTGTGTGTGTGAGAAAGTGTGTGTATGTGTGAGTTAGTGAGCGTGTGTGTTTGTCCGTGTGTGTTAGTGAGCGTGTCTGTGTGCGCGTGTGTGTGTGTGTGTGTGTGAGTGTGTGTGCGTGTGTGCGTGTGTGTGAGACAGAGTTAGTGAGCATGTCTGTGTGTGAAATTTAAACTAACAAACTCATCTATCTATCTATCTACTTCAAACTAATTTAAACTTTAAACTACTTTAAACTTCAAACTACTTTAAACTTTAAACTACTTTAAACTTCAAACTACTTTAAACTAATTTAAACTTCAAACTACTTTAAACTTCAAACTACTTTAAACTACTTTAAACTTTAAACTACTTTAAACTTTAAACTAATTTAAACTTTAAACTACTTTATACTTCAAACTAATTTAAACTTTAAACTACTTTAAACTTCAAACTTCTTCAAACTTTCTGGTCCGGCTTTCTCAAGCCAACTTAAAGTTTGTCTCGACGAACTTTTTAATCTAGTTGTTTAATACCATTATATTAGTCGGTTATCATACTGTGAAAATCTCATACCTTTACAACCCTACTCGGGGGACTCCCCAACCCACCCCCGCTGTTAAAAAAGTAACTCAGTTACTTTTACTCGGAGTACATTTTAAATGAGCTACTTTTTACTTTTACTTGAGTAGATTTTTCGACCGGTACTTTTACTTGTACTTAAGTAAAAAAAAATTGTAGTAATAGTACTTTTACTTGAGTAGAATATTTTATTACTCTTTCCACCTCTGGCGTTTATGATAGCCGCATTGTCCCGTTGCTCAAAAAAAGCTCGCAATTCTGTTTTATAGCCGGTTGGTCCTAACGTTTTGAGTAGATTATTGAAATTTAGTAATGAGGTGAAATTTGTAATGAGGTTAGGGCGACGCGGTTGCATTTTCTTTCTGCAAAATTGCTTTCTCTCGTTCTTTCGAGCGCCCAGAACTCACAATGCATGGTGTATGTTGCTCTGTTGATTGTGTACGACCGGGCACCCTCTTCATTATGGCAATTGAGAGGTTCATATTTCAACCTAATAGCTCTCGATAACTTTAACAATTGATCACAACCTCATTTTATTGCGAGCCGAGTTAATACACGCTTCCCTGCCAAGTAGAACATTTTCTAATGATGTACTTGTGCACCAAAACAATGCGGGGCCCAGCGCCTGCATTAGTTACTAATGTCCCCATCCGTAATGTGCTTATACCACCCAAAAGAGAGAGAGAGAGGGAGAGTGTGTGCAAGAATGAAATGAGCGCATGGGGATCTATGAGGGAACCGCAAGATCAAGGGGAACATGGTGATGATGACGATAACGCTTAAGACGTTGTCATTAATGACACCATCACCCTCGCTGCTGTAATATGTCCATAGACATGCCATCATTAGCATATATAAGATCATCAGTAAGGCTTATCGTAGGAGCCGGAGAGGGAGGGCTGGGAATACAGAACACCAGAATTCCTCAGATTTCCCTGATTAATGAAGGGCAAAACATGATTTGTTTTCACCAAAGCTTCCTCCTGTGAAATACTTCATTGGTCAGCTACTAGACTGTAAAATGGACAAATTATTATACCAGTATGAGCTTTTTAAATACAAAAATAAAATCGTAGGTCTATTTAATGCTTCTCATTATGGTTTCTCAAATGCATGAGTTTCTCACAATGCATGTGACCCGTATAGCTTTGTCTCTCAGTCTCACCTTATATATAATTTCATGTCCATAAATACACTTCACAGGGAGTCATGTTGGAAAATCCAATTACTGCAGTTCAAATTGAACATTTGTCAGCATTTATGTAAAAGTTATTCATTACAGTTTGCTAGCACCTTATGGTATGTGTGATTAGTTTTGTAGCTATACAGTTGGGCATATTTCCCATACATTTAGTAAGAAAATGTTGCACTTACAAATAATTAAAATATCAGTCAAAATGACATATCATATGTTTGCTACATAAAAATATAATAGGAATATCAAAATAATTTTGCCAGAATATATCGGGTGAAAGAAATGTCCAATTGTCCTGACATAACTTCCCATGAAGTTTTTGATTCACTGTGATTTCTTTTGTTTGAAGTACAGAGAAATTAAAATGGCTTTGTGGTGTAATTGTGCTGTTTGTTCATTAAATTCAACTTTAAAAAAAAAAAAAAAAACTTTCCCATGTAAAATGAATCCAGTGTTGAAAACAAACTCATGCACATGGCAAATGAAAGTGTTGCTCCCATCCGTTCCAGTCTGTGACTACTTGACTTTAGCCTACCTCATGAAAAAGTCTAAATTATATTCCGTGAGTTGCTCAGGTCTCAATAGTGTTGAAATGACTCCATCTAGTGGCGAAAATACAACACTACAGTGTGAAAGATCTCTGCACATAACAGAAAGATGCACTTTATTGATCCCTGAGGGTAAATTCAATTGAGATATTCATGTCCTGATTTGCAAGATATTATACACTCCAAACTGTATGCGATCACTATGGCTAAGCTATAAACCTTTAAGAAGTTCAGAACAAAATTGCAGCTTGAATGAAACACTTTGACTTCCATTGGCCACTAAGTCACATTTTAGCCCAATTATACCTTCAATACATATTGAGATGAAGAATCTTAAAGGGATAGTTCACCCAAAAATGAAAGTTTTGTCATCATTTACTCACCCTTATGTCGTTCCAAACTCGCAAGACTTTCTTTCATCTTCAGAACACAAATGAAGATCTTTTTGATGAAATCTGAGAGCTTTCTGTTCCTCCATTGACAGCTACGCAACTACCACTTTGACCCTTTAAAAAGTTCATAAAGAGATCATAAAACTAATCCATATGAATTGAGTGGTTTAGTCCAAATTTTCTGAAGAGACTTGATCGCTTTATTTGATGAGCAGATTTAATGGTAGTTGTGTAGCTGTTGTGTAGTGGTAGTTGTGTAGCTGTCAATGGAGGGACAGAAAGCTCTCAGATTTCATCAAAAAGTTCTTCATTTGTGTTCTGAAGACATGAGGGCGAGTAATTAATGACAGAATTTAAATTTTTTGGTGAAATTATCCTTTAATAAAACTAACAATCATGTAAAGAATATTCCGTAGTACTATGGTAACAGCATGGACATTTATAAACTAATATTTAATCAGCAAAAATCAGTTGTTTTGTGTAGTATGGTATACATGCAAATAATCTGATACCATTCTATCCCTCAGTGCTGTGTTCTTCTGCTCTCACAAATAAACCTGAGCAAAAGAGATTGCTTTCTAAACCAGAATAACGAATACCGGTTCCACCCAATTTTCTGTGTGCATTTATTAATATTGAATAGTGATTGCAAACATGGCCTTTACATTTTTTTTGGGCAGCTCTCAGGTGATCACTTGGAGCTGGTGTATTTGGTGACGGCCTTGGTTCCCTCTGACACGGCGTGTTTGGCGAGTTCCCCGGGCAGCAGGAGCCTGACTGCGGTCTGCACCTCTCTGCTCGTGATGGTGGAGCGCTTGTTATAGTGCGCCAGCCGGGACGCCTCTGTAGCGATGCGCTCAAACACGTCATTAACAAACGAGTTCATGATGCTCATGGCCCTGCTGGAGATACCAGTGTCTGGATGAACCTACACACACACACACACACACACACACACACACACACACACACACACACACACACACACACACACACACACACACACACACACACACACACACACACACACACACACACACACACACACACACACACACACACACACACACACACACACACACACACACACACACACACACACACACACACACACACACACACACACACACACACACACACACACACACACACACACACACCAACAACAGTTCTGTGATTAAAATAATACATTTTAACATATATTAATGAGGGAAAACAACTCTTCAATATAGCCAATTGACCTAATAACTGTGGGCCGCTTACAGGTTCCAAGCAACGATGAAAATTTAAAAAGCAGTTCAGTTCAAAAACCAAAAAAATAATAATAATTTTACATCATGACGTAATCACATGGTGGGGTGTTTATGTCTTTTGGTTATATTTTAGTAGTACTGTCAAATCGATTAATCACATAAAAGAGAGTCAAAGAAAGAAAGAAAGAAAGAAAGAAAGAAAGAAAGAAAGAAAGAAAGAAAGAAAGAAAGAAAGAAAGAAAGAAAGAAAGAAAGAAAGAAAGAAAGAAAGAAAGAAAGAAAGAAAGAAAGAAAGAAAGAAAGAAAGAAAGAAAGAAAGGAGTGTCCCAGTCATAATTCTATGGATACTGCCATTTAGAACCTGGATAAAAGTTACATTATACAATATACTTACATTAATTGGATGAAAAGGTTCTTATGATATACCAATTTTTTTTAATAAATACAATTTCGTTTTCGTGTTGGTATTAATTGACTAAATTAATAGGCTAATCGAGTTGTAAACATTGGTTCCCGAATCGGACAGATCTAAAACAAACGGTTCTTTGTTCAGTGAGTCAAAAAGACGCATAACTCGAGAACCTCTCGGAGCGATTCAACCGATACATCGAAAAGATTCGACTCATAAGAATGATTCATTCACGAGTCCATCGCGATTGCACGTGGCGTCAAACGCAGGTCATCAATCAACATGTACAGTAGAAATCATCCGTTTGAAAGGTATTCTTTGATAATCTTTATGATTTATGAAAACTCACCTACCTGCTTCAAAACTTTGTAGATATACACTGCATAAGTTTCCCTCCTCTTTGCTCTCCGTTTAGTTGTTTTTTTGTCTCCTGGTACTTTTCCTTTTTTTTTTGCTCCTTCATTAGACATACTGGATTTTTCTTTTTATTAATAACACTAGGCACTATTTGTTGCTTTCAGCTACGTGTTTGCCGCTTCGGCAGGTCTTCAGCAGGCCTTCATCAGCCATTTATGACGTTTACGGAAGTGTACACTAATTGGAAAGCGTCTGCTCTCAATCTCGCGTGGCGAACGGAAGTCAGATCACCACTCACTCAGCCTTCAGGATATCCAGTAAGCGTCCAAGTCGTTTTATTTTGCTACATCCTCCTCCTATGTCACATTTTAGTTGATAAACATCTAATTTAAAGGGGTAGTTAAGCCAAAAATGAGAATTATCAATTACTCACCCTCATGTTGTTTCAAACCTGTATGAGTTTTTGTTTTTCTTCTTCTCCATATATTACAATGGAAGTCAATGGGGTCCATCAACCGTTTGGTTACCGACATTCTTCAAAATATCTTCTTTTGTGTTCAGCGGAAGAATGAAACTTGTACAGGTTTGGAAAAACATGAGGGTGAGTAAATTATGACAGAATTTAAATTTTTGGGTGAACTATGAACTAAACCATAACAAATATGCCAATAACATTTATTTAACTCTTTCTTATCCTTGTTTATAAAACTAAAGATATCATACTGCCATAAGAGGAATATTGCACAATGAATGAGCTTGACTTTTTATCTTCCATGATGAATGACCCAGAAATAATTAACTAATTAAATGATTAAATGACAAAGTTAAGACACTGTTACAAAATTGCATTAAAAATGTATGTTTTAATTTCCAAGATGATAACTGGTTACTGATATTGATGAATTAAACAGTCAACCTAGCGACGTCATGTTTCAAAATGAAGTATGTTGTTACATTTTACAGTGTTTTGCATATTATAAAAAAAAGTAGTCTCAGAATAGTATGCCGTTTGATATCCAGTGTTCTGTTGCATTGCTGAGAGTTTTTGCGCATTATATTTCATGCCGTTGTATGATTTGATTTTTATTTTTCGTCAGGACTTCAACTGTCATTTATATTTATTGCTGCTTTCTGTATTCAGCCATAGTTACACCAAATATCACTTTTGGAATCCATAAAACATCTGGCCAAAGAAGAGACAAGGTTCAGGTGGTGAAAGGATGCAAATGGCTCGTCACGCCTACAGTTAATTAGCTTCCGGCATAATATGCCAATTACGTTAAAGAGCTGCACCTGCAGATACAGCACATCATTACAGCACACCAAATTATGAGAGGCTAATATCTGTGCTGTAACTTTTACAATTTTGAACTTCAGGAGAGCCTACTTTACTGGTCTAACTAGTAAATAATTGAGTTTTGTTGTAGTGTGTATTATATGCGAGTGCTGTCAATCAAATGCCAGTGTTAAAATATGATTCCCCGGTTTCACAGACAAGGCTTAAGCCTTGACATATCTTAACCTGTCAGTGCTATAGATAGTTCAAACATGCATTTTAACCTGGGACTAAACTTAAGCCTTGTCTGTGAAACCAGAGGTTAGAGTCTGAAACCTTGTGAGTGGTCGACCAATCACAACAGACTGGGCCATCTGACCAATCAGAGCAGAGTAGGCTCTGGGAAATGCGGCATTTAGAGAGACTGAATCCTTATTGAACCTTTTCAGACACTGAGAAAACCGGTGATGCTGCAATGTATATTTTGAGAAAATACTACCTTGGAAGCATGTAAACCTATTCTAAGTGACATCTAGGGCTGTTTTCGACTAAGGATTTTCATAGTCGAATCTGATTCGTTAGATTTTGCCGTAGTCGACTGATAGTCGAACCTTTTTTTTTTTTCTTTTTTTTTTTTTAGATAGCAGCTAGATTTTTTCCATTTCAAACAAAAGAGCTAAAAAAACACATATATATCACACATATATCATAACATTTCATAAACATGAGGAGCAATATGAGAGAGAAATTTGGTGATGGTTGTTTAGGTACATTAAACCACGTAAAGCTTTTTCACGCCCATGAGAACCGCGTGGAGTCAACTCACAGCCGCTCCGCAGCCCTGCTGAAAATGTGAAGCAGAAACGCTTAATATCAGATAACGTCCATAATAATTGGACTCTGGGTTCGATTTTTTTTTATCATTTTAAGTGGTTATGTGGAGCAACATGAGAGGGGAATTTGGTTATCATTGTTTAGGTACATTAAACCATGTAAAGCTTTTTAACGCACATGAGAACCGTGTGGAGTCAACTCACAGCCGCTCCGCAGCCCTGCTGAAAATGTGAAGCAGATTTTTGAATACATTTTTATTTATTTACATTAGTAAGCTACAGGACATCGTCTTTCAAAACATGACCTGAAAAAATAAAATAAAAATGGTACCCAGCCCTTCTGAAAATGCGAATGCGTCTCTGTCCCCAGCACATTTCAAACCAAACTGACGCCCATGTATTCGACTATGAGGTTCATAGTCGAATCAGACCTCTCCGAATCGAATCGTCGAATCCTCGACTATTAGAAGTCAGCCCTAGATCCAAAACAAAATTAGGAACTTTTAAAATGCATTATAATAGGGGCACTTTAAATATCTTGTTTAGTGTTCCCTTCATGTTCATGATCATTGATCCGGTTTTGTTGCCTATGTAGCACTGCATCAGCAGGAGATGTGGCACACACTCAATAAACCATCAATACAAATCACAGAACTGTGTAAAAGACTTTTAGTCCTGTTGACTGTGATTATGACCCACTTTACCCAGAGATGGTGCATCTGGGAGGTTCCCCAAATGTGTTGTCTCTCAGGAGAGACCATGTAAAGAAAGATCCGGTTCTGCTGGCACTGACTGATGAATGTAAACTGCCATTTATTATCTTGTTTTTATACCTTCATCCCTGAGTGATAAGCATGAGTGTTGTGTATATGATTACAAAGTGACTCATATGTTTGGACTGGAAAAGGTCATCCTGTGCAGTCAGCCAACAGTTTGATAAAATTGCAGTGTGAATTGCTTGAATTAAGTCAGGGCATCATAAGCAAATAAGAAAATCACATACATCTGCCTGGCTGAGTAAAGAACTGTATTTAGAATATCAATCTTTTTAAATTGCATATCTATTTATGTTTACATTTCTTTGTAGGTGTGCATGTCTCAGTTTAGTTTGCACAATTCATTTGAATTTTAATAGCACTTACTTGGTATGTAATATGCCTTGCCTGGTCTGTCTGTTTTTTAAGTTTTGAACATAAAGGTTTGCTCTGCTTTTCAGCTTGTGACCAGCGATTTGTGTGCTGCAGGGTTTTCCTCCTCGTGTTCAATTTCACGTTTTTTGTTACTGGACGAGACCTTTTGATATTTTCAATTTCACAGTCCCTCCGATCTGACAAGTTCATTGTACGGCAAGACTGATGTGCACCCTCAGGTTTAAGACTTCTCTCCACTTCCAAGAAAGGTGGTTTATCCTTTCTTTTATCCTCGCCTTTATCTATTTACAGCAGACATTTTTTTTACCTGAGACTCAAACTTTGCAAGAAAAAAACATTACCAAACATACAGTATGTGATTACTTGATAGAAGGCCTCGTCATCAGTATTTGTGTTAATGCATTCTGTTAGTTAATCTGTATGTTTTGTCCAGACCTTCTCTAGTCATTTTTTTAATTTCTTTGAAGAATGCATTTCCTGGGAGCAGTCTTATTTTAGTATTATTTATATACTATTAAAGTATTTAATAATAGTAAAATATATATATATATATATATATATATATATATTTATTTATTTATTTATTTATTTATTTAAAACCTATATATAAATAAATAAATATATATATATATATATAAATTTATTTATTTGTGTATATATATATATATATACACAAATAAATACATTTATTTTTATATATATATTTATTTATTTGTGTGTATATATATATATAAATATATATCTATATATATAAATATATATATATATATATTTTTTTATATATATATATATAATATATATATATATATATTATTTTTTACATATATATATATATATATATATATATATATATATATATATATATATATATATATATATATATATATATATATATATATATATATATATATATATATATATGTGTGTGTGTGTGTGTGTGTGTGTGTGTGTGTGTGTGTATATATATATATATATATAAAAAAAATTATATATATACACACACAGACACACACACAGACAGACACAGTGTTGTGGTCAGAATTAATCAAAATAACTTCCCTCCCTCTTGCAACAAGATCTCTCCTCTTCTCTGATGATGTGTAAAACCTGTCACTCACCTGAGATCCACCAATAGCAAACCACAACCATCCATCCAATCAATTCCAAATAGACAAAATCAAGACCCGCCCTACATTTTTTTTTTTTCTTCTTCGAGAAGCCGTTTCACGCAATATGTCACAATTGGGAAGAAAAAATTATCGCAATTTTTAAAAAGACTCTAAATAAACAATTTAATTTTGTTTCTTTTCGGATTTTGATACATTTTAATCAGTTTTTCGCCATAAATAGCTGTGGTAGCTGATATGGCATTACAGTAAATTCTAATAAAACACTGACCCAACATCTTGAATGAAGTTGTAAATAAAACAAAGAAGTATTATTGGAATATGTTTTGCAAGATAATACTTCTTCAGTCATTCTACTTCAAAAATTCAACGTTACTTACCATTTTTCTGTAATTATTTGTGAAATTGTCTAGCATTTTTTTGAGTGAAAATTGTTTCAATTAAATAGATTGTTTTAATAAATTGTTTCAGTTGTATTCAATTCAAGTAAATCCTACACAAAAATGTTTTCAGTGTAACTGAAGTGTAAACTGCTGTGTTCTACTGTTAGTTGCAACACAGATTTAGATTGCGTTAGATTGGCCGCAGGTGTGGGATGATTTATTTCCTGGGTCAAGCAGTGTGGCCAGTGTCATTATGCTCACCGTCGCTTCTCAGTAAGCAGTCTCAAGAGGCTGCTGCAAAACTGCAAAGCTTCATGATCCTTTAGTGTTTACAGCATATCTCAGCACGTATGAGAAGTGACCCTTTATCTCAGTTTTAAGATGCTTGCACTTTCATATTAGCTGCAGCATCCGTCTTAAATCATCGTTCTCGAGAGTGGATGTCTCACTCCTGCTTTTGAGCTGACTTCAGCGATATTCTCGGCTGAATGGGATTTTGAGTGTGTTCCAACTGCCCATTAAACAATTCTCTTTTTTTTATCTGGTAAATGACATGTGTATTGTGAGTGTTCTTTTTTTTATGTGTGGATGTCCACTGCTGTATCACTTTTTTCTCATGTCTTGCCCTTCATTGCTTGTAATATTCAGAGACGACTGAGCAGTCATTAGTCTTTTGGCTCCTGCATACATGATATATTTCATGCAGCATAAAACTGTCATCATTTCTACTTTTCATATTTTTTCAAACCCACATTCCTCCATTGAACACAAAAGTTGATGTTAAACAGCATGTTCATGCTGCTCTTTTCCATGTAATGAAACTTGTTACATAATATATTGGTTCTATATCGGTTATCAGATATTTAAATTGATTTATCGGACAATATTTATCTGACTTTTAACTGTGCATGTTCATTTTACTATTTTTATAAATGCATGGCTTTGCTATCATCTAACATTTACTTCTTAAAATTAATCTTTTTTTCACCATTTAAATTGTTGTGATGCCTAAACTCACATTTCAGACAATTAATTCTGTTTGTAAGTATTATGTTTAAAATAGTATTATTTGCTTTTTATTTACTTTTTGTAATTTTATTTTATGTAGACAAAATAGTATAGAAATGTAATGTCATTTAACGGTTATTGGCCATAATTATAATTTATTGGTAGCAGACTGAATTTTAATATTGTTCAATCCTGAAAAGCACATAAAAAGGATCATAAATGTGGTCCTCTGAACACATTGTTTTTAACTTATCTTCTCAAATCTAATTTCCCATTCAAACATGCTGTCAGCGTGAAGCCAAACACCATTGGTTCTCATTTATCTTAGTTCATATTCTGCCTAACATAAACTTTTATTTGTTGTTGTTGTTTTACAGATGTCTTAGTGGGTTGGCTAGAGAGTGCTAATAGTCCAGTATTTATAAACCAGTGTTTATTAGTGTATGATGGCCTCTTATGACCAGAGGTCAACTCCCTGAGGGATTAATCTTATGGTTTGTGCCAAAATATCTCGGCATCTGTCAGGAAAAGCACAACAGCTTGTCAATGCAGTGTTCATTGGCTTGTATTGAATCATGCTTTGAACACATTGATCATATGTCAAACAAATCAATCATTGTACAGTTATTGCATATTCTTATTGCATATTGCATAGCAGGGTTGTGCACCATTTGGAATTGAATTGAAAATGCTTTTCAAATTCCAGTTAAATTGCTGAATTTGAATTAATATAGCAGGAAGCAGAATTGAAATTTGAATGGAAAAGTAGAATTTAAAAAGAAATTCATATAACTGCAATAAGTGTAATTTTTAACTAGAAAGAGAATGTTTGTCAAGACAAACTTTAAATGATAATAGCTCGACAACTTCCAGACAAATTTTTTTTTTCAAACAGATCTGTTTGAAATGTCAACTGTGGAGATTTGTGCTTAATTTATATACACATTTATATTTAATACATTTATAAACCAGGGTGGAAGAATGCTTAATTTTCACTTCCTGTAATTCCAATTTAACTTCCTGTGGTGTGGCCTATTCAATTCACATTCACACTCATGAATTGAAAGGGAGCCAGTTCTTTACTTCTGAATTCAGTCCTGTTGCATAGTCCAAAAATGGCAGCAAGGATGTCTTCTGCATCTTCCCAAGTTAATTGATTTAATTGTTTACTGATGTGACTTCTATTTCAGAGTTTTAATCTTGTTCCAGGTGTTATCTATGTATAAAGTGAAATCCATTGGATCAGACATAAATGTTTTGACAAATGGACAAAAAATGATTGCTTAACTTTTTTGCAAATCAGTTAAGCAAATCGTTGTCTAAAAGGGTTAAGATGTCAAGTGAGTTCAACTAGATCTTTACCAGTGCAAGTAAGAAAGCCCTCAAAAAATGCATTATTGTAGCAAGTCGAAGGAAAAAAAATCTCCAGGTCGATGTAGGATACCAATATACAATTAGACAAAAAGCCTGTAAGGGATTTCCTGCCAATGGTGGCTAAAAGCAGCTAGTAGTTTGTTATACTTGGATGGCAGATTAGTTTTATGGTTGTTTTGTTGGTGACTCATCTTGTGTCTGTATGTGCGAGATATGATTTCAGCTGTCGATCACTGGTGACCAGGTACAATCTTTTATTCATTCAACCCTCAGGTGATGGTAGGAAGTAGGAACACACTCAAAACAGCTCTTACAATCTCCCAGAGTGCAACAGTAGAAATAAAGTGATTAGCACATTTGGTCAGGCTATTGGCACATTAAAAGCTCCATGATGGTGTTTGGAGTGCCCTCTCTCTGATTAAGTGCTGCTCCTCCTTTTAAAGTCCAACTTTAAGATTGAATCTTAGTTTATTTCACTAACAGTGCTTTTCCATATTTTGCTCCTCATTCTTGAATTTTTTCATAGTGTGTCTCAGTGGTACTGCTTTTCTTTGTTACTCATTGGTTGCCTTGTTAACAAATAGCTAAACCGCATCTGTCGCATCCGGGAATGTCTGGTAATCAATCATGCAGAGGTATGTGAAATATAAACCGATTTTTGTTATTGCATTATTTGTCTGCCTTTTATTCAAGGACTTGTTTTGGATATGCTACCTACACATGGCAAGCTTGCTCAGTCTAAGCATAACAATGGATTCAGAGTATGCCGCTCAGTAATTTACATGCAGAAATATGCAGAATAATATTGTAATATGCTAATCCTCACACTCAGCATATTTGCTATAATGGAGAGTCTGTAAACAGGATCCAGATATTACAATATTTGCAAAAGTCAGAATATAAATGCGTATACACAGACTCCATCTGGTCTATGTGAACAGTTCAGAAAGCTGTTTTTTATTTTCCATTGGTCAGGATGCGAGTGTAAACAAAATTTGACGTCATTTGAGTCGCATCTATTAAAAATGAGACCCTGCAACAACTAAATATAAACAAGTATTATCTTTTTACTCCCATGTTACCTCGCCTTGCGACATTGATTGGATATTGATTCAATTAGGTTGAGAAAGATCCCTAACCCTGACCGTTCACCCATTGTTATGGTAATGTTTCTCCCTTGAGCATCATAGTGGCCATTATCTTGTGTCATTTAAGGCTGGATTTGCAAGTGGGCTGTGAAGGGATCCCTGAACTATTAACCCTCAAGATACAATGCATTTTGGTATCAATTGATTGAACCTCAGTCCATAAATGGAGTCTGTTCGACCGACGAGTTTGTTACTGGTCACTCAAATGGTGTTTTGAAAAGATAAAAAACCATGCGAGTTCATATCAACTAAATTAAGATGCAGGTTTAGTAGGGAAAATGAGGATGTGCTTCCATGCAAAACCAACCTCCTCAGATACGATCACATGGCACAGATGGTTGCTTCTCTGCAACTACCTGTAGCTGAAATACAGCATTGCACATTGAGAGCTTTTCTTTCATACAAAACCTGGAGTCGAAGTACCCCCAGCCCCGCTAGCACCCTCCCCCATGCTTCTCGCGCACACACACAGGCTGTGGCGGAGCAGACGCTCAGCAGTGGGATGGATCCTGACTACTAAAGAGCAACTGAGAGAGAGGAGGGGTGGCAGGCAGCCGGCAGAGGTGCATAAATCCTCATTTCCAGATCTGGAGGAAGAAACATTCGCTGTCTGAGGCAAGACCACCACATTGGCCTTTTAAAACACCAAGAGGCAGCGCTCCCCGCAGCTCGCCGTGAATCCAGGAGAGACTGGGAACCCAGCTGAGGCTGTCAAACGCAGAGGTGGGATAGGAGGTCTATGACCCTTGATTTTCAGCAGGGGAGTGGCACAGGGGGACGTAGCCGGCGACGAGCAACAGACGCTCGGCTCTTGTAATCTTCCCATTCACGAATCCATTCCATGGCATTGTCATAGCGATGTAAAGCCATTCTGTGCCGATCGGAGGAGACACGCTCCAATCAACTGTTCTCGCCAAGCGAGGTCTTTCTGCTGTGTTTACATTTCCACAATTCCTCTGTGCCTTTTGGTTTCCCTTCACTTCTTTGTGCTTTGTCCCTCAGAAACCGGACGGCGTCACTCCTGTCTTTTCATGCGACTTGGTCTTTTTGGAGCTGTCATTGTGTTTGGTTCTGCATGGAATGACAGCTGTTTTTTCAGAGACTGTGGAAGAGGTTCCAGATGGAGTGAGGACTACCACTAATTGGAAAGCTACCTAAAGAACCTCTTCAAAGACTTGCTGCTTTTTAAATTGCCTCATTTGCACACTTTCTACCGATTGTTTCAGCTGTAAACCTAGTTTTCAGTGGATACCAAATGACAGCCATGAAGGGAGACTCCGAAGACAGCATTGAAAGCACGAGGCCATCCAGCCTCCAAGTTTTCGCCAACTCCTCCACGTTACATGGCATGAGCCACATATTCGCTTACGGGCACATGACGTTCCGTCGCTTCCTATGGTCACTGTCCTTCTTGGGTTCTCTTGGTCTCCTGATGTTTGTGTGCATGGACCGAGTGTACTACTATTTTGAGTTCCCTCACGTCACCAAACTTGATGAGGTGGCGGCGCCCAACCTCACCTTTCCTGCCATCACCTTCTGCAACCTCAACGAGTTTCGTTTCTCGAAGATCACAAAGAATGATCTGTACCACGTTGGGGAGCTGCTGGCACTGCTCAACGAGAACTATCAGATCGCTAACCCTCACTTGGCCGAGCCGGAAGTCCTCGCTTTGTTGAAGGACAAGGCTAATTTTGCCAACTACAAGCCCAAGCAGTTCAACATGACGGATTTCTACAACCGCACAGGCCACGATCTCAACGAAATGCTCTTGCAGTGCACCTTCAGAGGGGAGGATTGCGTCCCTACAAACTTCACCACTGTAAGTTACCATAGTGGTATATTCTTCTACTGCAGTCAAAAAGTTGTGGCAAACTGAATTACAAGCACTTTTAGTTTAAAGGCAAATATCATCTGACATGAGGTACAACGGGCCATTGACTGAGGCTGTGTGTATTGAATTACGCAAACCATATTCTTTTTCTTTCAGACTACTTCTTTGTTAACAAGAGACTTCTGCAGTGTAGTTTTTTTTTTTTCAATCCATTTCCAGCAGAAAAATCTATAGGTTGAAATATGCAATTACATTCATGAATCAATGGCTTCTGGGTAGTAAAAATCAAGAATGACTCTCAAATCGCTACTCTAAGACATTACAAGAGTAGTACAAATGCTCTCTCACTCAGTGACTATTTTCACACATGTACAGCTAAAGCAAGATGAATTTCTGACAGCCGATTGGAATATGTACAATATCTTTATGCTCTAATATCATTCCGTGCTAAAAGCAAGCAGCTCTAATCAAAAAAAAAAAAAAAAAACTAGATGAATAAAAAGAGTAATTGATTATAGAGACAATATGGATTAGTTTGATCAAATTAAAAGCTATAGCTATTAAAAGACTGATGAACTTTGCATATCGTTTTAATATGATTTATATGCATACTGTCAAGTTATGTGCCAGATGTTGAGTTAAATCCTGTGAATGACTCTAATTTATTGTCAGATCCTGGTTTGGACATGTGGAACAAATTAACATAACATAATGGTCTAAGTTAAGGTGATGTTGAACATTGGGGTTAATGTAGTCCACCCCCTAGGAGGAGGCTTTATGCATGCTTTAAATATCAGCATGCACAATCATAATAAGGACTTTGCTGATGTCAGACATGGATGGGGTAGGAAATGAGAGGAAAAGTCTTCTTTATACCTCAAGGCGGTGTTCAAAGCATACATTGTATGTTTTTTATATTTGGGACAATAGGATTAAAGGAATAATTCCCATTCAAATAAAAATGAAAAACTCTGTCATTATTTACTCAACCTCATATCATTTCTAACCTGTCCTAATTTGACTTTCTTACTTGGAAAACAAAAAGGGAATATCTGAAGAATATTCTGATCATTCTTTTCATAATAAAAGTGAATGATGACTTGAAAGCTTCAAAATGACCAGACAAATACACCAAGGCCATATGATTTATGGACAATATGCCAAGTCCTTTGAAGTCATGCAATATGTTTGTGTGAAATGCAGACAGAAATGTAGGTTTTTATTCACTAAACTATTATATGGCTTTCGAAGGCTTTATATATCGTGGGTCTTATGGACTGCTTTTTGAAGCTTGAGTGCCTCAGTCCCCATTCATGGTAATTTTTACTTCCCATTCAAAGTAATAGCATGAAAAAATTGAATATTTCTCATGACCAGTAATCATTTCTCCTTTAGTTTTCCATGCTGTAAAGTCATATAGGTTTGGTTAAGTAAATAATAGAATTTTCATTGTTGGGAAACCAATTACGTGTCAATAGGTTGTGCAAGTTCATTTGACATAATGGCCTTTTAATATAAAGGTACTTAGCAGACAGATTACTTTGTGTGTTCAGCATACTCACCTTCTCGTTTTGTATCGTTCACCTAATTTCCATCATAAGTATCCTAAATGACCAAATGAATAAATGAGGGGTCATTAACTGGACTTTGAGTGCCATAAACTCTGAGTGCAAACATTACTCTAATTCTCTCTAAAGTGGCTTTTGATTGACTCTAATGAAAATAAGTGTTGCGATCAGGTATCTACAATATGGTCTCCTGACAATATATACATCAATGCTGAGTACCAGTGTAAAATCTCTTGGACTAGGCCCAGTGCGCACTTATCTAGTTTAGGGAGAAAGCTGTTCTTAATGAAAATTAAATGTACTTAGGAAAACACAAGTACCTATTGACATTTAGTGTTCTTGAAACCCTGAAGGGCTGGAACCTGGACTTAAGCATTCAAAAGCACAACTCTTACGTACATCTGTTTTCAGCTGCTTGAAGCTGATTTCAAGCCCCCCTTCTGTCGGCCGAGTAACGTGCCCTGTACTTTTTTACTTAGAGAATGGGCTTTCTTCATTAACATGAGTGTTGCCTGGCAACAAGGCATCGCATTGCACTGCAAATCATTCAAGGGTAATTGCTATTGTTGTGCGTGATGACAAACACTCACTAGGTAGTTGAGATGATTCGAAAGCAGTCACTTTGTGTGCATTTGTGTGTGCATGTGCACGATTGTCTCTGTGTGTGTGAAAGTACTCTAATAGCTGTCAGATTACTGTTGGTCACAAACAGCCATGCTGAGGTTCATGCACATATCTTTGAAACGAAACATTACTGTGTCTTTCCCATCATGCATTTATGTCTTCATAGTCAGACATTGCACATTATGTATTCTAGTGCTTGTGCTTCTTGGACAGTTTAGGAGCAAGAGGTGCAACGTCTATGTTTAGTCCACTGAAACATTGTTGGTGCATTTTTTTTTTTTTTTTTTTTTTCAGAGAGAGTAGCTTTGTCAGCTGCAAAAACATATTGATATATATTGGAAGCATATTTTTCTCACATATATTTTTTTTTTTTTTTTTACAATGTGTGTACATTATGTTCCTGATAATGATTGTAGCACTAAAATTGCATGTATTTTTTTGTTTACAATGCATTTTAATACAAGTAAATAATTTCTATATAATTTATAATTATACTAAGGAATTTTTAATGTGAAATATGAGCCAGTATTATTAAATATTTTGCCTTGTCTGAAATGGGATTCAGCGTTTGGCACATGCACGAACACATTGAGATGTAATGCCCATGTGGGACACACAAGCTCGGATTAAACACCGGGCTGATTTGGCTCTTGCTTACGGGCCTTGAAGTCCAAAGGGCTTTGAGCTGCAACCAGGTTTTTTTGTCCAACTAGTGACTCATTCTAAATGGCTTCATCACTTCATTTTTGAATAGGTTTCAGTCAGGTTTTTCAAGCAACACAATGGCTTTAGTGACGGGTGTGTGTTTATTCTCACAATGTTTTCAACTCTGGCGAGTTTTAATCCATTTGGGGGACAGTGGGACAGTGGGTGCAGAGGTTGTGATACAGATAATCATTACCTGTCACTTTGACGGACTTGGTTGTCCATCATGCTTTATTTTATCCTGTCATTAATGAGTTAAGTCCTCCTAGGACCCCAGCTGGTAACCATTTAAAATGCCCGATCAATCAAAAATGTCTGAATGGCTAGCAGTTTATGGTCAGTAAGATATATAAATATTATTCAGCAAGGATGTATTATTGATAAATTAAAAATTTTACATTATTACAGAAGATTTCGGTTTCAAATAAATTCTGTTCTTTCAAACTTTCTATTCATTAAATAATTCAAAAAAAGTATCACAGTTTTAAAAAAACACTAAGCAGCACAACTGTTTTCAACATTTATGATAATTATAAATGTTTCTTGAGCAGCAAATCAGCATATTAGAATGGTTTCTGAAGGATCATGTGACACTGAAGACTGGAGGAATGATGCGGAAAATTCAGCTTTGATCACAGGAAAGAAATTACCTTTTAAAATATATTCAAATTGAAAAGTTAATAATAAAATAAAATTGTGAATTTAGTACATTTTTACTGAATTTGGTCAAATAAATGCAGCCTTGGTGAGCATGAGACAATTATTATATTTCTATTAAATATTTTATAGGATTTCTGTCCAGGCGCAGAATATAATTGGCTGAAAGAACTTTTAATTCTATGTAATTGCTTTGGGGTTCGACTTCGAGACAAGCTGTTCTCCATGCAGGTTGAATGGTTCATGACGGCGTCAGTGAAGTATTGTGGTTGATATTTATAATGTGACATTGACATCACAGGAATGTCTGGTGCTCATGCTCTTCTGGTCTCACCAGTTGGGTTTTTTGCAGGTTTTTCTTTTTATTCTGCTTGCAAAATAAGAAAAAGATAATGGAAGCTATGTGCTATTCTGATAGCAAAATCTGTGTCACGTGGACTGTATTCATACCCTCGCGTACGTGTAAAAACTGAAGTATATTTTGGGCTTTAGGATTGTTTAGTTTGTTTACAAGAAATGTTGTTCTAGGACCAACAAAAGATGATTTAGGCAAAGTCATGGTCACCCTTAAAGATAAAGCTAGATTTTATCCATGCTCGATCTCAGCACAAAATTGGTGAGTGTTTTCCTATCGTCCAACAAATTGAGAGTGCTCAAATTGTAGATGATTTATTCACAAGTTGATCCAGAATGCCCATAATGCAGTAAAACCGTCTGATTGTTGTCACAGTGTGTATGGTTGTTTTACGCGCACTCTTTTCTTGTCTGATGTACCACAGCATGCTTCCATTATTTCAATGCACAATGAAGAAAAGGCTCCTTGCACTACAGGAAAACGCGTTATCTAACTGCCCCGTTCACGCTACATCAGGAAATTACAAAGGGTGAGAGGATAAACCTAAAAATCACATAATGGATGTCTTTTGAACACTGCCTTTCAAGCATCTTCTGTCTTTACAACACTGCGTTCTGTTTCATGTCAGAAAAGCAGCAAGAGCAACTGAACTGCTCATGTTTATAATTATGGTAATTTACTTTCATGCCCTTTCGAATCAAGCCGACATGATGGAATTCACTCTAGATTACACTATTGTTCACACATCTGTTGTATTTCTAAGTTACATACAAAGTGCTTGAAGAAACTGTGTAAACAAAGAAAGGCCTTTGCACTGACGTTCATTATCAAGTTGCATTAGAGCAGAATTAGCTTGTGTTCATCAAACAAATGGACTTTGGAGTCTCAAGAGATGTTTATGTGAACATTGCGATTCATTTTGTTTCGTTGTCAATTACAAAGTTTCACTTCAAGCGTTTGCGGATGAGAAAATCTGCTTAAGTCTATTCAGGTAGTTTCTTTAAACCCGGATCCTTTTTTCTTACACTCTTTGATCAATGTTCATCTTGACCTACTGCTCACAGTCCTCTTTGAGACGAGGTTTGCCTAACTTTTTCTTTTTCTCACGCTAAGTGTTTCCGAACCCCAGAGACGTGAACAGATTGAAGTGGCTTTTAGCAATAAAAGACAATGTCGTTTGCGCCGACACGGCTGAGGAAACCTCAGAAGACGAAGCAACTCATCTCGTGATCGTCGTCTTATGATATTCAGCGTTTGACTTGCGGGTGATTTGCCAGATATGGTGTCACAATACAGACTGCATCAATAACTTTTATGATGCTTTCGGGAAGCGGCACAATTTTTCGAGGAGCTTCCTGACGCTATCATTCTCCTGAAGAGTGTAAAGGCTGCCTTATAAATGAGTCATGGGAGTCAAAGGCCAGTGTTTTTGGCAGGAAAACGAATGCCACCACTATTAAAGGTAATGCCAGGTCAGCGTGCCTTAAAATATGTTCACAATTTTGCAGCAATTTTGTAGGAACTGATGCTGAGCTGTATGTGAACATGCTTCTTGGGATTTGTGGGGACTCATTCACTGTATTGGTTTATGCAGACATCTCAGTTCTGATGCAGTGTGAATAATAAAGCAGGGTTGGTGGGGAGGATTGATTCACTGATGCATTGTGAGTCTTTCCCAAACTGTTCTGTATCGATTTACAGAAATTCACCATTGGAATTTGAAGGGAATTATTAATAAATCTGCTTTTTAAAATGCATGTGCAGGACCAGTTACAGATTGGGCAAAATAGGGTAAGATGTGTCTGGGTAAGCTGTGCCACCCTTTTAATCTATTAAAATGCATTATTTTTGCCCTGTGGCCATGTTTAGATGGAGCCTATCATATACAGTTCTCTGTGATTTGAGTGATTAAATGAAGCATTACCCAAAATGGTGGCTGTGTTGTCAAAGATGTAATTCTATTACTACAACAAAGTATTGATTTTCTTTTCTTTGCCATATTCATGATATTAAAATGCTAATGCTATTTTTTTTTTTTAGAAGACATATAATATAATTCGGTGTTTTAGTTTTATCTCAATCACATTTTTTCATGCCTAGAGCATAACATAAGTTAAATGTGGCCCTTCAGATAACAATTTCTTATATTTTTGGCTTATATTTTGCCTTGACCGTGCCTGTGGTGGATTGTCTGCACAAACACTCAGGGATCGTGTATATGTGCCTGCAGTGTCATAGTTCAGCTAGTGCTCTCCGTGATACTTGTTTACCTGACAGGGCAAATGCTTGTGGAAGGTGAATTGTGCTGCTGTAACCTCAAGTGTATTTTTTTTGTTACTGAACCCAGTGTCCCAGTGCTAGTGTGACAAGTTTTGGCCCAGTTGACAGATCCGCCTCTCGCCCTACTGGAACAGTGATGCACTCACTGTATCTTGAATTGGTTATTTCTTTCAAACCTTGGTGATAAACTGAACATTGTTGCTGCACTTTGAGTCATATGTCACCAAGGAAATATTGTCTAGCTGGCTGAAATAGTTGAGGGTTTGTTGAAATTGCTATTCTTTTTGAAGAATGTTGTGTGATTGTCTTGGAAGCATCAGTTAACATTGGTTAAACGAAGGGTAGGTGATTTGTTCCAGAAGCATTTTTGGTTATGCTGGTTGAAAGTCTCTCCACATCCTGATAGCAGTCATTAAGTTAAGTTGTCTAAATTTATTTATATGTGTATATATATTGTCTGTGGAAGGCGTAGGACCATTAAATGTTCGTCCAATCAATGATATGATGTCCTACCTGCCTGTCAACGTATACCTCCGTGCACCTGCTCACGTAGTCAGAGTCAGACAGACGTGAGTCACTGAGTATCGCAACCCAAACAGCACCCGCCTTTTACAGTTCCTCCTGAACCAAAACAATGAGCTTATCCAGCATTCTCGCCATAACTACCGTAATTTGTAAGAGATATGGAAATCCGTGACATTATACTCGGAGCGGTTTGTGTCTTGAATTTATGTGTTTCAATGGCAACACTATCAACACCGAAATGAATCTGCAGCAGTCAGGTGGTACATTTAGGGTTGTGCCGGTAAACTTGACAACCGCTCCACCGCGGAGGCTGAGTAGCACCGGCGGTGGTCGGCTAAAACACTTTTTTGTATGTGAATGCTGTTTTACATGAATGTTATGATAGGAGTGAAGCACAAAGCTCTGTTTACAAAAGAAATAATAGGTTAGCAATTAAATGTTACATCACAGCCATGGAAACGTTTGGATTCGTGACGAATGAGAGAGTTGTGCGTGAGCCCATAAATTTAAGCTTTGTCAGCATTGTATTCTGTTTTACGATCTGGTCACCCAATTATCAGCGAATTTAACAATATTCCATTAGTTATTCCACTGGACATGGAATCTCTTGTTTCTTTTCCCAAATCTTCCCTCACTTCTCACCCATTTTAGCAGGGGATTATAAACACGCCTTCCTTTGGTTTGCTTTAAAGTAGGCCTATTATATTCGCTTTCACGTACAACACAGATGCACTGCACAGTTACACTACGTGAAAAGACTCGAGGCCCAGAGAGAAAGAAATGAATAGTTGAATAAAGTCGTTATTTTTGTTTGTTTTTGCGCACAAAAAGTATTCTCGTCGCTTTATAAACTTAAGATTGAGCCACTGTAGTCACTTGGACTATATTAACGATGTCTTTAATACATTTTCTGGGCCAGCAAGTTATAATGCCTTAGAAGCCTATGGAGGAGTGATCCAGCTCTCAGATTTAATCAAAAATATCTTAATTTGTGTTCTGAAGATGAACGAAGGTCTTACGGGGTTGGAACAACATGAGGGTGAGTAATTACTGACAGAATTTTCATTTTTGGGTGAACTAACCTTTTAAATGTCTTACCCTTGTGAAAGATAAAACTCTTCAGACATTTTACAATGAGTAGAAAACATGAAGATATGTAGAAGAACATGACTTTCTGCTCGTGACTCACATCCCTGATCCCTCTCAAAGCGCAGAGCGATAGGCTAAGGCTATATCACGCGCCTTTGTGTGGAAATATTAAACATTTTTTTTTTCAATATTTAACTTTATTATGTTTTTTTATATATATATATATATATATATATATTGTATAAGCAATACAATCGTTTTTAAATCAACTCCTTTTTAAATCAATATTTTGTGTCAAATTATTTATTTATTTTGTAGGTAGCCATGTAATAAGTGGGATAATGTATAGCGAGGCGGTTGTTATAGCGAATAACAACCCCTTCAGGCTGATTCAAAACTCGTTCAGCCTGTCGGGGTTGTTATTCGCTATAACAACCGCCTCTCTATACATTATCCCTTACATAATGTGCTTTGAGACATGAGGTAGTTTAATGCCGTCTCTCGTGAGTCGTGACGCTTTGGTTTGCTCCCTGCTGTGTGTGTTTGTATGTTTTGAAGGAGGTGTGGCTTTGGAAGACGCTCTGAAGGGAGGGTGGGATCTTATGCTTTCAAAGCTAGCTCGCTATTGCTAGCCTCTCTGAAAATTGCCTTCTCTACCTTTAAATCATAAACAAATTAGTAACGTGACATTGTATGCCATTATTTCCCAGCAAAAGTGATACTTTTTGTAGTTTTATGTCAAATATACAATAAAGTCCAGTCAGAAAATGCCTCAGATGCAAATGCCATATCAACAAACTCTTTGCCAAACAGTTAAGGACAACTTTGCCCTCATTAAAATGCGTGTTTGTCACAATTTGATGAGAAACGCCGTCTTGTAGATGTTGTTAAATCCGTGTCTTTATATTAGGCAATAAGGCTGAGCTGAGCTGATTTCCGCTGTAATCTCCCTTCTCAGACTCATCCGTCCTGCTCGCGGATGCCTGACTGTGCCGTCTGATAGTCCCTGTTTATTCAGCACTCATGGTGGTTACGCTAATGGATTTCATGCTATAAGACTTCATGCTAATTCTCTTCATGTCTAAAGCTCAAGCATTGTATAGAGATGTTATTAATTTACTAAGTCAGCAGTTTTTAATTGATTATTACGTATGAATCATGTTACACATGGTTCTGCAGTAAGATTGTGTGTTTTTAAAACTGCCAAAGATGGTGGTGGTGCTAGAAATAAATTACATGGTTGTCTAAATGTGTTAACTCGCTATAGATAGTCGTTATAGCTATTATTTCAGGATTTTTAATTTGGATATTGTAGCTGCCATTGTTTGCTAGGATAGATGTCAACATAAATCATCAGCTAAACATTAAGAATCAAATGTACAGAAATAAAAGATGAATGAATGTTACAATTATTTATTTTTTACTATTGAAAAAAGTGTAAGAAATTATTTTTTACATTAATGGTTTTATTTATTTATTTTTGCAAATCAGATTTTTTAATACTATACCCATATAATGTAAGGTCGTGCAGAATTTTTGTTTTTATGATTTTCCTTAAATATTCATTTATTTTTACTAATTATTTTCTTTAATTATTTTGATATTTTTATTACCCATTTATTTTTATTTATTTTTGTTGTGAAATATTATAAAATTATAAAATTATTCATTTTATAAATTTTTATGAAATTTCTGTTGTATTTTGCAAATCTCCTTTTTTGGTGGTTAAAATACTATCCTCTAATAGAATATTTCTTTTAGAATATTTATGATATTTTAATTTTTGCCAATCTGTTTCAGTTATACTTTTAGCAGATGAAAAGACTTTTTTTCCATTGTTCATGTAATACTGGTAAATGCTTTTACATAATTTTGTATTATAAACTGTCAAATAATGACCCATAAATAAGTTGATTTACTTTATTAACCTTTTGGTCTTGTACATTCGATCTTATCTCCAGCTTTGACTTGGTATCTCTATGCAAGGACTGTGGCTTAAATGTCCTTTAAATGCCTGTCTTTATCGATCTGATCCTGCTTTTGAACAAAGCATTCTGCGTCGACCTGCTTCAATCTCGATATTTTTTTCTGGATGATTTGCGTCCACTGGAGTGTGGAATTACTCATTTGTTTCAATCAGTGACATCTCCGCTCAATTTGAAGAGCACGTTTGGATTATAACCATCGAGAGATCTGATGATTTTGTGAACTCGCGCCACTGCCAGAGATGAAGACGCCAATCAAATTCGACAAGGCAGCCATCCAGTCTCGCTTGAACCAGTCTATTGTCTGCTGGAGAGGCCATACGGTGACTCAAGGGGACAAAGTTGTGATGGGAAATAATAAAAGAGACTGTGATAATAAAAGACCTGCTTTGATGTGGGTTTGTGAATATCGCCTTTTAAAGAGGATGATTTAAAAATCTCACATTTGAGACCGTGTGATATGTTTCATTCCAATCCGCTTTAAAATTTACTTGGATGAACTTGGGCATAAAGTCAGAAAGTAAGTGTGAAATCTTTTAGAAACTCAATCAAAGTCAGGTCAGGTTGGTAGATGTATTATCACATACGTTCAGCCAGTCAAGGGAAAGTTTTAGAATATTTCTTTTTAATAAAATACTACTATACAAGCGTTTTTATCTGAGAAAACATGCCCCGGTGAATCATGAACAATAAGACCAGGAACGTGCAATTAGACCGAAAAAAGGGTCAGATTTGTTTTTGAATTGATTTTAAACCTTTTTATTCTCATGGTAAGATGAAAACCGGTTTTTATTATGAATCTAAGGCCCGTTCACATCAAGGACGATAACTATAAAGATAACGATAAAGATATAATTCTAATAATCGTTCTCCATATGAAAGAATAACAGAGTTCACACCACAACTATAACGATAAAGATATGAGGAACGATATCGTTGGGATCACTTTCAGAACGATTTGACAGCCAATCAGAATCCATTCTAGCAGATCATCCATTTTCGCTACTTTGAAACCGCAGCGCGGGCGCGCGCGTGCTTAGAATAAAAAGACCGTTATCGGTCGTTGGTGTGGACGCATATATAGTTATCTTTATCGTTATCTTTATAGTTATCGTGCTTGGTGTGAACGGGCCTTAAGAGATTAACTTAAATGGAGTTGAAGAAATTTTATTTTGTGCTTCTGTATGCGACTCATTTTGCTCTGAGGGCACACGTAGTATGGGATACGTATGTGTTTTTCATTTCATATTATTTGCTGTAAGAAAACTATTACATTGTGTTCTCTCAGGACTTGTTATGATTCTACAACTGAAGGCTATGAAATAATGTTTTGTCAGGGGACCACATACAGAAACATGGAAATGAGTGTGCAAATAATTGCCCGTATTACATCAGTGCATATCCATGAAAAAGTCTCTCTGGGCAACCAACGGTGGAAAGTCTTTCACAAAATTGTCATTGTACTACCTAGATATTGGAATTGCCCCAATCTAGGAAGTCAGAAATTGCCAATGAACCATGTATTGATATGCTGTGCTCCATCTGTGCATGAAACCAGGATCATTTCTAAAACATTCACAGAGATGAGCTAATAAGGGAACGGAGGTGGGATGAAAAAGCATTAATGGTTCAGAAGGTTGAGCTGTTATGGCTTTGTCTCCGGCACGATTAGCGTCGTAATGAAGGTGAGAATCTCTCCCTCCAGCTGGAACCCTTAAATCTTCATTCTTGACAACATTATGAAGACATGCACATAAGTAACTCAGAACAAACTCTGTTGCTTGAGTAATCTGTTGGATGTATCCAAAAGCAGCGTTGGTCATTCCTTGGAATTGATCTGTTGTAGGTGTATTTTAGTTATGTAAGGCTCTGGGAGAAGACTAACCATTTATTTATTAGTGTTTGGAAACTTCACTGAGACTAATAGTGTTCCTTGCCAAGTTGCAGCTTACTCATGCTTTAATGTTTTATCTAAAGTCACGCTACCTTTTTAAAAGGTAGTAAGCTACTTTTTGTTAGTAGCTTATATTGAGGGGACTGCATTTTTTCAATCATCATATTACATTTAGAATTGAATTAATTCTGTGCAATAATTTCAGGCTCAAAAACGATGAGGGGTTTTGCATGAATGAATCTATGTGCCAAAAAAGAAATTGCCATTATAAACCCAGTGATTAATCTTGTCCTGTTGTGCTTTGGCTTGTTCTAGTATGATTGTATCTGACTTTAGTTAAATGCTACCATTCAAAAGTTTGGGGTCTTTATTTTTTAAATGTTTTTTAAAAAGTCTCTTCTGCGGAAATTTGTAAAATATTATTACTATATTTAAAATAACTGTTTTCTATTTGAATATTTACAAATGTAATTTATTCCTGGGATGCGTTACTCCAGTCTTCAGTGTCACATGATCCTTCAGAAATCATTCTAATATGAGGATTTGCTGCTCAAGAAACATTTCTGATTATTATTATTATTATTATTATTATTATTATTATTATTATTATTAGCAATGTTGAAAACAGTTGTGCTGCTTAATATTTTTGCGGAAACCATGATAACAAATTTTTAAGGATTCTTTAATGAGAAAGTTGATAAGAAGAGAATATATATATATATATATATATATATGCAACATTATAAATATTTTTAGTCACATTTGATCAAATTAATTGGTCCTTGTGGAAAAGAAAATCTGACACCAAACTTTTGAACTGTAGTTTACATTTAATGACCTGTCAGATGTTTGAGGCTAAATTTAACAGCATTTGGTTGAACATTACAGCATTATTTTAGAATAAATGGGCAAGAACTGAAGTGTTAGAGTTCCCTATGGTTATTGCATTGAGACTGACATTTTGTGTTTTAAGGTTACCAAGTAGCTCTAGCGGCAGATTTAACGATTTCAGGCTGTTAGCTGTGGTTTGGGGAGATCGAGAGTCTCACATTGTGTACTGGATCAATGCCATCGATGGTATTTACTGCGATTTAGAAGGTCTGATTTCTCTGTGAGGTTGGAAATGTGTGAGTGCAGATGAACATAAGGGAATCATCGACATCTGAAATCGTCTCTCTGCCAAGGCTTATCTGCACATGCTTTCCCAGCTCTTGTCACTACGCTGATGAAGCTGTAACTCCCCTATTGTGTTCGATGACTACATCAAACTCATTGACGCTGCATGGTCCTCAATGACTCGCAATAGAGAGAGTGACGTCATGTTAATTTTTTTTACAGGAATGAAAACGATAGAAGACACCGTGTGGTGTTTAACAGCATGCTAATTGTTCAGCTGATCTTTCCAAAAAACTTGTGGTAGACAAAACCTTTTGAACACTGTGAGTTGAAAATTGCATGTGAAACTGAAAAGCCATTGAAAAGACTGTAAGTCTATCCCTCATTTTCATCCACATAACATTCAGTATTGTGTGTATGAAAATGCACACATTTTCATACAATGTGTGCATGTGTGTATTCCCAAAGCGTCTAGAAGGATTTTTTTTCATTCAGTTTGTACACAAAAAAATTGTGACATAAAAACAGCTATGTAACACTGAAAGAAGTAAAGAAAGAAAATTTGTTTATGGAAAAGTTCAATATGTAGCTGAGCTACAGTCACACTACTGAACACTTTAATTAAAGCAACACTAAGTAACATTTTTTTACCTTAAAATAATGTTTCCAAAATCGTATCAGTGGTTCATCAAGTCGTAACAGGGTGAAAGGCACTTCTGGATTCGCTTTGTGGCCTTATATCTGCTATAACCACACTATGCAAGTTTGCCAAACCGGTTCGCGTTTCTGTAGTTCGAATGAGACGAAAGAAAACTACAAATTTGACTTACTTTACGTCAAGCATTACAATAGTCATTATTTAGTTTTTCTTCATTTCTGATGTCGCAATACATCATACTTTCATGAAATCATGCAACATACTCTACCTTGTCTGTGGACATCGTTCATTCAAAGCCAGTGCTGGATAAACAGCGAGCGTGCGTGCGACAGTAGGCTGCGGGTGGCGAAATTATTTACAACAGCGGTAATGGACAATTCCGCTTCCAACCTGTAGGGCGACCAAAGTGGAAAAGTTCCTTAGTGTTGCTTTAAAGGTAGAGTAGGCAATTTCGGAGAGGCTAGCATTAGCAAGCAAGCTTTGAATCCCACCCTCCCTTCAGAGCGTCTCCAAAGCCACGCCTCAAAACACGAACACACAGCAGGGAGCGTTAACAAAAAAAAGTGTTAAACTGCCTCATGTCTCAAAACACATAACATTACAATAATAATGAACATAAACAACTTACAGAGTAAACAGCTCCGGAGAGAACGTCACGGGTTGCCATTTTGTAATTACCGTCACAACATGGCGTGAACGTAGCATAAGCTCGTTGTTTTGGTTCAGGAGGAACTGAACTGTTTGCTGTTTGTTTGTGGCTCTCTGTGACTGGCGTCTGTCTAACTCTACGCGCTGATGACGTTTGACGTCTGCGCGAGCAGGTGCGCGGGGGTATGGAAATACATATGTTTGGACCGAATGCAATGATTGGACGAACATATTTTGGTCCTGAGACTTCCACAGAAGATATATGTAGATGTTTGAATACTTAGACCACTTCGGTTATTGATTGCTATCAGGATGTGAAGAGAGTTTCAACCATTATAACAAAAAGTGTTTATAAAACAAATTGCCTTCCCTCCCGTTAAGTGATGGTGCTTCTCTTATGATCATTGGCATTCACGAAAGACACAATCCCAATGCAATGGACTCCTACGGTGCAATATGAAATGTTGTTTCTGTGATTCATATTTCTTCTCTGAATTTGCTGTTCTTATCATTGATATATGGGTATATAATTAATGTTAATTATCACAAACATTCAGTGTGATCTTTTATAAAAATGCGGGAGTTTGTCATGCAGATGTTGTTATTGAATATGTGCGGTAGGCCTTAAGAATGCATTCAAAACGAATATTTGATTGCGCTTAGTCATGCATTATTTGTCAGAATGGAAAAAGGAGACATTGTTTACTTCAGTACAGTTGCTGTTGCGGTAAACACTCAGAATAGGTTTAGTGAATTCATAAAACACATTCTGACACCCG
Organism: Scardinius erythrophthalmus; assembly: GCF_964197995.2. NCBI lineage: Eukaryota > Metazoa > Chordata > Actinopteri > Cypriniformes > Leuciscidae > Scardinius > Scardinius erythrophthalmus. The sequence continues at coordinate 28,004,451 of NC_138242.1, read as the reverse complement.
AAGCTATTTAAGTGCTTAAAGTGCCACAATATAAACACCCTTAAAATTCCTCAAATCCCACACAAAGACAGCATTTCCACTCAGATGCCTTTATCTCGGGAAGCATATTGGATAAATACAGGCAAATAAAAACGTACACTATACAGAAATAAGGAAGCCAGCGCAGACTGTCGGATTAGAGTTTTTTTAACATGTGCATTGTCATAACTTATCCTCCCAGTACTGATCATGGGCTTCACAAAAGCGATTTGCTGCTCTAAGCGCTATCGCACTTAAACACGTGACAGAAAATGTCAACTTAGCAGTTGAAATGGTTGAATATTTCTTCGTGTATCAAAGCGAGGGCGCTAATTACGCACGGTTTGCACACTGCAAGGTCACGTTGAATACTGGATCTGTTGAACGAGCCACAGCCTTTATTTATGTCCTCAAAGCTCTTGCATTGAGAAATATCCAAGCCTGCTTTCTCATGTAGCAACCCATGGTTCAATCATCAGATAACAATCAAGAACATTGAGGTACACGGTTGCCTTGGCAACGGCACACAGCTTACTATAGTCTGCACTGGTCCTCATTCATAGCCGTTCTAGCAGAGTTTAAAAACGATAATAATGGTCTTTGATCAGAAGGCTCCTTTCGAGGGGATATTTCTATCCACTTGAGATTTATGTGCAGGATGAACATGAACAATATTTTTGAATTTTCTGTCTGTTTGTAAGGCAAGCATATAGATTTGTATTTCATTTCGTAGATCGTGACATGAATGAAATGGAGTGTATCAGTCACTTGTATTCTGGTTGAGGCCATATTGAACAGCTTATATAATAATGTTGCCATGAGAACACTAAAAAATCATTGCTATGATTTCAGTTCCACGTTTGTCCCAGGTACACGTATTTGCAATTATAATTGTTTTTACTCTTGTTGAGGTCTATAGATAGAAGAACATACAGTTTAATTATTCAGCTTGAGTGCATGCAGTGTCGTCAAATATTCTTTTCAAATGTAATTAAAAAAATGCATTTGACCTTAAGCTTGATGTTTTTATTTTTTATTTAGCAGACGCGTTCTTACAAAGCAACTTACAATAGAGAAACACAAGCAGTTTTCTTTTCATTTTATCTTCAGTAAAAAAAATGTTTTTGTTAATATTATTTATTTTATTTTATTTCATTTTTGTATTCATTTTATTTCTTCATTTTATTTTATTTTATTTTTTAAATGTATTTACTTAAAAAATGTAATTTCAGTTTATTTTATTTAATTTTTTCTTTATTTTTTTGTTGGTTTTTAAATGTTTTTTTAAATATATTTACTTTTGTTATTTTTTTAATCGATTTGTTTATTTTATCTATTTTATTTATTTATGTATTTTTAATTTACCTGCAATTTGTGTATTTTATTTTGAATTTACTTTTATTTTGTGTATTTTTTGTGTATTTTAAATGGTCATCTCATATGATGTGACTGTAAGATCATTATTTTTGTTGATAAATTAAATCTGCTCAATTTTATAATCAATTGAAAATGCAGTTATTTTTGACAGACTAAGAAACATCAAATCAGATTACATCATGCAGTGTTAAAATAGCAGTCAAAGTAACAATGTAATTTATATAATTGCTCTTTTAAATGAAGGAATACTTCTGGGCATTAGAGTAAATTATTAACTTCCATATTTTGTAAGGGTTTCCATAACTCCCTTCTGTTCTGCTTGTGGAAGCTCTAATGACATACTATTTCTGTACAATGTTCTTATGTTTTGATGATGATGAAGGCATCTCAGAGACATCTGAAGATTTTGTAGTAATGGCGAAAAGAACACAAACAGGTGAAACAACAACTCTATAAAAAGATCATTTCAAAAGAACATTGCTTTCAGCCACATTTCAAATTTTTAAAATATCATTGTTTCAGGTTTCATATAGATGAAAACCTCTCGGATTCACATGTTATTCACATATTATCAGCATAATTTAACGACTTTAGAATAAATGACACAGCAGAGTTTGGCTTTCATCCATTTCATTTGAGATAAATCCAACAATGGGCTTTTGAGATTCTCTTAATTCGGTTCGGCCAGCGTGAGAAGAAACTGCACGAGTTGATGCTTCGCCAGTCGCTGACTCAGGTCCAAAGGGAGATCTTTTCCGGACCATAAATTAAGCAGCGTCTCTCCTACCTTCAACCACATTTTCTGAGGTACTGAGAGCCGTTTTAGAGTCCCATATATATCCGTGTCAAGTGCTAATGTCAGCAGATTTAGGGTCAGTCGGATGCATTGGGTGATTTAGGTGAAGGGTGATGCATTATTAGCAAAAACACTCTTGGTTACACCACTATTATTTAGCTTAGCAAATTACAAACAACATATGATGCTCTCATCTGTGCAATCCAAGAGAACATATCCATGTCTTGTGCGTGTTAACGTTTATTTCCCACTCCATTATCTCAAGCTGTGTTATTGTGTTAATAACTGTTAGATTCCTCCTGAGCTCAATGCTGTCTTCCATTACAGGAATGTGAGATGGTTTAAAAATGATTAGTTTACAAACAGTTTAACATCTTGGCGTTTTAGGTGATCGATAACCTTTAAAGCAACAGCTACTCGATGTTTAATTTCACGGAAATGAAGTGGGTGGGTCATGTATGAGAAGAGTGTGCTGCGGGTGAATGTTGTGCAGTCTACATTGTGATCCACTTTGCCAGTGCAGCTTTGTTGATTATGAGTGAGTGAGTGTGTGTTGTGTCACAGCATGATATCAGGTGTGTCGACAGCGCTGTGGTGGAGCGTTTCTCACTTACTGTATCCAAGTAAATGAATGTGTAAATAACATCATTTTGCTTGCTAGCAAGGAAGATTCTCTGCTCTTTGGATTAAACAAACATCAGTGAGACAGATTCACTCAAACATGAAGATATCTACTCCACTTATCATTGTCTTTCCAAACACATTTGATTCTCTTTCTTCTGTGAAACACAAAAGAAGTCTTGTTAACTTTGCATATAATGAAGGTGAATGGTGAAAAACACCATAAATGTGGTCCTCAGAAGCTATATGATAACTTTGTGAGGAGCAGACCAAATGTAATGTTATTTGTAATACTTTGAAAGAGAATGCTGGGGAAAAAGAAACATTTTCATTGTAGGGAAAAAAAGCAGCATGCAGATTATGCTAAATTTATTTCGTTTTCAGCAGAAGATTTTTTTATTATTATTTATTATTTTGATTATTGTTATTGCTAATATTTTTTTGTGTAGAAATACTACATTTAGACTTTTTATTGGAACTATCAAAAGTTATTGTTATTATCATTATTATGTTTTTTGGAGGAATATTACATATAGAATTTTTTTTGGAAATATTTTAACATTTATTTATATATATATGTGTATATATATATATATATATATATATATATATATATATATATATATATATATATATATATATATATATATATATATATATATATATATATATATATATATATATATATATATATAAATAAATGTTAAAATATTTCCAAAAAAAATTCTATATGTAATATTCCTCCAAAAAACATAATGATAATAACAATAACTTTTGATAGTTCCAATATTCCCAGAATGAATTATTATATATATATTATTATTATTATTATTATTATTATATATATTTTTGGAATATTACATATTTATTGGAAATATCAATTTAATCTATTATTATTTATATAATTATTGTTGTTTTTTGAGAAATATTATAGAATTTTTTTGGGAAATATCTAAATGTTAATTATTAAATATTATATACATATTGTAATAATAATAATAATTATTATTTTTTGCTGAAATATTACATATATATACATTTATTGGAAAATTAAAATGTTAACTAATTAATTATTATTATTATTAATTAATTAATCAATCAAATGTATAGATCATAACATAGGTTCCAGATTCAAATGCAGAGGATCTAAGACATGCGACTCCTGTAATGGAATAAAAAAAGAACATTGGATGGGACATTAATTTACATATGCTTAATAAAAAATTAAGTATAATAATAATAATTAATTTATAAATAATAGAGGTGCCAATTTCAATTGCTGGATGTGGTTATTGCTATGGCACAAATTAAGACACGCAGCTTACTCCTCAAATGGAATATAAAAAAAAAAAGAAAAGAAATTGAGCAGTTTTTGATTTGCACACTGGGATATTTTTGCTTCATTGCACTGACGAAGTCGTTTGATTGTTCAGTTGATTAGATTCTGAATCGGAGGTTTGCAGAACACTAGACTGCTCGACTGCATAGAAGAGCAGTGCTTTGAACTCCACAGATGACAGTAACACATTTTCTGCACTGGTAATTTGCATGTATTTGTCACCGGCGCGACCCCTGCGAGAGAGGCGCCTGTTTGAATTGCGCAAATATCACGACCATTTAAATATCACATATCATTGGTATTCTGCATCCTGCGTCTGTGAGCTTCCGAGGGGAGGTGGCGGAATGGGAAAGAGGGATACAGCGGGGAATGAACGATGCCTTTTGAGCTAGACACAAATCGATGAGACAAACATGCCGGTCTGAATGTCACAGTTTCCATTCACAAGAGGACTGTTAAATTACAACAGACTACTTTCCTTTATAAGCCTGTGCTGATATATGCCCACCAGCAGCCATTCTGTTTGAAAAGATGCATTTCTCTCACACGATAACAGTGCTACTCAACACACTACCATGTCATGCAAGAGTAAACTAAATGTTTTTAATGTATTGCCATGAGCTGCGTAGACTGATTATGATTTTTTTTTTGTCTAGCATAGTTTTGTTCATGCTTTCAGAATGAGGGCTTTTCTCACAACCTGTCTACAGTACGTTGGCATCTGCCTCATTTGGCTATAGCTTTTGCCAAGTGACAGACTGAATTTTGTCTGGATCCAGAGCTTTTGATGTCAACAACAGATTATATAGGTAGGAAGTGGATTTGTCACAATACCAAAATTTCAGTCTTTACCAATAAAAGTGAAATTTACTGGTAAAAAAAAAAAAAAAAATGCTTTTGACTTGTTTTGAGCAATCAGGTTGAGTGTCATGTTTTTTGCAGGAACATTACATATTGACTTTTTTGCATGGAAATATTAAAAGATAAAAAAATAATAAATACTACTAATTTAATATTTACATAAAATCCTTATTATAGTTATAATAGTATAACAATTTTAATGTTTTATTATTATTATTTATTATTATTTTATTATTATTATACACTTTTTTTTTTTAAATTAAGCCTATGTATGTACAGATCTGCCAGGCTTATTATATATATATATATATATATATATATATATATATATATATATATATATATATATATATATATAGGCTATTGTGCATATATTAGCTATTGTATATAATGCATTCATATTTTATCCGTATTTATATTAATTTATCAGTATTGATACAATGTATATAAACTATATTGGATATTTAATTGTGCATGCTCATTTCTTCTATTTTTAAAATCGGTTTTACCCATATTCTATTTAATTTAATTTTATATTATCTGTAAAATATAGAGTTGTCAGAGGTTTATGACTAACTAAGTTGAAAATCTGTTGGAAGGGACTTTTGCATGCGTTTACTTGACCTTTCCACAGTCACGTAAAAGTAAGAAGGTAATTAAAATACTTAAGTTTTACCAAAGTTTTACAAAGTTGACAAAAATTACCATTACCAAGGGTTCCTATCTACTGCATGGATGCTGTAACTGCTCTAGTTTCTTTTCCTTTTGACAGGCATTCTAAAGCCTTGTATTCTGATGCTGCATATAATCGCTAATATTTCACTATATTCCAATTATTTTTCTGGGGAGAAATATATAAGCAAAAAATTGACTGCTGCCTTTGACGTCATGCTGTCAATATTTCATTTACAGCTCAGGTGATTGGCTCTAACAGTTCTCATGAGCAAAGTTTGCAGGTTTCACATTGTTTTTTTGGGTGGTTCTGATGAATGTGAATGCTAGCAAATGCTAGTTTTCTCCTTGGTTGCGACCTGCTAATTGAGAAGCCCTGATTCATGAGATCTAATTAGCATTCAGAAGCGGAAGAGAGCATGAAGTAGAAAGTAGCCTTGAAAAGCAAGGCCAAAGTGACTCAGTGTACGAGTTTACAAATATTTGAAAAGTAGCAAAGAAAAATGTTGTGATTGGTGTTGAACTGTGGGAAATGAATGTGTGAAACGGGTGACATCAGTTCCCAGTAGCTTAAAAAATGGCCTATACAACCCTTTGAGAGTGATGTCTATTTTTCTTGCAGGTCTCACTTTACTTTGCTAATCTCTCTGTATCTTCTACATGCCTTTCAAAACATCTCTCATGCTTTTGTTTTTCAGCGTTCTATTTTAATGGAAACATGTATCAAAACGCTCTTGCTGGGAGGATGAGATTGTGTTTGGTGAAAGTGCCGTCTCACGCAGGCCGTCTCATGCCTGAACTTCAAATCGGTAGTTTTGTGAGTCCTCAGAGGTTATGCTGCGTCTTAGAGTTGAAACGCTTCATTTGAGACGAACTGTAAAAGTGATATAAATGACTGTAGACATTGTCTTAGATTTATTTTCAGTGGGTGCACAGCTTTCCATTTCCCAACACATTCATATGTTTGAGTTTAACTGCAACTGAAAATCGTCATCATTTACTCATGTCATTCAAACCTGTCTGAAAGTCTGTTCACCCACGGTTCAAAATATTCATATACTGAATATAAACATTGATCATTGAGTACTTAAATTTGGTGGATGGAAGATCAAGCATGCTTCCTTGACACACAAGAACCAAAGTACTGTTGAGCTTCCGTTGACTATGTTTGAGTGCTGAGCAGTGTTGAAATGTGACTAAAGCGATTGGGTCTCTTCGGAAGACTTGGATTACACCAATTCATGTGGATTTATTTTATGATCTCTTTATGAATGTTTTGAACTATCAGAGTTTTGGGTGAATAGACTTTCAATGGAGGGACAGAAATCTCTCAAATTTCATTAAAAATGTTCATCTGTGTTTCTAAGATGAATGAAAGTCTTATGGGATTGGAATGACAGAGTTGTTGTAGCGTGTTCACACTTGTCATGTTTGGTTCGATTTGAAACAAACCCTGGTGCGATTGCTCTGTTAGTGCGGTTCATTTGAATAAGTGTGAACGCTGCCATCTGAACCCTGGTGACCCCAAACAAGCGGACCGAGACGCTGGAAAGATGGGTCTCTCAGTCCGCTTCCAAACGAACTCTGATCCGGTTCGACTGAAATATGAACGCAACACAGACCAAAGACATGTAAACCAACCAAAAGCAGAGCATAACGATGCGACCCTAAAAAGGACAGAATGCTCAAGCATAACTGTTTTTTCTCGTCATAGTCGCGATGTTGCCCATCACAGTCCAGTACAGGCATCAGAACCACATCTCCTCACAGCAGATCTTCGTTTGTGTGTGTGACGGAGGGATTCCTGCCGCTGTTTGACTCCTTTACACATTTAATAAGCTCTTCATGAGTTCTCTACTGGTCAAAATACAAAGCGATGTAGGCCAGCGATGTACAAAGCTGGCCAATCCGTTTGTGAACATACTGTATCCCTATGCCTTTAGTTTCGGTAGCAAATCGAACTACAAGTGTGAACTCACTCTAACTCTCTCTCATGTCATTCAAACCTGTCTGAAAGTCTATTCACCCACGCTTCAAAATGCTCATATATATGTATATGAAGAGTTCAGATGCAAAAACCTCTAAGTGCCATCTGAAATTTTCTTCTAGAATGATCATTTTTATCAAGCTCGTATATTTAAGTTCAATAATTTCACTTAAATGGCAATGCAAATTACCTATTAATTGTCATTTAAGTGAAATTATTTAACTTAAATATACAAGCTTTATAAAAATTATCATTCTAGAAGAAAATTTCAGATGGCACTGAGAGATTTTTGCATCTGAACTCTTCATATGTATATATCATATTATATAACCTGATTATATATAAGCTGGAATTATGTTAAATTAATTCAAGAATTTAGTTCAATCAGTGCAATTAGATTCACTCTAACCAGTTCCAGACAAGATCTCAGACACGATATTAGAGCACATGACAGCCAGGATGGAGGTCAATATTTTGAATCGAACGCATGATTAAAAATTGTTTTAATTGCATAAAATCTATGCACAACCTCACCCCTTCCCCATCTCGTTTAATGATCCGCTCTTTATTCTCGGAAGCTTCCCTGCGCTATATTACCTTTTTTCAGGCGTCCTCCTCCTCGTCACAGGATGAGTCACTCGTTCTCAGATCCACAGCTGTTACTGGTGGCCACCAGAGAGAAATGCAGCATCCACCTTTATTATTGCACTGCAGACCTGAGCCCTATGAAATAGCTGTAATTACCTCAGCCCCATTCACTAACGTTAGCCAGCTAAAAATAACCACTGACAGCACAGGAAATCTAGAATTTTAGCACATATCAGTTCATATGTGCGCTTTGGCAGGTTTGAACTGTAGAGCTCATTACCTGATGTGTTGGGGAAATATTTCTCGGAGCAGACCATGGCACTAAATATACTCTCTGTAACCCTGCTGCGGCTAAAGCAGGTCTTGATGGATGCCTCTAAACGCTGTGTAAAGGACTGGTAGCCATTGGTCTATGAAGTCCATTTATCTTTCATGCCAACACTGTGTACAAAGAGCTCCGAATGCAACAATATTTCAATCAGCTCAGTGCCCGGTGCTCGCTTAACCGTTGCATGTCTCTGAAAGTGAACATCTGATGCATTCGGGGGCTGCCAACTTCAGCCGAGGAAAATAAGGGAGACTCAGTTAGTTTTTTAGGAAAATAAGGGACACTTTATACACACATGTGCTATTTTAGATTTAAGTAAACCATCAGTAGCAGGTGACAATTGTAAAGGGGAACATTCACTGTAAAAAAAGTTATTTCAACTTAGAAAAATAAGTGTTCATGCTGCGTTAATTTTAAGTTTAGTGAACTTTCATTTTCAAGTTGTAACCTAACACAACTTCACATTTCAAGTTGACTAAACTTAAAATTAAGGCAGCATGCATGAACACTTACTTTAAGTTGAAGCATTTTTTTTACAGTGATATAGTGAATATAGTAAAAAGACTGACTTAAGTGCTAAATGCATTTTATATTTACATTTATTTATATTTTTATATTTGATATTTATGAATTTATGCAAAGTGACTTCCATTTAAAGTATACACTACCAGTCAAAAGTTTTGGATCTGTAAGATTTTTAATGTTTTTAAAAGAAGTCTCTTCTGCTCACCAAGGATTGCATTAATTTGATAAAAAAAAAGTAATATTGTGAAATATTATTACAATTTTAAACAGATGTTTTCTATGTGAATATATTGTAAAGTATAGTTTATTGATCAAAATTTAATTTTTTTGCTTCATTACTCATTCTAATATGCTGATTTGCGGCCCAAAAAACATTTATTATTGTTATCAATGTTAAAAACAGTTGTGCTGCTTCATATTTTTGTGGAAACTGTGATACTTTTTTTTTAGGATTCTTTGACTATAAAGTTGAAAAGAACAGCGTTTATTTAAAACAGAAATCTTTTGTTGCAATATAAATACCTTCTGATCAATTTAATGCATCCTTGCTGAATAAAAGTATATATATATTTTTTTTTTAAATCAAGTATTTTAAGTGTATTTCGTTTTGTGTTCAGCAGAAAAAAGTTTGGAACGACATTTCAGATGAACTATCCTTTTAGTTTTAATATGGCAATAAATTCAGTGAAACATGCACTAGTGAAATGAACAAAGTTTGAATGTTTTTTACAGCATTTATAGAAAAACATTATGATGATCCAAAAGTGCAAAAATCCAACAGATAATAGTTGCCTAGTAGAGCAACTCTTCCTTAATCTTCTTTGACCTTCTTCCCTCTGCCAAGTGTAGCCTCTTGCACAACTTCACATCTACTGTACATCTTTCATAATTCTTGTTCCATTCTATTGTGTATTTTTCACATTGACACTTGTATTAGAAACTGATTAAGATGCAATAAATACTACCGTGTAAGATGTTCAAATACAAACTGTGTTCAATATCAGTACTGAAATGCAGGACCTTTCTGTCTTATTCAAGATGGTTGACATCTATAATTCAGACTGTCTTGGCTTGTCTTCTGAGATGGCAGGTTGGTTTTGACGTATACTTGTGAAATGTTGGCAGCTGCTGAATGCTGTTTAAGCTTGTTGTGAGCTGTTTGGATGGAAATGAGAATGTTAGCAATGCAGTTTTTGATTGTAAAGAAAGTTACGCACATCATTTGGTTTTCTTCCTCTGGCATTCCCAATATTCCCTTCATCAAAACATGGATCATGTATTTGAACCTTTATGTATAAAATGAATACGGTAAGCATCCAGTGAATTTAATTTTCAGTCATTGTTCCTTTCTGGTCATGTATGAAGAACATTTTGTGTTTTCCCCCCTTTTTCATAAAATGTGATTTTATTCCAGAACCTTAAATCTCAGAAAGCTTTTGTCTCAAGCTCAGAGGAGCCGCTTGATTATGTGCCTTCTGAGAATTGGTGATAAGAAGCAGTTTCATGTGGGTGACTCATCACAGCTGAAATAGAAGTTATTTTGTTACATTGTACCCCCTAGAACTTTAATTTGCAGTGTGCATTGACTGAACTTTTACGGATCTGATAGCCTTCTGGACTTCTGGACCGTTATCATGCTGTTGTATCATTTTTATGAAGTTCTCCTTGATTAATAAAGTCTGACCCCAGTTCTTGAGTTACATTCTCATCTAGCTGCTTGAGCAATTGGCACTTATGAGAGATGTTTCTTCTAAGTCACTTGGGTATAAAAAAATGTCCGCTGAGATCAAATGTAACTGTAAATGTAAGCACGAAATCCTTGATAAATGATCCATGTAAAAGTTGGTGCTCGGTTCATGCAGCGCAGCCATAAATCAGCAACTCTCACGCTGAATGTCTCTATTATCCAACAGTAAAACACAGAGGAGTGTGGAAAGAACTTCATGTTAGGGCGATGGTGAAAGTGATGGTTTAAAGGGATAGTTCACTAAAAAATTAAGTCTTTTTATCACCCTCAAATCCCCATAAAGTAATCTATTTTTTCACTGAAACAAAATGAAGATTTTTCATTAGGTACATTTATGTATCGTAAATAAATACAATAAGGTTAATTTTTTTTTCTTTTACATACATTATAAACACTAATAATGTGAAATATTATTGCAATTTAAAATACTTTCTATTTTAATATATTTTAAAATAATTTAAAATAAAAAGTAATTTATTCCTGTGATGTCAAAGCTGAATTTCAGCAGCTGTTACTCCAGGTTTCAGTGTCACACGATCCAGACATTTTTCTTTCTAATAAGACATTTTTATTAAAAGTATTAATTTCTTTAAAGCTGACATTCGTGTATGATAAATATGCATTATTATAATTATTATATCTTATTATTTATATGTTTTATTATATTATTTAAAAACCTGATGCAATGCGTGTGCCATTTAAGTCTGATGAGCTTTTGTGCAAAGATTATTGGTGAATAATGACTTAAATTTTGGACTGTTCCTCACACATGTTTGGCTTTAATACAATGGCATATGTACAGTACTACTTTTATGATTCATTCACTCTGTAATTTGGTCTTTTTTGTAACTTGAAAGCATCGTTTTTGTATGGAGAAGTTCATGCGCCGTTTCTTTTCAACTACGTGCAACTCATTATGGGTTCTCTCCCTGGACAGACATGCAAATAAAGCCTTAAAGAGTTAAAAGGTCAGTAATTATTCATGGCATGATACGATCTTTAGTCTGAACGTCCTTCAGGATCTGTGAGTCAGAACTCAAAAAAGTGAGTTCTTTTTTTTGTCAAGTGGGCTTTAAATGTACATTTGCATATTCAGACGGCCATTCGTATTGAGAGACTGACGTCGGACATCAGAGATTATGAATTTATGAATGTAGATTTATGCCCTTCTATTAAAACCCTGGAATTACTTTAAATCTGAAGTTCATAATTACCACCATTTTATGTCAAAGAGACTCTTACTCAACATGTTGCGTTATTTATGACGCATTATTTGCTTTCGGCCTGAATTTTCCCACCCCGCTCAATGCTTGAGGGCGTACGGTTATGTTTTGATGGCCCTTGAAACCTTGCTGTTTGTGCTGAATGACTGTGTGGGCTGTTTACTCTCCTGTAGACAGTAAGGTACAGTAGAGCGAATACATTAACACCTGCCTCTGTTTCCTTTTAACAAGCTCTCCACTTCCAGCCCATGAGACTCGCTGTCTCAGTTCTGCATCATCATCCCTGTAGCTATCGCTGATGCTTGTCAAAGAACCATGGAGAATTTCCATTTACCTAGCAAGTTAAAGGAATAGTTCGGCCAAAAATAAATTCTCTCACTATTTATTCCCCCTCCATATTTTTCAATATAATTCAGTTCAGTGATGTTCAATATAAAACCCTACTCGGGAAAAAAAAATTCTGTGAAATTTACGGTAAAAAAACTGGCATCTATGGTTGCCAGAAATTTACAGTAAAAAAAAAAAAACATAGCGACATTTAAGGTTTTACATATTTAACTTAAATATGCAGTAAAAATCATGTAATGTTAATATACCAACCTGTACTAACATCTGTTTTGTACCTTTTGTAATACACTGAAAACATGTGGGATGAGAAAGTCACATGATGAATCAAAGCAGCTTTTTCACAAGCTGAAGGTAAATACTAATATACAGAAGGTGCACAGTGTCATTTACACAAACACGAAACTCCATCATGGCAACACACATGACACTAAAATAATGCAATAAACAGTCATTTAAGCACATTAGATGTAACATAAAACCCTATAGCTGAATGGAAACAGTTTTTTCAACAAAATTACATTGAATGTGAAGTCACAGAATTCTGGGAATATTAATTTAAATTTTTTCACTGTAATGACTTATTCTTTTTCTCTTCCATAAACTGTTTAAGAGTATTTTACTGTAAAATTACATTAAATGTAAGGTTAGATCACCATTTATATTGAGGAAACTTACTGTTCAACAATTAAAGGGTTTTTGCTGTTGCATTTATATCTTTTACCGTTAAAATCACAATAATATTTTACAGTGTAGGGTTCAATTTTAAAGAACCATTCATACCAAAAATGTTCTACAGTATATAAGGAGAAATGTCTTAATACTTTAAGCAATTTTCCTAGAGATAAAGTATGTTATAAGCTGCTTAATATATATTTTTTAAATTAAAATTAAAAATGAATTAAAACCAAATAAAATTGTATTGATTAAAACTAAATCCGTAAAATGGCGGGAACCCCTAAAAGGTTCTATATGAGGCGCCTGACAGAACCCTTTAAGGTTCTATATAGAACCTTTCCTTAAAGGAGAGAAACTATGTTAATATTTGAACTCGACACTCAAACAAACACACCTCTCACTTCTTTGCTACGCTTCCAAATTATGCAACACATAAAACACTAACCACTGGTGCATCACATAACTCGCGCAAGTGTGGATGAATCAGCTGTAATTCAACAACAGCATATCTTGGCTCTGTGAAACATGACAAAAATGTTACTTGTGTATCGAGCAGAAACAAAGCAACCTCGTTGCTTCACGTTTTCAAGCCTTCCCGCTCTCTAATGTCTCTCTAGCACTAGAAAATGTCTCCAATATTAACGCAGGTCTTGAAGCGTTTGCCTGGTCGTGACCTTTCTTCTTCCAATTATATTCATCTGACCTTTACCTCTTTGGTAATATCGCAGCCATCTCTTTTTCTACAGTATTTCTACAAATTTCCCTCTTACTCACTCTCGCTCCTCCCCCATCATGAGTGGACACGCCCCCTACTGCTGATTGGCTACAAGAGTGTTTTGATGCTCGGTCAGATCCACTTTTGTTTTTTGTCCTATTTACACAGCCGGGATTATATACAAACACACACATTACAATTACAAAATTGGACATTACAAAAATTGTTTGTTTAGGAGTTGTTTTTAAATTTTCAACAGTGTTTCTCAGAAATCGCTTACTGCACCTTTAAAGTGTAACCAAAAAAAGATGAAAAGCACCATAAAATCTAATACGATATGAACACTTTATGTGAGCAACAGACCAAAAATGATCATTTCTTGACTGATAATCTTCCCCTTTGCTAAAGCTCTGAAATCGTACGCGTTTCAAAAAAGAAAAAAAATACAGTGTGCAGGTTTGAAATGGCATGAGCGTGAGAATTGCCATTTTTTTGTCTTTTAAGTGCTTAATTTGTGGCTGAAATGAGCCAAAACATGTTCAATTTCCATTTAGAAAGGCTGTGCTATTCATTGTAGACATCAAAGCGAGCACAAGTGTCCCAAATCCGGCCCTCTGTTTCTACATTCTCATTAAAGGACAGCAATCTCGCTTTCCCCACAAATGTCTTTGATAAGAAGACTTCACACAGAAGGCAGATTCATTAGCTCTCAGTTCATTCCCACAGAATGGCTCTTCATAGATTTACCTCAGGGACTGGAAAAGTCACCTTTCCCCTTTCAAATGCAATGAAAGGAATTCACGCGTGTCCTTTTGTGTCCTTGTTTCTTATGAATTGCTACCTGGAGGATGTATAATAGCATGGCAAGTAATATCATTTTAACAGAATGCAAATCGTTCTGTTGAATTAAGTATGGCTCATATACACATATAATACAGTACAGTTTAAAAGGTTGAGGTCTGTAAGATAAAAAAAAAAAAAAAAAATCTATATTTTTATTCAGCAGGGACGTATTACGGTGATGAAATGTTACAGTAAAGACATTTAAAACTCTACAAATGAACTTTTGAAAGAACTCTTTTGAACTTTCTATTCATCAAAGAATCCTGAAAAAAGCGTATTATAGTTTCCACAAAAATGTTAAGCAGCACAACGGTTTTAAAGTGTGTGTGTGTGTATGTTTGTTTGTTTGTTTATTGGCTGAATATTTCAAAATGATGGGAAAAGTTATGCCAGTCAATAAATCATGTCAAAGGCATGGAACATTCTGTTGTGAAATATAAAATGTTCTAGTTATGCTCTGTTTTAAAATATTTCATCTGCTACGGTACATGTTGTTTTTTGAGTAGAGTAAAAACTGCTTGTAACCCACAATGATGTTCAATTTGTGAGTGAATTGTCCAGTTATTTTAATTAATTGGAAAATGGTTCACTTATCACTCTGAATGATTCATTAGTGAATCAGTATGAAAAAAAAAAAAAAAGCAGTCAACTAGAAATTTAATGGAAATTTACTGGTCACAAAGTTTGGGAACTTTGGAAATATCAAACAAAGTGGCATTTATTTTATTGAAATATAGCATAAGCACACGTTACAAGCAAATCATCTCACAAAAACAATTTAGGCTTAAAAATTATAAAAACAATTGATGTTTAAAAATTGTACTGTTTTTTTTTGTGTGTGTGGAAAATGCCCATAATTCATGTGTTAAATGTGTAAATGTGGTGTTTTTTGCAGAGAAAAGCTCCAACATCATGTGCTTTGCAGATACAACTTGCTTTCGTATTTTATTATCTAATGCAGTGACATTCAGACATGTTGTGTGGCTCACGCAGATATTGACCCAATGCTTTTTTGGGGCTGTTTTAATTGTGTGCCACATTTTACATTCAGGTCAGTGTTTGAAAGGTCTGGTTCATGCTGTTGAAGATGGCCCATTGTGCTCTAATTAAAAGAAATGCTTGACTCTGCAGGGAAAATTACCAGCAGGAGGCAGTATTGAACATCAGTATGATATGTCAAATGTCACATTTTAAAGCAGCAAATCATTGGATTTGATGATACTTTACATCTAGAGTCTTATTGATTTGTATTGCAGTATACTGCCGTTCACGTCATGTATAACATGATATAATGCTTTAAATTTAAAGCCATCCTCATTTTGAGCTCCTTGTCTGTCGGCTCCCCCTTCCTGATGGATTTTCAGTCCTGCGAGGCTCCTCCGTACTCCGGCGTTTTAAGACTTCCCTTTTATAGGAGCTAAGTGGATTTGGCAGTCTTCATATACTAACATTGACATTTCCTGCATGTCTGAGAAACAGGGCTCGGGATATGAAAGCGCGTGCAGGCTGAGATCAGTAATCTGAACACGTGTGAATGCAGTTCTCTCGATGTTGAAAGGGGGTGAAGTCTCGTTTGGGCCCTCGTACGCTGAAATGCTGATGTGGAGGAAGCGGTGTGTTAAGGCTTCAGATTGGAGGCTGCATTATGAGAGTCTGCTGTGCTCCACCGATTTCAGAATTGCAGTGACCGAATGGCGCGAGGCAGATTAATTGCCGAATGCACATGGCTGGAGTGATTCGTTTTCCTCCTAGTCCTTTTTTTTTCTCCTGTGAAATTGTGTGTGTTTGTGTATCTGGCTATCCAGGAAGGATCGATAGATCCACAAGAGACAGAAGACAATGGATAGATGTAATTTGGAAACAATGAAATGTTATACAATCTAACAGACACTGTTTGCTAAAAAGTGCTAAAACAATCCATTTGGAATGTTTACTTGCTTAAAGTCATTATTTAGAGTCTATTTAAAGGGATAGTTCATCCAAAAATTAACATTTTGTCGTCATTTACTCATCCTCATGTTGTTACAAACATATATGACTGACTTTCTTCTGTGGAACACAAAGGATCCCTTATACAACAATAATTACGATTGATTGATTGATTGATTGATTGTAAATGTTCCACTGAGGTCTAAGTTTGAACACACTGAGCTTGCATCTGTCCATTTTGGGCCATGCAACAAAGTGTTTTTCTCTGTTCCTTAATGCACAAATTATTCCTCGTATGCTTTTGGTTAATACTTCCTGTTAAATAATTGTCAGCATTTTTGTTCAAGATCACAGAGCTCTCATTTGGTTGGCCAGGTTCATAACTGCCAATTTTATGCAAGGAAGCATTAAAATGGTAAAAAGTAATTATATATATTACCTTCTATGTTTCCTGAGCAGCAAATCATTATATTGGAATGATTCTGAAGGATCATGCGACACTGAAGACTGGAGTAATGATGCTGAAAATTGCATTTTAGCATGTTCTGGATGATTGCTTTTGTTATACGGTTCCTATGGTGTTCTGGGGGATTTTTAGCACATTGCTATATGTGTTTTCCAAGATGTTTTGGGTGGTTAGTTACTGGCTCATGTCAAGAGATCCCACCCCAAAGTCTCTGTGATATTCTGGTCTCAGTCCTTGCTTCGGTGTAAGTCTATGGGAATGTTTTGCCCTCCCCTCCTTTTGAGAAGTAACAGCATACAAACTGCTCAAATTGAGGTATCATGCATGTCTGTAGCACAAATGTTGTGAGGTGAAGTTTAATACTTTAATTTAGGAAGCATCACTAATTACCTATAGACCAATTGCCTAACAACATTCCTTGGCCTGCTATTGGATTTTTTGACTACTTCATTATTGATTCATTTATATGGTTTCTCATGGGCTTCTCCTCATCCTTTATCTATTAAGGGACTGAGTTTCATCCCAACGAAACCCAATCTTTGGTCCTCTTTGCCCTCTAAGAATGCACAAAACGGAAACCACTGTCAGCATCAAAACAGGCGTCTCATGTTTCCGAACCTCCCCACATGGACGAGGGTGTTATGACCTAGAGCCCGCTTAGACGGCACCAGCTTCACTTCGAAGCAATCCAGACTTCGTAGAGGTTAGATTTAGCTTGCTAGATCACCGCTTTGTTCATTGCAATGGGTTCTGCTGAAGAGGATGAGCAGCCCCGGCCATCAGACATCACTGTTTTCGGGGCCAACTGCACCCTTCATGGGCTGAGCCATATCTTCCTGCCTGGAGGAGTAACGTTTAGACGTCTGCTCTGGGCAGCGGCGTTCTGCTCCTCGCTCTCCATCTTCCTCTACCAGGTGGCCGGAGCCGTGATGGACTACCTCAGCTATCCTCACGTCACCATCCTGGATGAAATGGACAGTCCCGTCATGTTCTTTCCAGCCATCACTCTCTGCAACTACAACAGCTTCAGACGCTCCAAAATGATCCGCAATGATCTCTTCTGGATGGCGGGATTGCTCGGAGTGGAGCAAAGTGACTTTGATGACTTTATGGCCGCCCTGGGACAGCAGCCGGACAACAGCAAGTTCTTCCCCAGCAAGACCTTCAACATGCTGGAGTTTGTACAGAGGACCAGCCACAGTATTGATGAAATGCTGCTGGACTGCAAGTATCGTGGGAAGGACTGCGGTGCGGAGAACTTCACAACTGTGAGTAAAGGTGGACAGAGAGCCACTGAATGGACAGTTTTTAGGCATTTGAGCCACTTTTGATCAAGGTGAGCGCTTTGCGATGTAAATTTCTAGGGATGCACATCAGAACCAAAGTGTTATTGGCTTATTATTATTGGTCTTTATTGGATATTTAAATGTGTATTTTTACTTTTAAGTTTAAAATCTTACTTACTCTTTAGCAAATCTGAAAATTAATATCCAGTTTTCATACATATAACATTGTAATGTCTAAAATAAATTCACTTGATTTATTAGATTTTTTAGGTTACTTTTGGTATTGGTTTCTATATGTATATACATTATATGCATGCATGCATGCATACAAATATTGTTGGTTCAACTTAAAATAAGTTACTTGGTATCCTTAATTTTTTGTTCATTGAGGTAATACTATGACGGAGATTGGTTCAATCAACAGAAACTCAAAATATTATGTTATCTGAACCACATTAGTTATCTAAGTTGATTTGACAAAATATATATATATATTTTTTTACAGTGTATTCGTTTCTTATATTTTCGGCTTGAGAAATGCATATTATTTATCTTTAATTATGTGTGTGTTTAATTATCCAATATTGGTAACCAATGAAATGAAAAAAACTAAGACCGACCATTAAATAATTGTGTATATATATTATAATTCTAAATAAATAATTTCACTGCATCCCTAGTCATTTCCTGAGGATGTCTAAACATCAAATAAAGACAAACCAATTAAACTCTTGAGCAGCAAATGGTTTATTCCAAATTTGGAGGCTAATCTTGATTGTAGTTTAATTGAAACAAGAGACAAGATCATCAATTTCGATCGATTTTAACGCTACCTCTGAAATACCTCTTTCCACTTTTGAACCTTCTAGGCAAATAGAAAGTGTGTTCACGTGACCTTTAACATTTCTTCTCTGTTGAAGGAACTTGTGCTAAAAAACATCTTAGTCCGACAGCAAATGGCTGTCAAAGCCTGAAGAAAAAAAGGATTGCATTTCAATGATATGGCCCATTGATTTGAGTAATGAAAGTGGAGGGTCTGTTGCTCTAAAAAGAATCTGTCCTTTTGCACTGATCAAGTGTCTGTGCGTCATATCCAAATCTTTATCTTTATCCATCATAACAGAAGCCGGAGAAGAAGGTCTGCTTTTATAAACACCAGGTTCAGGATGACACTGACGTCAAGATCCTAAGCTTCTGCTTTTGGGTCTGGTGATATGATGGATTTATCACATCCTTGCTATCACTAGACTTAAGATTTCAGCTGAATATCGGTAATTCAAGCTTGCGCAGTCAGCTCTAAGTTTAGAGAGATTTGATTAAATATGCATGAATGCCTTCGTCGAGTGCATATGTTTCCCAAGCCTAAGGCACGGTGGTCTGATAGTCTGGCAGAGATCATTAGCAAGAAATATATCCATCAGTTAGCCGCTAATGCTGTTGAGTTGTTTCAGCTCATGATACGACTTTTAATTGCAGCATTAATACAGCGAGTACACAAAAACAAGCAGGAACGCAACAAATTGAATGCAATGTTTTGTACTTTTTAGTGCACAACCAATTGTAATGCATTGTTGAACATTTCATTACCTCAAAAACTAAAATAAAATGCAACAAAAGCAATCGATAAAGCAGTCGATGATGTGATATAAGGCTTGCGTAAAACAATCCCAAAAAGTCATTTACTTCAGAGCTTCTGCACCAGATCATTTTAGAAGTGTTTGTATTTGATGCCTCACGTAAAGTGGCTGGTTTCCATTACTTTACAGAGACACCAGCGCAGTCACATTGATCGTCCAAGTCAGACTTGTGTCATGATGAAATTGTCTCTCAAGCTGCTGTCCAGACCTGAGACTAATTGTTTTGTTGGCAGTCGACATGTCTACATAATGTCTTTCATCTAGCAGCGAAGTGTGCAGTTTCTCACCACAGGATTATCTTTCAGTAATCAGTGTGTGGTGCGCCTGATCAATGCAGCAAACAAAAACGTTGTCTCAATGTTTTCATAATTAATGATACTGGAATCAGGAAAATTGTAATTTGTTGTATGCTTGTAATTTGCCGTCGACCTTGTGTGAACATGATCATGTTTATGTTACAACCTTAAAGTAGGCATGAAACGGAAGATGCGATGTGTTTCCTTCCCTATTGTAACATATGTCCGAGTGAAACGGCTTCTCAAGCAAGAAAAAAAGTAGGGCGGGACTTGATTTTGTGATTGAGAATTGTTTGGATGGTTGTGGTTTGCTATTGGTCGATTTTATGTGAGTGACAGGTTGCCCCGCCCTTGCACCAGTAAACACGTCATCAGAGAAGAGATGTCACTGCAAGAGGAAGGTGAAGTTATTTTGATGAAAAATTAGTAGGGCACACAAAATGTACACAGAAGAATCATTCATCACTAATGTGGCAGCACTGCGGTACAAAGATGTTAATACTTTGATAAATACCATGGTACTAAATTTGTAAGCATATTCTTATACTATCATATTTTTTGAAAAAGAAGTAGAATGACTGTATATAAATATATCCAAGAATACCATGGTTTTACTATGGTAACTCTCAAACATGTAAGGAAGCGTAAAAAAGTATGTTCTTCTATATAATATTAATGTAATCTGGACATACTACATTCTCCATGTTGCCATGTGACCTACCAGGCTCAGTTGCGTCGCTTCACTGCCATTCATAAATCCTCTCCCGTGGCCACATGGGATAGTAAAGTGTCCATCGTATGCACGCTTCACAATCTCGCCGGTAGTAGTCGGTCATCAGGGTGTTTTGGAAATAATTGCTATTTAAGCTAAAAACAGCAACAAAAACTCATTAGCGTTATAGTTGGCTAAACTACTTGGCGTTCCTACTGTAGTTCAGCCAGAGTTAAAATAAGGTTTGGCATTACAGTACGTGTTGGTGTGAATGCCTTTTACTTCAGCGGCGGGAACTTTCATGCCCAGCAGGATTCTTTTGTTTGTATAATGCGTAAATGAGCTAGTCAGTTAAGAGCAGCTCAGAATATTAGCTCCCTGCCAACTTGGCGTACCCAAGGCAACAGAGGAAAGAGTATTATGGCTTACGTTCTGGTCACTCCAGGGTAATTTTGCAAGGAAAACAGAGTGACTGTGCAGTGCATCTGACACATAAGCGGTTTTACAGCCACATCACACTAGCTGCCTAATAATGGGATAGCATACTTTGCTTCATAATAGCATTAGATACTCTGCTCTCCTCAGGCACTAGAGTCATCTTGCAGGACAAACAAAAAAGTACTATGTTATTAAAGTGCTTTCGGACATGATGCCATGGCAATTCCACAGTCCACAGGGATGTACTGATGTTTTGCACGTGTACAAAGCTAATTCCATGGTATTATTTGTAGTACCATGTAAATATCTTAATAAGAAGTCTCGCCTGCTCACCTAAGCTGCATTTATTTGATAAAAAATACCGTAAAAACAGTAATATTTAATATTATTACAAATTAAAATACCTGTTTTCTATTTGAATGTATTTTGAAGTGTAATGTATTCCTGTGACCAAAGCTGAATTTTCAGCATCATTATTGCAAACTTCAGTGTCACATGATCCTTCAGAAATCATTCGAATATGATGATTTAAAGAAACATATTATCAATGTTGAAAATACTATTAAAACGTTTTGGGGGTTAAGTAATATTAAAAAAAAAAAAACTGTATACAACAAGGACTCATTTAATTGATCAAAAGTGCCAGTAAAGAAATGTACTGTATTATATTTCTTAAGCCAAAAATTATTATCTTTTATATGATATCAAAATTAGGGCTGTTGAACATGTTCATTTTAAGTTATTGTATAAAATTATTGCTGCATACAGCAATTACAGGACCGAGCTTGTGAATTTATGAAACAATGTGTGCTTCTATTAGTTTGAAATATATTTGAGAGTATTTTTTCATATTTAAACATGTAATCACTTTTACATAAGTAAACAAAAAAAAAACATGTGCGATGTGCATATACTGTAAATGTGACTTTTGCTTTTGTGTACATATACTGAAATATTCCCTAATAAGTCCATGTTTACTTTTTTAAATGTGTGTTCCAGTCTTATTGTGCAAAATTCTTCAGGGCACATTATTTAAAACAAACATAATGTATATATTTTTTAAATACAGTAAAATTAAAATACATGTCAAATTAAATTAGAACTGTTTAATTTAGTTTGATTGTATAAAAAAAATCAACAGCGATCACAGGGCTAAGCACAACATGAATTTAGACATGATGGTGTTGTTTCATTTTTAGAATCAAAGAAAAATTGTGAATGTCTCTTTCAAAAGCAGATGGAAATGATATAGCATGTCACTGCTTGTGGTCCTGCATGAGCTTGTTCTGAAATGAAGATCTCATGATGATTGGTTGTAGCAGTGACTCTGGAAATGAAAGCTGGATGATGGGTACTAGATGGATTGTTGTGGCATGAGATGGTGTAAAGATGCCTTTGCGGTTCCGGTTGAGTAGCATAGGGGTGAGCCGAAATGAGATGGGCCTGAGATGGAGTGATTTGGGAATGAAATGTATGGATGTGAGCTTGTGGCATTGATTTAGTGTTGCAGGGAGAGATGGAGCGAGCTGAAGCAGAATGTACTGAGTCCCTTTCCTTTCCATCTTAGTCACACACCCAACAGCTGCCCACACTAATGAGCTTGTTTCTGCCAGCCAGGAGTCTGAATCGCACTAAACAGAAACAGAAAACCAAAAGCATCTAATTTCCCAGGCTTTTACTGGACTCAATTATACTTTTAAATGGCTTCCAGTGGACATATTCTTTTTAATTCTTCTTGAAAACCAAAGTGCATCAGGGAAGCCACATTTATTAGACCCACATCATCTTGCTTCTGACCTGAAATGATGTACCTCTAATACAGGTTTGTTATTTGCAGTATTAGATTCCATCTCGATTGAGAAATAGCTCCTAAGGTGGCCTCAAATGCAATATTATTGGCAAAGTAATAAGATATCAAGGTGAAGGTAGTGTCATATATTCTGAATAAACATGTACATTAAATACATAAAATGTTCATTATTTGATTTTTTTTTTTAAATATGTATGATATATATTTTTTTAATATTTTATTTAATGTATAATAAATATATATATACATGTATAATGTATATATATATTTTTATATATATATTGGATAATGCCTGTTTTATTTATATATATCTAAACAGCATGTGTATTAATTTGAATAAATATAATGATATATATATATATATATATATAATGTATTGATTTTTATATTGTATAATATATATTTTATATTGTATAATATATATATATATAGATATAGATATAGATACAGATTTTTATATTGTATAATATATATTTATATATATATATTCAGATTATTGCATATTATATATAGATAGATTGGAGTTGCGGATCAGTGTCTAACGCTTCCTCTTGACTTGATTGATCGTCCTAATTTAAAATTGAACACTGTGTTTCAGGGTTTGCCACTGACAGTTTATTACCCATTTGTTAAATTATCAGAGAGTGTTTATTTTATTAATGCCATATTTCAAAAGTTGCGTTATAAATCACTGGATCATCGTGATGGATTCCTTTTATTGTGAACCTAAAATAGCATCAAATTGTTACACGCTAGTGAAAAATACACAGGAAATGTCTTTGCATCATTAGGAAATAAATCCATCTATCCGACAGCTGGTGTCACAAAACCGGGGAAAAATCCCCAAACATTTGAGAAGATCTTTCTGAAGGTGTTTATCAAAATAGGGGGCACAGTCTCGCCTATTTCTTTTTTTTTTATATTTGTTTTTTCCTGAATAACAAATGAGGCCTTACAGCCTTTCCATCAGTTTCAAACAGCGTGACCTTGTGTCTCGTATTACATTCCTATGTGCAAGGCTTCTGTTTCCCATAATGCTGTAACAGATCTGTAGCACATATCTCAGTCTGTCCAGGACCCTCCATCATCACTCCAGGGTTTTGTTACCACTTCAGTGTAAACCGAGATTTCCCCAAATGATGCGTCCCCGTTCATACGGCTGATTAAAATCTTCACTTCCTGGCCCGGTATCTTTTCATATTCTCTAATACTTTCTGTAGTGTGAAAACCTAACCAGTAATTGCATGAACAAACATTAAAATCTCTTTGAAAGTATCTGTAATTAATTTAGATTGTGATTAATACTCCTGGGTCGAACATTTGGCCATTATGTTCTCACCTAATGATGTTTAATTTGTGTCTGGTGCAACCTGGGATGTTAATGCAACCGGCTGTGGATGTAATAGTGTGCTGATGGTCATTTCAGATGAGATCATATCAGCATCTGTGTTGCTATGTGAAATTAATACGCCGAGGCTCAGCTGTGGTCTGTCTGATTCAATGGACAAGTGCCTAATTTGATCAATAGCTCTTTCTAGAGCGATATCGTCGTTTGGGCCTTTTGAACATTTGTCATGATGTTGTGTTATGTTCTGGCGCAGACAGTAATGGAGTGATATGCCGACTTCACATCTTGCCAACAACACAATCACGAACGTGGCACATTAAAGGAATCTTTAGGTTTCAATACACGCTTTTCTTGATCACGTTTGTGAACCATGGAAAACATTTTTGACTCATTTGAATCATAATTATATTCGTACAGTGGAAGTCAATAGGGGGTGAATGTTCAAATGCACAGTTGAAATTATAGAAACATCATGTTTTGACAAGACTAATAAGATTGCTCATTTTATGCAAAGTGCATTTACTGTGTGATTTTAACCTGAAATATTCTGTGTATATAATTCTATAATTGATCAAATGTAACGTTTATTTTATTTATATAAATATAATATTTTTACTTTTTCACTAATATGGTATACATTTATTTTTTATGTCTCATAATAAATGCCAGTATTGCAACTTTCCTAGAACTAAAAATAACAATAAATGTTTGATTTGTGTGACATGAAAATATTTTGGATAATGCATATTTAATTTATTTATGTGTTTTTTGTTGTTGTTTATTTAAATATAATATATTTCTTTATATGATTTTTAGTTTTTTTATAGTTATTTAGTTTTATGCCTTATAAAATGCCAGTATTGCGACTTTAAATAATTCTAAATTTTACATTTTTGTGTGATATTACAATCCCCTACTTTTCCTTCACTCCTGTTTTTGTCAATTCTAGTATGCAACGCCCAATTTTAACAGTCAAGTCAGTTACTTATGAATAAAAGCAAGTCTTGCTCAACATTTTATCTGAGTATCCGTTGCACTCAGAAATATGCCAGATTATGTAAGCAAAATGGTTTGTAAATGTCATTTCATGTTGAGTTTACACAAACTCTCATTAACATGCCAAGCAGAACTATAGGGTGGATATCAAGATTTTAAGTGAACTGAATTTTTTGTTATGGCTTCCGAAGGTTTCACATATAGCACACAGACTCGTATGCGTTATATGATATGCTTTTTTTTTTTTTTTTAGCTTTAAAGCTTCATTCATTGTAATTGCATAGGGGGGAGAAATGACCTTTACATTATTCAGAACATCATCTTTTGTATTGCATGGAAGAAATGAAGGCACACGGGTCTGGAAAGACTTGACAGTATTTTCATTTTTGGGTGAACGTGAGTATTAAACCTGAGGTAGGATGTTCATGGTGTGCGAGTGACAGAACAGGTCTGTTTCTTCTGCTTTCTCATTCGGGAGTCGCAGAACAAGGCCCTGGGTTTGAAGAAAACAGCATCTGTTATTCACTGACACACACACTCGTCTCCCAACAGACTGTGTGTTTGGGGAATACAGAAGCAGTCAGGCAGCGGTGCAGCTCATTTGATTTCTCCGCTGGCTTCTGAATCGCTTCATCACTTCTGCCTTTAACAGCTTTAAAATGTGTCTCTGCTTTGATCACTGTTTGCAACCAACATTGTAATATGTTGCTTGGGGGAACACACTTGTTTAGTTTGAATTTGTGATGTTTTTGGGGTAACTTAATCTGATTTCTGTTCTTTTTAAAGGAGGCTTTCACAAAATATATTTTGACGTAGTAACGTTAGTCATTTACCACACAAGTTAGCAGTTAGCTAGTGCTGTGTGAGAACGATGACCACAAGATGGCGCTGTTACCAAAGAGAATCAATGTTTTCCACAGCAAACAAATGTATGATTGTATTTTAGATACATACACTACACAATAATTGCTAGGTTAGCCGGACTTCTGGAGTTGTTTGACAATGGAGATGTGAGGATTATGATGAAGTTGTTTTTAACAGCAGGGTAGTTGGTCTAAAAGAAGTATTCTGGGAAAAAAAAGCTTGTTATTTGTTCAAAAGGCTTCTAAAAACAATTTGTCTGAAATCAAAAATGTCTGAACTGTTTTTGAGAAGTTGTGAAGGATGTGCAAGCCTATTTGTGAACTTGATTTATAGAAATGAAGAAACTAATTTATCATGCTGTTTTGTTTCAGCAGGGAAGCTGGCAAGCTGGTTTAAGCTGGTCTACTAACCTGGTCAATATGGTTTACAGCTGGTTTATCTGTTATCTAGTTGAAAAGTATCCCTAAAAACTCTTTACAACCTTGAAACCTTGATAAAATTGCAGATTAATCCCACTTAGGCCACAAGCTGCAAAGATGCAGAAATCAATAGTTGCCACAAATAGTTTTTTCCCCCCTTTAGCTCATTGTAAATAGAGATAAATCAGTTGTGATTCCCAGTTTTAGGACCATTCATTTTCATCTTAAATCTTCACAAGAGGACTGGTCGTCCTTGTCTGTCTCCGCTCGCTCGGGTTCATTCTGACACACACTTCACTGCTCTGACCGGAGTCTCCCTGTAAAGCTCACACACACGAATAGGGATGTGATTTTTAAGATTTCATCATGATCCCACCACAGATACTTGACATGATTTAGTGATGTGCAGCGGTACGGTCCGCCTGAAATGTGAGCGCTGCTCTTGTCAAACCGCTCATATCTCTCACACATGTGCGCTGGTTTGATGCACTCAATAAAACTGCTATGATAAATTCCATAAAAGTCTTGAAATATGGTGCTTGGACAATAAAAAAACAGGGAAGAATTTAATTCCAGGACTTTGAGATGTGATTTGGCATTAGTCTTAGTCTTTGTGGGAAAATATCCTTAGCATTGAGCCTCGCTATATTAAAGGCAGAGCTAAATGTGACATTTATTATAATATGGGTAAGCCTAACACTTTACAATAAGGTTTTATTTGTTAACTACATTAGTTAACATGAACAATCAATGAACATTTTTTAAAAACATTTGTTAATCTCAGTTAATGTTAATCTCAACATTTATTTACTAATACATTATTTAATCAAAAGTTGTATCTGATAACATATGAACCTGAACAATAAACAGTTGTATTTTTATTAATGTTAACAAAGAGTAATAAGTGCTGTAACAAATGTATTGCTCATTGTTAATTAAAATTAGTTAATGCATTAACTAGCCTTAACTAATGGAAGTGTTACCATAGGTTTATGTGAAGTTCATTTAAATTAAAAGTTGTTATATATATATTTTAAAGCCTATTAAATGTTAAAAATGATGCCTCTCAATCATACTGTAAAGTTGAATGGCTATAATTACTCATTTAATCTCCAGAAATTGAGAAAAATCCATTTACATCTGTATTGTTATCGGCGATACTGGCCTTCATTCATAGTATTAAAGAGATTCCATAATTATAATTAACATTGTAATGTTAGGTACGATTAATCGCAATTAGTTAAAGACAAATGTGCAATTTAATTAGTTTTTTTAGTTTTTTATCGATTGCTAATATATATATATTTGTGTGTGTGTATATATATATATATATATATATATATATATATATATATATATATATATATATATATATATATATATATATATATATATATATATATATATATATATATAAAATATCTTTTTTTTTTTTGGTTATTTAGGTTATGGTTATTTTTGTGTATAGTAGCTGTGATTATGCATTTTTGAAAAGGAGAAACTAACAGAATAAGCACTTGCTTACTTTCAAAAGTTCATGTGTCACGGCTATAATACACAGAAACAGTCATTTGCTCTAGCGACCCAGCAGTAGTGCTTATTATTGCTCCACTCGAGTTCATTAAAATTCTGTTTTCAAATCAGTGCTTAAGCACGTGTATTTTTATTGAATGAAATCTCATATAAAGTTCACAGTGCTGCTTTAATGAAATTATGCATTACAGAACCAGCAGATGTCCTTCGGGACATTAACAGAACGTACCCTGTGAAAAGGGACTAATTTAAAAGCAGACGAAGATTGTAATTCACAGATGATCTGTAAAGGTTGGTCAGGTGACTTTTATTCCCTCATACTCCTTGATAATTAAAGTTTTCAGCGCTGTGGTACATTACCAAACGGTTGTAAATCGTATACGTTTACAGACTGTAAATATGTCAGTTTTGCACTTGGCATTAGACAATGATTCGTTTAATAATCCAGTGATCCGAGACTGTGTAACAGAATCGCTCGTCACTCACTGATCCAGTTCAACAGTATTCCAGCAGTAATTGCTCAGTTCTGTCATAAATGTCCATGATGTGCAATGGGAATTGACAGCGGGACAGGTAGAAATGGTCCCAGGCATATTTAGACCTGTCTGCGTGATTGCTCAGCCATCATCATAACTCTTTCAGCTACCCTCACTAAGGAGGTGTGCATCTGATGGTGGTGTGTTTAGCAGTTAAAGATCTGGCTTTTAAGACCCAGTGATTCATGAACTATCATCACATACCATTAAACAAGGCTTTTAACCCTGAGCTGTTGTAGGGAATTATCCTTGCACACCCATGGCCATAAATATTGGCATAATTTTCTAGTAATTCATCAACACCTTTATTTCCTTAATGGAGTGAACTAAAAACACACGAATAATGGTCTGGACAATATTATTGACGCTGTAGATTTAATGTTTGATTGTTCTGCCTTTGGACTACATCTCTGTTCTAGCAGTTTCGTCATTCTTCTTCTGCAAAATGCTCCAGATTTAAAGGCTTACAACTTTTGACCGCTGTTTTCAGGTCTCTTCATTTGTATTCAATGGGATGTAGGTCTGGATTTATTGCTTGCCACTTCAAAAAAAGGCCAATGATTTGTTTTCAACCATTACGAGATGCTTGGATTTGGAGTTTGTCATGCTGGAAGACCTAAAGCATGATCAGATGCAAGATGCAATCTCGGGATGTTTTTTGCTGATTTTGGGGGGAATTCTGTGGGATTAATTTAAAAATCAATAGTATCAATGGTAAAATCAATCAGTTATTGGTAGCTAAAATCATGATCAATTTTTGCCTACATTTATTCAAGGCTTTGAACAGGAGACCCTCCAATTCTGCAAATATGGAAAATCAAAAGAAAACTGCAACAACTTAT
The DNA here is from genome assembly GCF_964197995.2 of Scardinius erythrophthalmus. Lineage (NCBI taxonomy): Eukaryota > Metazoa > Chordata > Actinopteri > Cypriniformes > Leuciscidae > Scardinius > Scardinius erythrophthalmus. The sequence continues at coordinate 27,974,676 of NC_138242.1, read as the reverse complement.
TCCAACTTCTGTAAAAATGCAAGAGGTGACATTATTTTTGCCAATGAAGAAAAGAAAATACAGTAAATAAATCTTTTGCTTACTACACTAATGGAAAGTGGTAGACCACTTTGACTTTGGGAGTTCATTTGATTTATGCATGTCACCTTTAATTTGATTAGTGGATGAATGGTATCATCTGATAATGTTTGAGAACTGATAAATCCAGTTGGAATGAACATTAGCAGTCAGAAAACATTACTCTTTATATGACCAAAATTTAAGTTTTCCATCTGATTATTATTTTAGAAATTGAGCTCAGAGGAATAATCTTAGTTTATGTGAATACATATTTGACGCACCACAAAACTGGCTGGTTTTTGAAGTTCTTGCAGTTTTGCCTCTGAAAGACGGAATTAATCCACGAGGCTTAATGACCCTAGACAGAGAAATATTGACTGTGGCTCCAGTGTAACTGGGAGAAAATTAGCCGCCACTGAGAGACCCAACTCTCATCTATATTTATATCAGCCTTCACTGAAAAATGTTACCTGAGCAAGAAATACAGATTCTTCATTTCTGAGCAGTCAAATAAACACAGGAATAGAATATTATGGATTACAGCTGGAATATTATGAAACAATGATTCTGCCCTTGACTGAGATTAAAAAAAGCTGTATAAATGTTATTGAATAGAAGAGGAATTTAATATCTTTTCAGCTCTAATAAGCTCAAGCGGAACTGAACCACTTTCATAGCTGTTGGAGTAAGCAGGCTAGATGGAGTTATTAATAATTTGTGATTTTTAGGAAGAAATAATCACGGCCTGTGTTTTAACTGAAAGTAACTTGCACCGAAATATCTTAAAATATGTCCATGCCATTGTTTTGTCCTAAGAACTAAGGTGTAATCCTGGCTTAAAGGAACACTCCGACTTTTTGGGACTTTAGCTTATTCACAGTATCCCCCAGAGTTAGATAAGTCCATACATACCTTTTTCATTTCTGTGCGTTCTGTAAGTGTTATTTGACGCACCCACCGCTAGCCTAGCTTAGCACAAAGACTGGATGTAAATGGATAAGGTAGCATACTAATCCCAATAAGTGACAAAATAATGCAAACATTTTCCTATTTACATGTTGTGATCTGTATAGTCACAGCATGTACAAATAACAAGGTTATATGAGACGGAGATAATTTTTAATCGTATAAATACTGGGAACTATATTCTCACTAGGCGTAGGAGCACAGCTACTTGGGCGGAGTGGCTACTTGGGCGGAGTGATTAGCGCAGCACACGAGACGCCCTGTGGTGAGGAGCAGAGAGTTCTCTCAGAGTTGGAATAATAGAGTCAGCAATTACTAGATAGTAAATTTATAGTTTACAATCATGGGTGTTTGCTGTATCTTGTCTTACAGCTTCCAAAGTTTGTAACTCCTCGTCTGTGTATTCTGGCTCAAAACTATATGGTTCTGGATCTTGGTTTGATACCCAGTAAAATTCCTCTGACAATTCCTCACAGTCAGCCATGATCACGAGTCACGTTCGCTACTAGCTAGTTAGTCACGTTTGTTTTGTTTACGGAACCATCAACAGGGCGGGATTAGTATTGGGATTAGTATGCTACCTTATCCATTTACATCCAGTGTTTGTGCTAAGCTAGGCTAGCGGTGGGTGCGTCAAATAACACTTACAGAACGCACAGAAATGAAAAAGGTATGTATGGACTTATCTAACTCTGGGGGATACTGTGAATAAGCTAAAGTCCCAAAAAGTCAGAGTGTTCCTTTAATCTAAGCCCTGTCCGTGAAACCAGGCCATAGTGTTGTTTGGGTTTGTAGTGGTAAGCAAACTAGATATCCATGGTATACCTTTATATTTGCCACATTGTTTCAAAGTTATGCCTATGAAATAGTCTGTATTTTGTATCAATTCTGATCACGATGACTAGGTGTTTTTGAGTTTTCCATTGCAGTTTATTATTGTGGCATCCGCTAAATGGCACAGACTCAAATCAAACTGTGGTTGGTCGCATTACATTTAGGTCAGATGATCTGTCTCTTTCTGTCCAAGTGGGCTGTTCTTTATGCAGATAGTCAGTGGCTGATACAAGTAGCATGATAAACTGGGTTGGTTATTCCAGGGCTGATCAGATGCAATCACAGGCGAATGAGGGCAGAATGCAATCTTCAAAAACTTTTTTCATTTGCGGTGATAAATAGTTAAAGAGAGGGGATTTTTATGATCAAAAATGCCCTTTGAATGCCCCTTGATTTTGAAGGCATTCAACTATTTACCTGAAGCAGTTCTTGATCAGATGAGTATTATTTTGATGGCATTCAGTCAGAGCACAAAAACACTGCAGCTGAGGCTGATAATGTCACTGATGCCTGAAATTAACTTGGTTATAGGGCTTCATATTTATGGGCTTTTCCTTTCAGAAAGGCAAGGAAGTTTATTGAGCAACCAAATAATAAAGCAAAAGCATAAATAGTCATTTAACCAGGGTTTTACAGATGAGAATGAATGGAGACACTCGCCTGGTGTTTTTATTTCAGTGCATTAACAGCCTGAAAACATGACAGATTGTACATGATAACCTCTGAGATTACTTGTGAATCATTTTGCAGGTTTTTTGCTTTTTTTCTACAAATTAAATTATCATAATAATGTGAGTGAAAAGATCAGATTGAATTTTTGCCTTTTTTTCAGGTTCAAATAAAAAAACAAATCCCAGATTTTCAATGTGATCTCAGACTTTTTGGACCCTGTACATGTAGACTCAATGTAAAAAATGTATTGTTGGTTTAACTTAAAAAGGTAAGTTACCTGGTTGCCTTAAATTTTTTTAGTTCATTTAAATAAAAAAAATTTAGTTAATACAATGAAGGAAATTGCTTTAATAAGTAGAAACTCAAAATATTGTTATCTGAACCACATTAGTTATCTAAGTTGATGTGACAAAAGATAAGTTGTGAAAACAAATCATGAAAATAATTTTTTACAGTGCTTGAATGTTTCATGCATCATAAAATATCAGTTTATGATGTCCTACAGGTGTCAGCATTTAAAGGAATGATCAGCTGCATGCCCACTTTTTCCTGACAAGTTTACCTGACCTCACCTGGCCCACTAATGCACATGTACATTTATATATGTGACTGATATATGTCCCATGAGAATTCTATGAATGCTAATGTAAAATCAACAACTGTGAAAGGCCCCCAAAAGCATCAATGAAGTCTGATAAATAACATGGCCTCTGGGTATCTCTCTCTTAGTTGGCCATTTTTCTACTTTCATACAAGAAATATTCAAGCTTCTGGGTTTCCTTATTCAGCAATGCAAGAAGCAGGGACAAATGGATCTATATGCCTGCTGCAAATCCATCGACAGAATAATTTGAGCGGAGCGGGAGGGGCTGAGCGCTCTCACACAAAGAGGAAAGCAACAAGAATCTGCAGCCAGCCTCACATAGTTGTTCTGTACAAAAAAAATGAAGCCGAAGAAGAGAGAAGAGGTGAAAGATGAGAGGAAAAACTCAATCTGATCTGTTCAAACGGCTTCACTGAAAGACAAATCCACCTGAGGATCCTGCAGAAACTACGCTGTGAATGAGACTGTATTTATCTTATTGAGCTTTGTTGGATTACAGCTTGGTAATGTACAAATCTTTTTTTACCTTTTATTTATACATATAGTTTTCCTTTTCATTGACTGGCAATGCTTAATGAATTAATTGGGATTTTGCTCCATTTTGTTAACATTAGTTAACTACATTAGTGAACATGAACTAACAATGAAACATTTAATAATCTAAGTTGATATTAATGTCAAAATTGACTAATACATTATCAAAATTAAAAGTTGCATCTGTCTATGAATCCAAAATAACATTGTTTTTATTAAATAACATTAAAAAAGTTTAATAAATACTGTAACAAATGTATTGCCCATTGTTAGTTAATGCAACTGATGTGTAAATGGTTTTTATTGCTGGTTTGGGTTACACTTTATTTAAGGTGTCATTGTTACAGTGTAATTATATATTTAAGTAATACTAATTAGCAGCATGTACTTACTATAGAGTTAGGGTAGGATTAGGATTTGGTTGAGGGTTAGTTGTATGTAATTATGCATAATTTACTATAGTAAGTACATGTAACATATGTAACAAGGACACTAAAATAAAGTGTTATCCTGGTTTGATTCATGTGATTATCTTCAATCACAGGATCATGTTTCTTCATTGAGACCGTATTGATGCTTGATGCATTTTGAAAGAGTTTAACAGCACTATGGAGGAGATGTCCGCGTCCAATCAGGAGGCAATAAACAAAGACTCTGTGATGGATGATGCCAAGAGAAGCAGCAGCCAGAGGAGACTCAGAATGACTCTAACCCACAGCGCTAAGGACGTTACAACTGCGTTTGTTCTCCGAACAAAAGTCCACGGGCTGAAACACATATTCTCACCACACAAATCTAAACTCCAGCGCTTGTTATGGCTCCTGGCCCTCTGTGTTTGCCTGGGGCTCCTCTTCACGTGGTCGTGGAATCGAATCCTGTATCTTCTTTCCTACCCAGCCGTGACCAAGATCTACATGGTTTGGTCTCGCAACATGACGTTTCCGGCCGTTACCTTCTGCAACCAGAACCTGTTCCGCGTGTCCAACCTCACCAAAGCAGACATCTACCACAGCGGCTACTGGATGGACATCATGCACCCGAACCACACGGTCAACCGACAGAGCGTTTCTATGCTCAAACACAGTCGGCACGGTGAGAAGCTGATGCATCTTCTGGACTTCTCCAACTACAGCCCGCCTCCTGACCACCAGCTCAACACCACAGAGATGATTGACAGGCTGGGCCACCAATTAGAAGACATGCTGCTGGAATGCAGGTTCCGGGGTGAAAACTGCACTTACAAGAACTTCGTCCCTGTATGTAAACATCACGGTCATGCTTTGCACTTTCAGACACTAGCAAGTTTAAACAGATGCCACATTTGTATTTAACATCCGTTGCTCAGGATAAATCAGCAAAGCAAGTCACAGTTGTAATAAATTAAAGCTCTGACTTAAAGCAATTAATTAGACTACCTGAATAAATCTAGCTGAGGGGTTTTGTGTTTCTAAGAATGCCTAGTTGCGCCTTCTGGGAAAAGCACAGGGCAATGTGTTTAAATGGATTAGAAATGAGAGCGATTCCTATTTTAACAGCTTAGAGTCTATCAGTAGAGATCGCAAAACCATTTCCACTGCATTAATGTGTGTGTGTGTGGATGGCTAAATCTAATGGGAAAAAGGTCACATAAAAAAGGGTACAAAAACAATTATATTATTTTATATAATTCTATTTATGTGCTTTTTTTTTTTTTTTGCATGTAATTTCCATTATTCTCAGTGGCAGTTTTCATCCAATTCTCATTACTGTAGATATTTTTACTTTTATTAACTTTTTCTACTGTAAATGCAGTAATATATTTAAAAATAATAGATGTGATTTAATCGATTTGACAGTACTAAAAAATAAGCGTGAATTAACAAGCACTGCCAGTATGTATAAATATCGGTAAATATTACTTACATGAAAGTGGTAGAGAAAATACAGTATAAAAAATAAAAATTAAATATCATAAATGTCAAATAAATTTCATATAATGTATTTTTTATATTTTTGTCATTTGCTTTACAGAAATGAAAATTATTTGTGATTTTGGGGTAAAATACGTGCGCTCATTATAGGTTTTCACCCAGATTCACCCGTGTATGTTTTCTTAAGTAAAATTTATTTACAAAATTGCCGGCCGCATTTGTCGTTTTTTATTTTGTAGAAATATGGTTTTGGACTGTTCACAGAAACCCTGAGGCGAAAAATCTCAGTAACATCTACTGGCACAGAAACTGCTCTCTGACAAATTTCTGGGTGGAAGACGCATGAATTATTAAAAAGCTCTGGGTGCTTTGCACAGATGTGCTTAAAACCTGCCTCCAGCTAAACTCCATTGCTCAGTATCTTGATCCTCTTTTTCTTCATTATCAGATAGAAAACCAATCTACCTCTTATAATCCCAAAAACCCTTCCAGTGCATAGCTAGAATCTGATGTGAAATCAACAAGACTGCTTTCCATGAATCTGCGCTCACTTGCAGATTACATATGCACAAAGCTCTGAATCATCAGTCTAAATGAGTTCTCGCCTGGTGCGGTGCGCTTCCCTTCAGAATGAATGAAGTTAATTACTTGGGAAACAGGGAGGAGAGAGAGGCTTCAACCATTGTTGGAAAACAATGTGCTCATTCGATGTGTTTTGGTAAACCGTGAACTCGGCATGGCAAACACAAATCCTCCGTGATTCATCGACATGCTGACAACAACGTTTCATTTTAGCTCAAAGCACTTTCGTGTTAATTGAGATTTTGAGATAATCAATCATAACCATCTTACTCTTCAGATGCTTGATAAGAATGTGGGAACATAGCGATCGTAGGTGTGATAGTGTCAGACTGATTCGTTTGATTGTATGTCCTTTTTTAAAGGTCAAGTGTACAATCTTGTGACACTTAAATAGATTTTAACATCGTCTTCCCCGTGCAAAACACTGCCAGAGTGCTTTTTGGGAGGTTTAATTTAGTGTGTTTATGCAGTTGCTAGGTTGTTTTGCAAGGTTGCAGTTGCCAAGGCATTCTGAGTAAGCATGTTTGTTTGTGGTTGCTAGGGTGTTGCTCTGCAATTGCTAAGGAATTCTAAGTAGTTTAGTTTGTTTATGCAGTTGCAAGTGTGTTTTGGAAGGTTGTAGTTGTTAAGGCGTTCTGAGTAGTTTTATTTGTTTGTGGTTGCTAGGGTGTTGCTATGCAATTGCTAAGGTATACTGAGTAGTTTAATGTGTTTGTATGTTTGTTAGGTTGTTGCTATGCAGTTACATAGGAATTCTAAGTCTTTTTTAGAATATTTTACGCAGTTGTTTGTGTGCTCTGAGGTTGTCCGGGTGTTACTATGCAGTTCTAAGATGTTCAGAGCATAGCATGTTTTTTTGTGGTTGCTAGGGTGTTGCTAAGGTATTCTGAGTAGTTTAGTGTTTGCATGGACTTGTCAGGGTGTTCTCGGAAGTTGTCAGGGTGTTGCTCTGCAGTTTCTATGAGTTTAGAGTGTTTGCCTGGCTGTTCTGCAAGGTTGTCAGGGTGTTGCTATGCAGTTTCTAAGGATTTCTGAATAATTTTAGAACCTCTATATGCAGTTGCCTGGGTGCTCTGTGAGGTTGCCCTGGTGTTGCTTTGCAGTTGCTAAGATGTTTTGAGTTGTATAGCATGTCTGTGTGTTTGGTAAGGTGTTGCTAAATTGTTATGATATTCTGAGTATAGTGTAGTGTTTGTCATGTGCTTGCCAGGGTGTTGCTATGCAGTTTAAATGGTGTTCTGAGTAGCTTCATATTTTTGTATGTAGTTGGCTAGTTGCCAGGGTGTTTTTGAAAGGTTGCTAGATTATTGCAAGTGTTCTGAGTAGTTTAGTGTGTTTGTGTTAATTTACTATAGTGTTATTGGTGGTTGTCAGGGTGTTGCTATGCAGTTGCTAAGGGTTTCTGAAGTTCTTTTGAACGAAAACTTCTAAATGGCATACTTAAAGTAATCTGTGTATACAGGTATTTAACTGGGACAGTTGAACATATTTTAAAGGGGTAGTTCACCCTAAAATTAAACTTATGTCATCATTTACTCACCCTGGTTTTGTTCTATTGCCGTATGCCCTTCTTTCTTTTTCGGACCGCAAAAGGATAATTTTTTAAAAGTTCATATAACTCATGCTCGTCCATATAATGGCAGTGAGTAGTGACCAAAAACAAACCAAAATTGAATGTATTATTTAACGAAAATCCTGACCTTGGCCATTGATCCTATGTGCACGGCTAAGCATTCGTGAGAGTGCCACAGTTCACTCCATCTTGCCCAGAAAAAGCACACAAGTAGTGACAAATCAAGAAATCCCCAATAAGTATCCGTGTATTTTTTTCACTGAGTTAAATATCTCCGAAACTCCGTATGTCTGATGGCAGTCGGAATCACAGCTGACAGGTGTGAACATCGATAACTACGTTATGATGAGCACAACGGATATATTCACCTCAGAGCAGAAGGTAGATGGATTGTATTTCATGTTGCGTTTTTGTTAATCATGTTTTCTCACAACTTGTGTGCATTGTCTGCTAATAGAGTCTCATTATTGTGCAATCGAGCACATTAGACCAACGCCCAAGGTCAGGATTTTCTATAAATAATACATTCAATTTTGGTGTGTTTTTCACCAAACCCTATCATATACCCCCAAAACACTTGGAATATATGACACGTGTCACATGGGATCATTCTGTGATACTTTTGCATATTTTAAAAAATAAAAAAGGCTTGATGCTTGTCGATATTCACTGCCATTATATGTGAAGGGGACTTTTTTTTTTTTTTCTCCTTTTGTGGTCAATAAAAGAAAGACACAATAGGACAATGCAAGCGTGAGTAAATTATGACTTTATTTTAATTTTAGTGTGAACTATTACTTTAAAACTGAAAAAAATTAAATGCATCATCTTTCAGTACATCAGATGTTCATCTTTAACTGCACTGTTTGCCCTTAATTTATCATGCTTTTATCATTCTCATGTTGAAATGCCTCAGAACCCACATGGATGAAACTGTAGCTTTACCTTTTTGTTTCAGTATTTTGTGTGCTGTCAAGGTCTAGCTTGTTTCCCGCGGTTTAAAGCTGAGCCAGCGTGAGACAGTCCTTGTTGAAGCTCTGGAGCTGAACGATCTACCGCTCATTAGTGTCACAGCGGGGTCATGAAACCATGACTGAACTCATCTGTGTGACCAGTGTCTCTCGCTTCATCACTGTCAAAACACTGCCAAGACCATCATATTTCAGCAGCTATTATCTGCAAAGGGATGAAGTCTGTTCTTTCAAATTGCTGTCAGTTAATTGGATTTCCTTTCAGTGAAAGTGTCGACATCAACCGTTTTTCTTTTTTGCTTTGAATATGTGAGGAGTTGCAATCAGCATATCATATAATTGATTTGATTGGTTTATATATACTATTGTTACTACCGTTAAAAAATTTGGGATCCGTGAGTTATTTTTTGGTTCGTTTTTGACAGAAGCCTCTTCTGCTCCAATATTGCATTTATTTGATCAAAAGTACAGTAAAAAATAGTAATATTGTGAAATATTATTACAATTTAAAAGAACAGCTTTCTATTTGAATATATTGTAAAATGTCATTTATCCCAGTGATCAAAGCTGAATTTTCAGCATCATTACGCCAGTCTTCAGTGTCACATGATCCTTCAGAAATCATTCTAATATGCTGATTTGATGCTCAAGAAACATTTCTGATTATTATCAGTGTTGAAAACAGTTGTGCTGCTTAAAATTTTGGTGGAAATCATGACACATTTTTCTTTGATAAACAGAAAGTTTAAAATAACATTTATTTGTTGCATCTTCCATACAATTTAATGCATTTTTTTAGTATTGTTAAAGTTTTAGTAGTTAAAGTATTGATGATAAAAAAAAAAAAAAACGTACTGCCCCCAAACTTTTAAACGGTAGTGTGTGTGTATATACATTTACATAAAACTATATTTCATATATTGTACTATTGTTGTTTTGTGTCTTTTTATACTGTCCTCCCACAGATTTACACCAGATACGGGAAATGTTACACGTTCAACTCTGGTCTAGATGGAAACCCGTTGTTGACGACTTTAAAAGGCGGAACAGGGAATGGGCTGGAAATCATGCTGGATATTCAACAGGATGAGTACTTGCCAGTTTGGGGTGACACGGGTAAGCAATATATTAGACATAAAAGACATCAGTGATGTGTTTTGCATAATTTATGTTAATGAAAATCGCAGTGCCTCTTCAATCATTTTATCGATTCAAAAGTTTCAGACAGAAAGTTACATAGTAAGCAGAGATGATGCTTTAAAGTGCCCCTGTTATGCTATATTAAAGGTTCCTAATTTTGTTTTAATGGTTTTGTTACTGGAATTGCTGATGACACATTTTGGCAATTCAGAATCGGTTCCAATAACTTTATTTGTCATGCACAATCAGCTATATTACTCACTGCATGAAAGGTAATATTCGAAATAGCATAATAAGGGCACTTTAAATGAAACCTTACGACAGTGTGTATAACTCTGGGGTTGAAATGCTGCCATATTTCAAATAATATACTTAGGTTCCTTGGTAGAATTATGTTCCAACTATGTCCAAAAATTATATTTAAAAAAAGACAAGATATGGGTTGTACATCATATCGGAAGGAATTGTACATTAGCATAATTTACCCATAAGTGGGCGCACCAAAATGATTTAACTTGTGGTAGAACATTTAGATGCTGAGATAACAAGGTTAGGACTCTTTCTTGTTTTTTTTTTTTTTTACAGAACACACCTGCCCCATTACCGCCTCATTCATTTTCTGTGGCATGCTGCAATTTTTTAGCATAACCATGCACAGAAAATAAATACGAAACCAAAAGAGTTACGAATATCAAAGTGCAATTTAATCTGCTGTAGATGACATGCGGTCAGTGTTCAGAATTGATGTACTTGCATGCTAGTGAAGATTATGTATTTCTAATCTATTAATCTTGGTCATTTCAATGGCTCTAGAGGAGACTTTATATCCAGAGGCAATATGGAAGCAGTAAAGAAACATGTATTGGCATTCTGGATAATGTAATTATAAAGTTCATTATAAAGTCATTATATTTCTTGCCTCGAGGCAGCAAACGTCAAATCTCCCGCTCTGTAAATAATCTTGTTTAATGTCTCCTCACAGACGAAACGTCGTACGAAGCAGGCATCAAAGTTCAGATCCACAGCCAGGATGAGCCGCCCTTCATAGATCAGCTGGGATTTGGTGTGGCCCCTGGTTTTCAAACTTTTGTGTCTTGTCAGCAGCAACTGGTACCTAATGCTAAACATATTGCATTTATCACATGTCCTTATATCAGCTGACCTATCCATCCACACCATCAGCTCTTTAAACCTGGAGAAAACCAGACTTTTTTGTCCAGAACTAAGTCAGGTTTTACATACACTATAGTTAAAATATTATGTTTTGGTTTGTTTTTTTTGAAAGAAATTAATACTGTAATTGACATTATTTTGAAATTTACGTTAAAGAATCTTGAAAAAAAAATCACTTTCCACAGAAATATTAAGCAATGCAGCTGTTTTCAACATTAAAAATAATTAGAATAACTTGAGCAGCAAATCAGTATATTAGAATGATTTCTGAAGGATCATGTGACACTGAAGACTGGAGTAATTATGATGAAAATGAATCTTTTGCATAACAGAAATAAATTATATTTATAAATATATTCAAATAGAGGACAGTTATTTTAAGTCATAATAATATTTCACAATATACTGTATTTTTAATCAAATAAATGCAGCCTTGGTGAGATTACAGTAAATGCCATTTTTAAGTATTACTGGACATGATGATCTTACTGTTAGCTACAATTTATCTAGCAAACTAAAGTAATGTGACAGTAGAGATCTAGAGGGAAATAATCATTTAGGTTATAATTAATAATAAAGGTTCCTAGTCCTCCACAGTGTTATTGTTATTGAGTTGTGTTTATTTTAATGTGCGCTGAGGTCACGTGACTCCTCGTGAGTATCTGATTCAGTTTCTAAGGAGAACTAATTGGCAGGAGGTCAAGAAAAGCTCTCGTTTACAGCCTTCAGTGGATCAAAGGCAAAAGCGGCTCTCTCTGCCAAGATCAATACGTCTTCATTCATCGACCCTTAGCGATTAGATCAATTAGCTGAAATAATCAAGTGCTAAAGGCAACTGCACGCTTCTAATCTTGCTTTCAATTCACTGACCTACATTTTCTACTTCCTCTTCCTTTTTAACATCAAAGCTCTCTGAATCCATCATAAACGCATGTATTATGTGATGCTTTTTGCAGTCGACTTCAAAAAGTGACTTCATTTTATGGGAGGATTATCTTCTCTACTGGTGCCATTAGATATGATATAAAATCCAATTATATTTGTATACGATTCTTATTAAAAGGCTCTTAAATTTAATCAGAAGAGCATAATATAATTTTAATGACTTTAAAAATTAGCAGTAATGTTGCTTCCAGTAAGTGAGCCTTTGCTAAGCCCCGCCTTACAAATCTGACTGACCAATCCTGTTCGATCTTTTCAAATGGATCTGTCGTTTTAAGTGCAATTTCATGGAAATGATCCCCAAAAAACTGTCAATTGTTACCGGTGAACTTGCACCGTGGAACAGATTACCCTTTTAAAAATATATTTGCTTATCGATTATGGTCATTACAGAGTTGGTAGTAACTGAAGAGTGTAATCACTTCCTAATGAGGCTTTTCTCTTTTCAATTGATTTGTGAGAGGCTCTTGACTCAATTCTGATTTGCAGTCATTGCAGGTTTTGGTCAAGTTGCTTACAGTTTATAAAAAAAGAAAAAAAAAGGTAATGCCGCACGCCATTCCAACCCACAAAAACTAATTTACATTTTTTATAAATATATAAAATATATAAAAAAACAACATCCATTCCTATAAAGCTTGTTTGAGCTAGCAACAGCAAGTCAGTTCGTATCTCTGGTTTTCTTCAGGTTTCAACTAACACTGATTTCCAGCATGTTTCTTTCTGTGGAATATTGCATGCTTTTCTACAGTGTGAAAAGTGACTGATTGCACTGTGGGTTTTATTATATTCAGCTGAGGTCCTCTGCTGTTAGTCCTTTGATTGCTGCGCTCTTTGGCTCGGTTTATTGTGTTATGATTTGTTATTGAACAGCTTTATCCTGCCAGTAATAAATAAAAGTTTCTGCTGTAGCTCCAGTATCTCCCTCCGCCGTGGGGCGACTGCAGATCCACCCCGATGGACTCGGAATACTTCTCCACATACAGCATCACGGCCTGTCGCATCGACTGCGAGACCCGCTACCTGCTGGAAAACTGCAACTGCAGAATGGTGCACATGCCAGGTGCGGAGACCGTAGAATTAAAAGCAAGAAGACTCACCATATCTTCATATTGAATGTATTACACGCAAAAGTAGCACATTTTTATTTCAGTGCCCATATAAAGAGATGTAAAAAAAAATCTGTGATCGATTTTTATATGCAGTTTTCTTAACTTTTTATTTCATTTTAATATTTTATGATTTTGTTTATAATAAAATACACTCCTTGTGCTTGCTTATTCACACCTACAGAATTTTATTCTCAATTTTCAATATTTTATAGATGTAAAATCTTTCCTCACGCTTGCTTATTCACACCTATGTAATTTTATTCGTAATTGTACCGTTTTATTTTATTTTATTATTTTTTTTTTTAGCAAATATAACTCCTGAGTGATCATGCTTGCTTTTTCACATCTACCAAATTTGAATCTTAATTTCACCTAATTTTATTTTTTTATTTTATTTTTGAACAAATCACTCATGTTTTTATGCAATCACTCCTCATACTTACTTATTCACACCTACAGATTTTTAGTTATCTATTTTATTTTAATTTATTTTATAAATGTAAAATCATTCCTCACGCTTGCTTTTTCACACCTACAGAATTTTATTCTCAATTGTACCTAGTTTTTATACATATATAAAATATATATAAAAAATGTGTATATATGTATGTATGTATGTATGTATATATATATATATATATATATATATATATATATATATATATGTATGTATATGTTGTGTATATATACATATAATTTCAAGTAATTTCACTTAAATGTCAATGAAAATGAACTATTAATTGTCATTTAAGTGAAATTACTGAACTTAAATATACAAGCTTAATAAAAATGATCATTCTAGACGAAAATTTCAGATGGCACTTAGAGGCTTTTGCATCTGAACTCTTCATATATACGTCAAATGTATGTGAGTGTGTATATATATATATAATTTTTTTTTTAAATCATTCATGTTTTTATACATTCACTCCTCACACTTGCATATTTTTTTTTTTTTTTTTTTCAAAAATGTCAAATCTTTCTCCATGCTTGCTTATTCACACTCACAGAATTTTATTCTCAATTGTACATTTTGTTTTATTTGATTTGATTATTTTTAGCTGTTGGAACAGTGATAAGTGAGAAAGTATTTTCTAAAGTGTTGTGATATCCGTCACAGGCACCTCCACCGTCTGCACACCCGAGCAGTACAAAGACTGCGCAGATCCAGCTTTAGGTAAGAGGCCGTGTGTTGGATGTGTGACTGTATTTCAATCTCTACTTAATAATGTGTAAAACCATGTCAGACTTTTGCAGCTTCTATAGGATGATGCCATTAAAATATGCTTCATGATTTCTTGTGCTAATTTTCCTTTCATTAATAACAACAACAAAACTAATTGACAGATTTTCTTGTGGAGAAGGACAACGATTACTGCGTTTGCGAAACGCCGTGCAACATGACTCGATACGGTAAAGAGCTGTCCATGGTGAAAATACCCAGCAAGGCTTCCGCAAAATATCTTGCAAAGAAGTTCAACAAAACGGAGCAGTACATTGCGTGAGTTTACATTTAAATTGAAGTTAGTTACACACTGAGATGTTTGTCATTTACATCCTGGAAGGTTTACCTGAACAGTTAGCCATTTAATGCGTGTCATTTTACAGGGACAACATATTGGTGCTGGATATCTTTTTTGAGGCTCTGAACTACGAGAAAATTGAACAAAGGAAAGCGTATGAAGTTGCTGGATTACTTGGTAAGTGTGCAAAAATGAGCAAATTCTACACCGCATTGAAAAATATCAGCCTCATTACTTGTATTACCAATCCACGTTGCCTTCTGCTTCAATATCTATTCTTCCAGGTGATATTGGTGGTCAGATGGGTCTGTTTATAGGAGCCAGTGTCTTGACAATATTGGAGATATTTGATTATCTGTATGAGGTCCGTTGCATTCCCTCTTGTCTAATTTGTGCTTTTTCCGTAATGTGCTCAAGATTACAAATAATATTCGGACCGTTTATAATGAACAGTAATTTGCTGACAATATATGTGAAGAATGTGGCACCGTTTTTCATTTTTGCAGGTTTTTAAGGACAAAGTGCTGGGATATTTTCTACGCAAGAGACGGCCACATCGGAGCGCTAGTGATAATCTGGTAATTGTGCTTCCTGTGTTGCTCTGAATGTGTGCATGTTGGTTTCGTTCATATTTGTAGTGTTTCTTTTTGTTTGGATTTTTCTCTCGAATGCTGCATGCATCTAGTTGCTTTTTGTCTTTGGCTCAAATTCTGGGAAATGATTGATGAAGATGGCCTTTCCACATAAGAGAAAATACATTGGTTTATGTTTGAACAAGGACAAATATCAAAACCAGAAATGGACAAGTTTTAGAAATGATTAGTATGTCTATCACCCTTCGCTTGTGACAAACCTTGTATCAGATTTAGATCTGACAAATTAGCAGATGATCTGTGCTTTTTATTAAATCAATTAGGACTTCCTACAGTATTTTATTATTTGATTTTTGCCTTTATTTTACAGTATATAAAAGGTGCAGTGTAGACAGAGAAGTAAGAGTGAGACTCGTTTTTACGATCTGTTAGTGAAGTCGTGTTCATTTTATTTTTTTAAGGCATTCTGGTTTGAGAGTTTCCACACGACCCTGTCCTGGATTATAACACTGATGAAATCAAGTTTCTTCCATCACAGGATAATATTTCGTCCAAGAAGTCGGTTTCGTTTTTCCATGTTAAGATAAAAAAAGGTTCACCCAAAAATGTCATCATTTACTCACCCTCATCACCTAATGTATGACTTTCTCCCTTCCATGGAACAGAAAAGATGATGTTCTGCAGGATTTTCATGTTCTTTTCCATAAAGCGAAAGCATATAATCATCAAACGCTGTCAAGCTGTTAAAAAGGACAAAAAATGCACCTAAAAGTGCTTCATACTACTACAGCAGTGGCCAAAAGTGATGTCCGGCCTAAGAAAACTGACATCTTAACCTTTTTTTCAAATATTATAAAAAATTTGATAAAGATTTTGTAAGCGTATTGCATAGTTGTGCTTGGAGTCAGTTGTTTTATTTGTGATAATGCAATGAAATAACGTGGACATAATGTTTGGCCAGGCTGTCGTACAAAGAAATTATGAACATGCAAAAATTAGATAACCAATGATGAAATATTAATTACTGATTATGCTGTAGTCAATGTATGCTTTTTCCTGTGAGTATAATAAGATAGTATTACTACTACTTTAGCTGTAGTTTGCCTTTTTTACCAAATAATTTTGTCAGATAAATACCTTAACCAAGTTTAGAGTTTGTTCTTCCCTCATATTATAGTGAAATTAAAAACAAATATCCCCTCCGGACATCACTACTGTACAATGACTTCAGAAGTCGTACGGACGCTTTAAATGATGGTGTTTTTGAATTGTTCCAAACATGACAGCTGTTGAAGAAGTTGAGTAAATGATGATGACCTGTTCAGTTTATTCAAGAAAACTGCAATATGACAGGACATTTAAATACCACAACATCAGCGTCATTCACCATTATTGTGCCATATCATACCATAGCAGACAAAACAATCCATCATTTTCCCCTCTGAGTCCTTCCCAGCATGCACCAGGACATCACTGACCAAACATTAAAGGTACACCATGTAATTTTCGGTCCTCTAGCTGTTGAAAAACAAAACTGCATGCATTTTGCGGAAGAACATTGTTGAGGTTGTGCTTCGGCTCTGTGCGGATGAATATGGATATTCTACTCATAAAACATTCACTACTATAGATGTATAACAAGTTTAGATATATCTCAAGCTAGTCAACTGAAGACGTTAGTATAGCTACACCCATTAATAGACACGCTACTTCCTTGAAAATAAATTCCAGCACTGCGCTACAACAACCATAATAAAAAGATTTCTGAATTCTTTACAAGGACATGTGACAGTTTATCTGTTCATCAAAATACCGTACTCACCTGTTGGTTAATAAAAACGCCATATCTGTGTCGCTTTTACAATATTTCAAATCCCTTAGTTCTCACCATCTCCAAAAAGCCAAGACAATGTTGATTCTTGTTTTATTACGAGCTCTTTTTGCCAGCAGACTCTCCTCTGTTCGGCTGTTGTTTCTCCGGAGGTTTGAGGTTTATGTGCTCTATGTCAATCTTTCTCGCTCGTTGTGACACTAACCTCTGCCACTCACACACCAGACACAGGAGCCAGAGCAACTTTTCTCTATTTACGTATATATATGAAGAGACGCGCACAGGCGAGTGACGTATATGCATGCGATTACCATCCCGACTGGTCTAAAATAAAACTAAAACATTTATAACAGGCTCACCATAGTGAATCAAGGTAAGACAAAACGCATTTTGGAGAAAGGATTGATAATGTATTGACTCTATTGTTCAATTTGAACAAAAAAAGTTACATGGTGTACCTTTTTAAGATGCGATAACAAGCTCACACCACACTACGTGATTAGCAAACATTTGAGACTTCAGAATTAATGTAGTGAAATTTTGTTTAGTTCAAAACTTTTACCGCAGTAAATTATGCACATGATTTTTAAGTCATAGTTCATGTCTAGTGCTGTTTTGTTTTACATTATTGTTTTGATGTTATTAGAATCCGTTAAAATAAATTGAACAATCCAGCGTTAGTTAGATTAAATGTAAAATGTATATTTTAGAGAAACATGTTTTTAAACAACTGAACCATTGCTTTTTCAGCACTGTATTATTTTGTCATAAATCTGGTAAAGGTCAATTCAGTTTCAAATCAAATAAATGTGAAATATTTCAAATATATATCTTTTTTTTTTTATAATAGTAAATGTATTTAAATATATTAAAATGATGAATGAGAACTATTGAATTTCAGTCTTGCATATAATAAGTTTGAGCTGAATTGGCCTCCGCCTGGGTTTGTTCATCTTCATCTCTTTCCATCATGTTTATTCCAGGATTCCCCCGAGATTTCCACCAGCCCTGGTGTCACGCCTAACCATGTCCCCAGGTAGCGCCGCCATTAATAATATTGCAGAAGCATTTCATTGTGTCCTTCTTTAAAATCCTTGCATTATTCACGCCATTTAGAGTCTTTTCCCTTCGTGACATTGAATGTCAGTAGTTCTAGACATGAACAAATGTCATTGTTACGCATTCTAAGATCCCTTTTTCAAAACCCTGTAGCTTTCAAGATGGAGATGATGTTTTGCAGATGAAGTTCAGGTAAAACAACACCTGTAGCTTTCACTTGCCTTTATTTGAGTTTTTTCTTCTTTCTGTTTTCCTCCCAACAGTTCATGTGTTGTTCTCTTTCAGCAAAATGATGCCATTTTAAATCAAATAAAAAAATATGTGTCTTAATTACACTACCATTCAAAAGTTAGGGGTCGGTAAGATTTGATTCTTTTAAATGTATTTAATAAGTCATTTTTTAATAATTTGTATTAAATGAAACAAAAGTGACAGTAAAGACATTTATAATGTTTCAAAAAAATTTCAAACAAATGCTGTATGTTTGAATTGTTTATTCATCAAAGAATCCTGAAAAAACGAATCCTTTTTTTTTCAACATTGATAATAATCATAAATGTTTCTTGAGCAGCAAATCATCATATTAGAATGATTTCTGCAGGATCATGTGACACTGAAGACTGGAGTAATGATGCTGAAAATTCAACTTTTCATCACAGGAATACATTGCATTTTAAAAATATATATTATTTTAAATGGTAATAACATTTCACAATATTACTGTTTTTACTGTGTTTTGATCAAATAAATGCAGCCTTGTTGAGCAGAAGAGACTTCTTTATAAAACATATAAAGATATTTTACTGACCCCAAACTTTTGAATGGTGGTGTGTAACTTTGATTAGCGTTTGAGACATGGAAACATTCACACCATCATGTTGCAGATGTGAAACCTCATCAAAACTTTAAGGAAAGGGAAAAAATAGCGACACAGGCCTTTTGTAAACGCGTGAATTATTGTTTTAGTTTCTCCAATAATGACAGTTCTGTCATTATTTACTCACCCTCATGGTGTTCTTCTTATATTACTTTTTTGAAGTATCTGAATCTAGCCCATATTCCTGTCCGGATTCAACATTTTTGCAGTGATTTTTACATTGTCAAATATCTTTATATGATATATACCTAATATGAATGCTTTCCTATGGCGTAAGAACACTTGGACTAATTAACTAATTAGAGTTAAGAGTGTAAAAGTCTGCGTATTTCTGAGGCATCTATAGGGGCTTTTGCACCGGAGGAATGTTTTCATACGGCGGAAGTACACACTTTTTGGCGTGTTAGCATCGCAGGAACTGGGAACATTTTAGTTCTAGAAATGCCTTTTGGGGGGACTACTGTAAATTAGCTCCTACTTCAGTGTAGGGTCTAACCCAGTACTATAGAAACTACCAGTGACATAAGTGTATGCTGATTGGCCGAACGCGTGCCATGTGAAACACCGGCACCTGGCATGTTTTAAGAGTCGTGTAAACACACAACTTACATATACTTAATCCACAAACATGGAAAACAGCGATAGACGGACCGACGGCGAAGTCCAGCATTTAACTGTACACTACAGAGTTGTTGACATTGTTGAATGCCGCGCTTAAATGACTTCGCTGTTGTACGAATGTAACAAGCAAAATGTCCCAAACTGTAGTTCTCAGGGGCCGTCCTGGTGGCTAGTTCCTACAACTGAGCTCCTTTAACTACCCGGTGCAAAAGCCCCTTATATCATTCGCAACTGTATGAATGAATGTTTCCAGCCTAGTAAAGAGATGTTCTGGAGACAGGAAGTGCTTGTACGTTTGGTTATACACTGATAAGAACTGTATTTAGCAAGTTTTTTTCTTGGTGATATGTTTCCTGTTGACAAAAATTTGGCCACTTTTTTTGATTCTCTATTTTATTTATTCTATAGTGATGACACCAGGGCATCAGCAACATGCTCTATGCTATACTGAAAGGTTTGTCTAAGTGAAAGGTCAAGATTTAGATAAACAATGTGCATTTGGTGGAAGCTTGTGCTGTTTTGGAGGACAGAAGAATGATGAAACCAGGTGGAAATATGATGGAAAAGGACATCTTATAAGAGAAAGTTCCCATTTATATCGCTCTTGCTTTGAATATGGCTCATCGCATGAATTTTTAACACAGCCACATGACATAAATTTGTGTGTAGTCACAATATATTAGACTGTGATCCAAGAATTAATTTGAATGTTATAGTCATAAACAAAGCAAATGTTAGGATGATAGAGGAAATGCAAAGCAGAGAGGAGACGAGAGCCCCAGAGCTGTAGCTTTATTGCTTTATTTAAGACAGAACTATTATTATTACCCAATAACACCTTTCAAGTCGGTCCACAAGCTTCAGCTTATGAAATATGAAAAATAAGCCTACTTGCCAGGGGAATTACTACTTGTGTTTTTCTTAAACATTTGCATGTTCAGTACAGGTGATGCTCTGGCATCTGTGATATGTTATTGATAATCGCAGATTATGTTAATTCATCCATCAGTTTATGCACAGTGATGCTCTTACAGTGAAAGTTTCAGACATCACACCTGGATAAACATCATTTGAAAGTTTATTAAATTTACAAATCAATTAATTTACAACTCAAATAAAGCACATAATTCATCTCCAACCCCTCATCTGATCTCCTCGAATCTAAATGACTAATTTAATAACTGATTTTTTATTTAATAGAAGGCTTTAAGAAATATACAAGCTACACATTGTTCATTTTATTTAAATTCTATTCCTTTTCATTATTTATATATTATGTATTATATTTTATTTTATTGCTTTTGAAGAACCAGTTCATTTATTATGTGGTAATCAACATGTCAGCTGCAATTGCTAACTTAAAAGTATAGAAATTTAAAATGTAAAATGTATAATAATTTTGTTTATAATAAAAATTATTATAAACTTTAATTAATTATTTTCTTGCTTGTACAAACTGAATAACCGGTTAAATTATTGTGGTAATCATCAGCATGACTATTCTATTCTATTCTTAGATAAGAATATAATATAAACTTTTATTAATTATTTTCTTGCTTGTACAAACTGAAGAACCAGTTCAATTATGTGGTAAGACCGCTGTAATTGTTACCTTACAAATATAGAAATTAGGGAAAGTAAAAAAAAAAAAAAATTATAGTTTAATAATTGTATTTATAATAAATTTGTATGATAAAAATAAATGATAAACTTAGCAGTTAATATCTGTGTATTAATATTTATATATTATATTTAACAGTGGCCAATGAACTATAATTCAGTGGGGAAAGTAAATCCAGAGATTTATCAAAATTTGAGCCTGAAAGGCTAAAACGGCTTCCATTGTTTGAGACCCGTGTCCAATAACATCACTAGATGCATCTCTTTGTGATGTCATCACAGGTCTACACACACACACACACACACACACACACACACACGAGCTGCACTGGAATGACACTGAATTATTTCCATGCATCCTGCTGAGTTGTGATTGCAAAGTTTGCTGCAAGATTTCCAGAGCGCCATTATCAAGACTAGGAAAACTGCTTCCTTGAATCATCCATGAATATTTTTTATCCTTTATCCATGAATTCTTCCTCCTCTTTTCTTTTTTGAAATCAAATTTGACATGTATTCTTCATCATCGCATCACTGATGTTCTGTCTGCTGCCAATTGCCACGTTTTATTTACATTCCCTTGTTCATTTCTCTCCAATATTTCCATTGTTATAAATGCGTCGGGACGTCCTGACATGAATCCATCTCCTCCAACCTGATCTCCTCGTATCACTCCCACCCCCCGAAATCTTCCGTTCCCTCTCTTGCAGAGCACATGCGACACACTCCGGAGTCACTCGGACAGTCTCGGATTCGCGCCGAACGTGCTACCTAGTCACCCGGCTATAGGCAACTTCGAGGAATTCGCTTGTTGATGACGCAGGCGACGGGACGGCTTAGGACACGACGGAAAACTGTGAAATATATCAGACTCCAAAAGAAGTGTAAGTCCATGAAAATGTACATGTTAAATAGTTTCAAACAAACAAACAAACAATGTGACACCTGAATAGAATCAATATATCGTCATCAAGTACAAATAGGCAACACTTCCAGAACAAAACTCAGGTTTTATTAATAACATCACAGCCACTGTTTGTTTGACATTGTGGAAAATCCTGGTAGATTTCATGACCTTTCTTTTCGAACGATTTCAAACGTACAAATACTGTGAGGGTATTTAATCCGAGAGAGTATTTTTTTCCTCTGTGCTTTTCTTGAATCCTGTATGAACACTGTGGGCCTAATTTGATCAAGCCGCCTTAAACAAATCTCAAAAAGAAAGCATTTTAATATTGCACAAAAATTGTTATAGATCCAGTCGGTTTGGCCAAGGTTTAATCTATTTTGGCACTTTTTTGTACAATAATCGTGTAAGCTTTAACTGCGGTTTGACTGAATTCAGCCCTGTGATAGTACTCGAAAACGTGTAACCATTCAGAATGTTTGTCTCTGTTCATATTTTGTGTGTATATATATATAAGTGCAATAATATGCATAATGTGTTAATGAAAACCGTATATTACCTTCAAGTCTTAATTATTAGCTGTCAGGTAAACAGAAGGAACGAGATGCTTTCGGTACTACCTGAGTTACCAGCAGTTTGCTCTTCGTGCTGTTTTATTCCGACACGCTAATGTTACTCTATTTATTTCCACTTCCGTCTACTAGGCAGTGACGAGATGGGACGTTGTTGAATAATATTTAGATTTATGAATGATGCATTTTAATGTGTAATGATCATAATGAAAGCTTCACTACTCTTCCCATCCAATCCCATGACTTCAGACAACACGTGAAGCCATTCAGTAGATTGTTTCCTCTGGGAGATAGTTCGTTATTTTAAGTGGCAAAGACTGTACGCGTCTTAAAGAGTTAAACGCTCATTTTAGTTATAATGATAATATAGATCATGATTCTCCATCCACTGGAAAATATTCAGATGATACAGCTGAAAACTTGACGCATTACTCAAACAGTTTGATTTGATTCTTTTATGTTTTGGGGGTCTACCTAGAAGTTACAGGTGTCTTCCTTTTTCTGCCATATATATACACACACGCGTTCAAAAACACCCCAGAAAAGTATTTGGACACTTAAGCAACACTTACACATTTCTGAATGCCATTGCATTAGATACAAAGGTTCCACTTTATTCAATAGTCCACTTTAGACATTCTGCTAACTACATGTCAACCAACACTCGTTCATTTGCAACTACATGTCAACTAACTCTCATTAGAGTATCAGTAGACTGTTGTGTTAGGGTTAGGTTAGTCTCGCGTAGCCAGACCTTCAGACTGACGGCAGAAGGTCTGGAATCTATCGCAGCTTTTCTTGGCCAAGAGGACGTTTGACTGACATATAACGCAACCAATCACAGTTCGTTTTGTTCCGCGTCATGTTTAGGGGCGTGCCAATATAATGTCGATGTCCCTACAATAACAGACCGGTGTGCATTTAATAAATTATTCATTCAAGAACGTTGTGCAAGTTTACTGCAACAATGGAGCCGCAAACTTCACATACTTTGAAAATCCAGCGTTTAGTTGATCCTGGTAAGCGCTCATTTGTCTCAGTTGTAAACACAACGGCTTTCTTCTTCCACGAGGGGTTTTGGCGTCATGGCATTTGTTTCCAGACGGACCGTTAGAGAACGCGACACACACATCTCGCGGACATCCTGTAGAATTCAACCAATCAGGTCGCGACTTCGAAACTCCTGAAGTGTTTCCAGAAAAGTGTGCCATATGCATCAGACGTTTAGCCAACGTTCCGTGGGCGTGACGTCTGAGGCTGAGACTAGGGTTAGGTTTAATAGAACGAGTTGACATGTATAGTGTAGTCTCAGCCTCAGACGTCACGGGCCGCTGGCTGAACGTCTCGTTCGAGGTCATCTGATTGGTTGAATCCTACAGGACTTCCGGGAGACGTGTGTGTTGTGTCAGAGCCCGTCTACGGAGAGCCTGGCCACTCCGTCCTATAAGTCCTATTGTACCGAATTTTGGTTGTAGTTCCACCAGAGTTCCACTGGGGGCGTTCGCCCATGAGTGCAAAATGAATGAGAGTCTATGGAGCAAGACGGCTAAATGTGTCTCTTTAACCCAATTGCTGTTGAGAAATCTCAGATTTGATTGTAGGTTTTGCAAGTTCAACATGGGTTATAGGTCGAAAGTTGAATGAACGAGTACTTATGTCCTTTCAATTCTTTTACAGGTTGAGTTGTTGCCCATAACACGCTAGCATTCTGCTAATGGACACTGATTGGTCAGTGAAGGACTGACTACAACCAGAGATGGCATTGTGTGTGTGTGTGTGTGTGTGTGTGTATTTTCGGCGTGGTCTTTTAAAACAACAAAACAAAAACTCTTCTAGCACGTGTATTTACCCGTGTCAGCAGTGTTGTCGATGCCTCGAGAGAAAAGAAAGTGCAGAGCATGAAAACACCAAAGCGACTGAAGAGTTGCCGTAAAGCAGTCTCTCTGGTCGTACGATGTGCATGACGTCATTGACATTTTAAAAGACTTTTTAAAGCAAATAAGTGACTCTAAAAAAATCTAACACCCAGCAATGTGTAATTTCTTTGCATCTCCTTTTGAATACAACATTCAAATTACTAGACTAAATATTATATCCTGAGAAAAGTGGATTTTGATGGTTATAGCGCCATAGACCTCCATTCATTCTGCACTCGTCCTGTGAGCGCCCTCATATGGAACCAGAGTGGAACTGCAACCAGTTCAGAAGCCGGAAGCTTACTGAGAGTGGAAGTTCTCCCCTTATTAGACATCCTCTGGATGCCGTGACGCCAAACCCCCTCATGGAAAAAGAAAGCTGTCGTGTTTATAACTGTGACAATGAGCGCTTATCAGGATCATCTAAACGCTGGATTTTCAAATATATGCGAAGTATGTAAAGTTCACGGCATAGCCTCTTTAATATACGTCTAAGAGTTTTACACACCAGTCTGATATTGTAGGGATATTGACGTTACATTTTCACACCACTAAACATGATGCGGAACAAAATGAACTGTGATTGGTTGCTTTACGTGTCAATCAGACTCAGACGGCCTCTGGGCGCTCATTGGCCAGTGAAACCTGCTATAGCGTCCAATCCTTCTGACGGCAAAATAAAGTGTTAGCAGATATTAAAGACAGTCTGCTAATACTCTAATGACTGCTAGTTGACATGTAGTTGCAAAGTTACTTATAGTCAGTAGAATGTCTAAAGTGGAGTGTCAAAATAACATTTTACCGATACAAAATATCAAACCGAATGGCGTTTTTTGTTTAAAAAAAAAGCACAAGCACACATAGAGTTAGATATACAGTGCAAAATGTAAAAAGATATTTCAAATCTTAGTGGATCATGTTTATAGTTGATGTGAATCACCTTGAGGCCTGTTGGTTGAAAAACGGCTTGTCAGTTCTGACATTTTAAGTGTAATTTAAGTGTCCAAGTACATTTTGGGGAGCTTCAGCTTCACTACAGTGCATTGCAATGTGGCTAAAGGCAAGATATCATCTTCCATCATGTTTTCTGCACTCAGCAACAATGTATTATTGTATTGTTTTATATAAACCACAATGGGATTTCTAGTACAGGTATCACAATTTTAAAATGGAGGGATGTGACATGTAAATGATCCAGTATAATAAACAATATATTTAACCATCTCTTAACATGTTGTTTGTCTGTTGATTCTGAGTAATATCAGCGCTGCTTTTGTCTGTGTATATGGTGATGTTATTGTTGACTAAAACTATAAAACTATTGTTTTCAGTCATTGAAATAGTTAAAATAAAATACAAATATTAGATGGAGAGACTTAAACTTGTTTCAGTTTATAGCCAAGCATTTTGCCATTTTTAAATAATTTTAGCAAATTACTAAAACTGAAATAAAACAGCTTTACAAATCTAAAACATGATAATAAAAATGACTAAGCTATGAAATCATATATAGCCAAAAATGCTAATAAAAAAAAAAGACAAACTAACCCCAAGCACATAATAAAATTATTAACTATATTGATGAAATAATAAAATAAACTGAAAATATAAAAATAAAAGTCAATTCAAAATATTAATATAATAATTATATACAAGTATTAAACACTTTAAACATAGTCACTTTATTCCCAAGGAAACAATCCTAATTAAGTATTTTGTCATTTTAATTTTTTTTTTTTTTTGTGTAAATTACTAAAACTGAAATTAAAATAAAAGCTATACAAATCTAAAATAATAATGACAAACTAACTCTAAACACAAAATTACTAACAAATGAAAACTGAAAATATAAAAATAAAAGCAAATTCAAAATATTAAGAAATGCCATAATCATATAAAAGTAATGCTAAAATAGCACCGGTGCCTGAAATGATCAACCAAGACAGCAAATACAGGTTTTGGTGTGGTTTATTTATTTTTTGATAGTGTTATTTCGATCAGACAAAACAAGTCAAAATCCCAACAAAAAGAGACAAATATCGAAACAAATTAAATATACAAATATATAGCACCTGGCACAGTCCGACCCCAGACTGTTTAAACAGAACTTTAAGATAACAGAGCTGTAAAACAAAGTGTTTCACTAGCGCAGTTCAGTATCGTGTGGAAAAAACCCAGAATCCCGTAACACTGCGAACTGCGTCTGCAATAGCTTCATCCTGATTGTGTTCGTTCAATGACGTCACACCCACACAAATAAATACTGTACATATGCGGTCTTAAGGTACACTGGGAGGTATTTCGGTGGGTATGATATTGATGCCGTTACCCTTATAAACTACTCTCTAACATCCATTTACTGCAGTATTTCAAGTAGGTGATTTCTGAAAGCTCTTTATATGCCATGTGTAAACTGTCAAAAAGCCCGCAGGCTCTCGTGATGCTGATATATTACAGAGGCAGACCTTTTGAGAACACATTCATTAAAAACTATTTGTTCTATGGCGGATTCTAGTTTAATAACGGATTGAACTCTTTTACCGTAGGCACCACACTAAAATCTTAACCTTACACGGACTCGGACACGAGACATTAACTGCTCGAACGGATGAATTCTGGGACACGGCTTGAAGGATCTTCTGTCAGATGTGTAATATTTAGTTCATCACACTGGAGGAGACTGTTATCGGTTGGGTACTAAGTACAAATCCCAAACCAACCTTAAAAACATGACACCATTAACGGCTGCAAAATGATTTTGTCAGTTTAACCTTGAATAGTCACTATTTGTAACTTTTTGAGTGGTTAGAAATGTTGTTTACAAGTTGATTTAAATGGATCTGAACTGTGACTAATAAAAAAAATCCTATCATTTTATTAATTTAAATATTTTTTAAGACATTCACTCGAACATATCTTTAGCTTGTTTCATTCTTATAGCATTAGCATCATTTAAATGATAACAAAAATCATTTAATGCAGTCGTATGATCATCTAAAGATTAAAACAAGCACATTTGTCAGTGCATGTTCACACGCTCATGACTTAATTTGAACTCTATTCCCCTGCAAATCAACTCTTTTTGGTAAAATTTGATGAATTTTATTGCTAAAATCTTTTTTTTTCTATATATTATATTTTCTTTAAGGAAAAAAAAAAGTATAATTTTATATTGAATAGTATGTTTTTCTTATGAGGCAACTGGGATGATTTTACATTCAGTGAAGTTTCCTCTGTCCGCCGGTGCTGTAACGCTAAAGTGAAACTAGCAATCCTACGATAAAAGGATGTTTTCATCCCTCAAACGCGAGGCGGCGCGGAGAAAGTAACTTGCCCTAACCCATATGAATCAAACATTGCATGAGAAAAAATGAAATGGAAATAAATACTGTAAAACAAGTGTTATCCTGTCGTGTCATAAACAAAACAAACACACACACACACGTACACAGCAGTCTTAAATGTAAATGTAATGATGTGAGGATGGAGGGAAAGTGGCAGACATACTCTTGCAGTCCATTACATCAGTTCCTCTGAACTGGAAGACGGTGTGTCCAGAGAACCCGACGGCCCCTGGAACGGCATGCTTGGTGTGGCGTCCCAGCATGCTTTATCAAAAGGTTTCAAAGCAAGGCCACAACTCCCAGAAATCAACACAAAACCTGCAAAAAAACAGATGTTAACCATTAGCAATATGGAATTTGATTCATTTTGCACTTTATATACAGCGATATTGAGTAGTTTGAGTCAAAAGTCTAATCCTATGGAATGCTATATGAATATAATATGGTATGAGCGATGTCGTTGATGTGTGAAAGGCACCGTACAGGTTGAAGGCACTTCAGCTGCTCCCTCTGCTGGTCTGATCTGGCACAGGGTTGATGTTTATCTCTTCCTCGTCCCCCTGCTCCTCCTCTTCCTCTTCAGCCCAGCCACCTAGACGGACAGAAGCGGGCGACTCCAGGGTGACCGTCTGTGTGGACTGTGTCTCGAGACCTTGAGCTGAGAGGAAGAGGCGGCTCATGATGCTTTTATACCAGAGTTATACCATGAGCAGGTCTCTCAAATGATTGATTAACTCAAAGATTCAACATTTGATATCATAGACCCGTTGACAGCTTATTCTGGCTAAGACACGCTCACTTATTGACTGAATAACTTGACTGACCAGACACAATCTGAAAATTCATTTATTAGTCCCATTCTCTAAGAGCACAGGTTCAATTCGTGAATATTAGTTAATGCATTCTGTATACACTGTATATATAAATGTGTGTTTGTGTAATTTCTACATATGCTAAAAGATGTATAGATTGACAATATATGCTGTTTTAATTCATTAATTATTCAGATTTATTAAATTATATTAAACATTTAAAAAAATCTGCAATGTATCTAAAATTCTACAAAAACAATATGATTTTAAACATGAAATTAGATTAATATGTGCTGTAAAAAGTTGTTTGATTCCTAATTCTTACAAATGTATTCTTATTGCAAAGTGTTAGAATATTGTAAAGTAAGTTTTTAGAGAATATTGCTAATTAATGTTTATTAATAATTACCCCATTCCCTAGTATAATGGTTGCATTTTACAATACAGTTAAATTTGTCAACATTAGCTGATGCATTTGGTATCAGGAACTAGCAAAAAAATAAAAATAAATAATAATACAGCTTTTATTTTTTAGAAATTAATGTTAATTTCTATATTTGCTAACACATTGTTAACATTGAGTTGTTTAAAATGATAAACAATAAAATATATAATAGTATATTGAATTAACAATAAAGAAGTATTTATTTATAAATTAACAATATTTAAAGCATAAGATGAAAATATATTAAAAGATGCTGTAAATGATTGTTTGTTTGATACCAAATGCATTAACTAATGCTAGGAAAAGTAACCATATTGTAAAGTGTCATCAAACATTTTTCAAATACATTTTTCACCGTGACTTCGTCTACCTTAGGCACATGTGAAATATATTTTTCTCACCGAATCTCTTATCAGTCTCATCTTTAATAAAAGCATTGGGCTTTCA
The DNA here is from genome assembly GCF_964197995.2 of Scardinius erythrophthalmus. Lineage (NCBI taxonomy): Eukaryota > Metazoa > Chordata > Actinopteri > Cypriniformes > Leuciscidae > Scardinius > Scardinius erythrophthalmus. The sequence goes on along the minus strand of NC_138242.1, from coordinate 27,945,036 downwards.
GGTGCCGCCAAAGAGCAACATTTCAATTCTAATTAAATCTTACTTGATTCTTTTTAGTGCTGTTAATTTGACTAATTACTCAACGTGGCCACCACTATCTGATGCGCTTTGAACTATCAATTTTTGTTCAGACTGTTGGTAAGACGAGTCTGGTTCACTCACCACTGTTGGCGCTCAAGTCCCTCATTGGCACATGCTGGGTCTTCTGCTGATGCACCTGAGGGAAAGACCAAAAACCACTATGAAGGATTGTTATTAATATTTGAGTATATTGGGGCCACTGCGAGTAGCGTGTACTCACCTCATGCATGTATATAGCGTGCAGGCTCATCTCGGCTGATGCAAACTCTGACACCAGGGCTGAATGAGACTGGCTGAGCATCTTGGAGTCACTAGCGGACATGCTAAAGAAAAGGTAACATGGATAACTTGAGTCTTACACAGATCTGAATGATTCAGACACAAATTGCGAGGTTTTATGCTGGTTACCTGTCGGCCACAGTGTGGTCGCTGTAGTACATGAGGCCGTCGTGCTGCTGTCGGGATGGCAGAAGTGAGTGTGAGCGGGATCGTCCTGCGTGGGGCTGCTGGGACGACGAGAGGGACGCCAGGACGCTAGCCGCGGCTGAAGCCGCACTGCTCGGAGCGATGAAGCGCCGGTTCCTTCCAGGCAGTCCAGAGGCAGTCAGTACAGGGTGAGCCAACACACTGGCTAACAGGTTATCAGGCTGAGGAACAAGAATAATGCAAAAACACATGCATCTCATTGAGGGATGTGAAAAATGAGCTGGCAAATGTAACCCTGCAGACACAGATGGCTGAAGTCTGGATTATGATCTGTGAAATAACCAATCTGGCAGCGAGTGCAGAAACAATGCAGAGGCAAAAAATTAAATGTCAATATTTCTTGTCTTTCCTGGCAGGTTTTTTAATATCCTGAACGCCACAGGAAATGTTTTTTTTTCTTTTTCGATTTCCTTTCGGAATGGAGTGTTTCTAAGTGTGTCCCACTCAATAAATAAAATAAATCTCTACTCTGTAGGTTTAACCACTGAACTACCGAAACTAGACCGTAAAATACACAGCACATCACAATGTTTACCTCACATTCCTACCCCAAAAATCATAACATTTTCACATAATTTTTTTTTGTGTGTGTGGACTGTAAAAAGACAAAACCGAAGCTTTAGGTAAACACACTCAGTTTTTTTTTTAGTTTTTTTATTACATTTTTTTTTCTGATAGAAGTAACTATTTAATAATATTATATTGTTGTTGATAATAATTTTAACACTACTGTTCAAAAGTTTGGGGTCAGTAAGTTATTTTACATTGTAACAGTATTTAATTAATTGCAGCCTTGGTGAGCATAAGAGACTACTCAAAAATCTTTGAAATGGTATGTTTTTATCTTTAATATTATAATAAGTATCCCTAATATGATTTTGCATGATTTATCTATTATTTACAAAAAAGTCATATTTTTATATTGTAATATTTTTAAATATAACATATATATAATTATTTTTTAATGTATTTATACATTTTTTTGTAGTTTTAAATAGTAAAAAAAAAGACTATTTAAAAAAACTGATTTTTTTTTTGGTGCAATTAAGCACTTTTGCCATCTAATCTCCATCTCTCATTATAATAATAATACTCATTCTCGTTATTGCAATATATATTGTAAATGTTTATATAAATTAAGTATTTATAAATCAGGTCAATATTTATTGCCTCTAACATATGCTGTTTTAAGTTTTAAAAAATCATTGTGCTTAATACTCTTAAAAATAATGTCCCAATGCAAAAAAAAAAAATCCTAAAATCTCTCTTATTTTTGTAAGTGTGTTTTAAGGTGAAATATAACCTTGGACAAGATCTGTGAGATACACGATCTAATCAAATCCTGATGCATACAGTTCTGCCCTACATTATATCTATCAGTGTTGTGAATGCATTGATTGGAACATGATAGAGATCCTAATACAGTCTAAGGTAATGGTGAACATGATAAAGTGCGCCTTACCCCAGTGCCGGACTCATTGGACAGCAGCGAGGTGCAGAGGGGAGCCTCGGACAGCAGCAGCTGAGGAGACGGTCCCGTCTGAGCGTCCTGTTGCACCTTCTCCATCAGGTGACTGATGAACACTGAGCTCTCCTGCGGGGGCTGCCAGCGAGGGTTTTTGATGGTGAAGTGCATCAGAGAAAGCTCCGTCTTGCCGTTCTCAGCCTGCTGGTACACCGAGGCCTCCGTCTGGCCTTCAGACATCCACTGAGCGAGACGGGAGAAAACAAACATCTGGGTTTGCACCATGAAGCTTTACCCACCGAATTACAGGCATGTGATCTTTGATGTGCATTTACCTGTGGATTGCCATGGCGCCTGATGTCCATCTGGGCGAATGAGCAAATGTCTCCCACCCCTGCCACATCCACGGTGAAGTTACGGAAGAAGTCGATGATTTCTAAAGACTTGCTCCGCAGGGGGAAGATGAGGATGAAGGGGGTAATTATGGGACTGAGAAGCTCCTCCAAGATAAAGACCTGCAGGACAGAGAGAAACTCAGTGAGTGGAACTCCTAAAAACAGCTGCACAGGTGTCTAATGTAAAGAACAGGTGTGCAAAATCAGACAAACTCTTAGACCACAGGTGCAGAGGGGTGAGGTATCATTTCACACTTGAAAGAACTGAAAACTCAACTGTTCCTGCGGTAAACCATCAGCCTTACTCGTTTTCAGCTGTCAGACATCACGTTTTTTGTCTCTCTGTATTATAAAAGTAAGATACAGACTATAAAGTCAAGTCCAGACTATTGATATTATTTGAATCATTTGTTTTCACCATAATAAATAATTTATATATAGGCTAATTTCAACAACCATGTTAGTTAAATAATTAATTATTTATCATTTAGTCATGTTTGTTTTTCTGTCTTTTAGTATATGCTACCTAAGAGGGTTTTTTTAACTATGAAATATTATTTAGAGCCATTGCATATTACGTACCCCTGTAATATATCATGCTGCGCCGCGTTATCGATTAGGCAGAACAATCCTTCCATCCACCATAGATAATTTTTCAAATAGCTTATCTGATCTGTCTCAGCTGCTGCCTGAACCCAAACAAACAGATGAACTTGAGGAATTAACTAGCATTATGAGCACCATTCTCTCTGGAAAATTGGATATTGTTGCACCCATTAGACTAAAAAAGGTCAGAGAGAAAAGTAAAGCACCATGGTACAACAATACTACGCATGTTCTAAAGAGAGAAACCCGTAATTTAGAGCGTAAATGGAAAAAAACTAACTTAGAGGTCTTTAGAATCGCATGGAAAGACAGTACGTCACGCTATAAAAAGGCCCTAAAAGAGGCCAGAGTTGAGCATCTCCACAAACTAATAGAAAACAACCATAACAATCCTAGGTTCTTATTTAACACCGTGGCTAGACTAACAAATAAACAGATGTCTCCTGAACAAAATATTCTGTTACAGTTTAGTAGTAATGATTTCATGAAGTTCTTCACTGAGAAAATAGAAAACATCAGAACCACAATTGTAAACGTTCAATCCTCAATCGCGCCTTATAACTCAGCCTCAACTATCACCCCGCAAGAACAATTACAGTGCTTTACAACTATAGAACAAAAAGAGTTAAATAAACTTATCACTTCATCTAAAACAACAACATGTTTACTAGATCCTATACCAACTAAACTATTGAAAGAAGTGTTACCTGTAGTGGAAGAGCCTCTCCTCAATATTATTAACTCGTCTTTATCATTAGGTCATGTTCCAAGAACATTTAAACTGGCAGTTATAAAACCTCTCATTAAGAAACCACAATTAGATCCACATAATCTAGCAAATTATAGACCCATTTCAAATCTACCTTTTATGTCTAAAATACTAGAAAAAGTTGTGTCCGCTCAACTGGGCTCTTTCTTGCAAGAAAATGACACCTATGAAAAGTTTCAGTCTGGGTTCAGGCCGCACCATAGCACTGAAACTGCGCTCGTTAAAATCACAAATGATTTACTTTTAGCTTCTGACCAAGGCTGTATCTCAATACTAGTTTTACTTGATCTTAGTGCTGCGTTCGATACTATAGATCATACAATACTCTTAGATCGACTACAAAATTATACTGGTGTTCAAGGACAAGCATTAAGCTGGTTTAGATCGTATTTATCTGACCGCTACCATTTTGTTTATTTAAATGGAGAAAAATCGATCATAACTCCAGTAAACTATGGAGTGCCGCAGGGATCTGTCTTAGGCCCTTTATTATTCTCAATATATATGCTGCCACTTGGAAATATTATAAGGAAACATGGAATTAGTTTCCATTGTTATGCTGATGACACTCAAATCTATATTTCATCACGGCCAGATGAAAACGCTAAATTATCCAAATTGACAGAGTGTGTTAAAGATATAAAAGATTGGATGACGCGCAATTTTCTTTTATTAAATCCAGACAAGACAGAGGTAATACTTCGATGTCGCATTGGCTACTGCAGTTCAATGGAACGAAACTGTAGCCAAGCGACATCTAGTGTATATATCTATACCCGCCCGCGCCGTCAGATCATTTGGACGTGTTCTGTGTTACAAGAGGTAAAAACGATATAAATACTGTTCATTTTCTCACACAAACCACTCGTTTCGTGTCTTAGGCCATCAATGTGTACTTACGATGGGGAATTGTTTAATTTGGACGATGGGGAATTGTTTTAATTTGGACTCTGTGCTTGTGTTTTGAGACAGTGTCCATCGACCTGCATTATATGACTGACAGACAAGAACGGTTTGACCTAAAAATATCAAAATTGAAACTACTGCGGAAAAAAAGACACCTACATCTTGGATGCCCTTGAGGTAAGCTAAAACATACCAAAATTTATTTTCAAAGTGAACTATCCCTTTAATGTGTCGTTGCTGAATAAAAGTATTAATTTCTTTAAAAATAAATCTTGCCAAACCCCAATTTTTTTAACGGTAGTGTATATTAATGAATGAACAAAAGGCATAATCTCACCGCTTTATACTGGAAAAGCTGTGCCATCTCATCCCGGGTCTCGCTCTTGTTGGCGTTGCCCTTCCAGTGGTCGGGCATGTAGTGAATGTGGGCCAGGACACACTGAAGCAACTGTTCAGGACACCACACCATATGTTCATCAGGAATAAACGACCTGTAAGAGATTCAGATGGCGTTACTGAAGACCAGGTCAGATTAACAGGTGCTGAGAGTGTTCAGGTCAGAATTACAATGCTTAGGTGGAACAAGGTCAGCAGAGCACACGAGACAGCACTTGTTCTTTGACCTGATGCCAGCTGGGAAGAGCTGCGGAGAGCAATTGTCTTTTACTTTAAGTAGCTGGACCAATATGTTTTATATCAAGGTGCACAGCAGTATCATTTTACACATTAGCCCGGACAGACCTGCCTCGTTGTCTACATAGGCAGCATCCTTTGGTGCCTATGTAGGCCGGTCAGGGCTGTTTAGCCTCTGCAATTGCCCAAGGACCAGCCACTTATTCAGCGGCTTGACTTACATGTAAACCTTTCACAGCTTTGTTTTGTTCAATGTCATGTTTAGCTACAATAACAGAACTAATTTCTTGGACACATGATTTCATGTTTACCTGCATATGCCGCAGATATTCCCTTCTCAGTGAAGTACTTCACCTGATCTTCCATTTACAATGTCACAACTAATAAAATAAAATCACTCAGGAATCTAAAAGATCAGCCAAGCTTGGAAAAATAGTACTTTTCCCATTTCCCATGGGTAAACATGTGAACACATATTTTTAACTAAATGCTTCAAACTCTTAAAAACACTTTAAAAAAAAATAATTTAAAGCCATTATCTTCACAAATATATTCCGTTCTCACAAAAATAGAGTTAAAATGAAAACTGAAAATATAAAAATAAAAGCTATTAACAAATACTATAACAGCATAAATAATGCTAAAATAACACTGTTTTAGAAACACCACTTCTTGGATGATTTTTTTTTTCAAAGAGCAGTGCATTATGGGATTGTATTTTCTGAGGTGGAGACATGCAGTGCTGCCTTAGCTTTTGGCTTAAAAGAAGGCGCCTTAAAAGGCAACATAACTGTTGTAGCCTACCTTTAAGAACAGTTTGTCTATGACAACTAGAAATGATTGTATATTTTGTAAATAATACAAGCTATTGTCTTCACAATCTAATAATACCTGGATTTGATTCATATGAAACCAATCAAAACATTTAATAAATACAATTTGATCAATTCAAGGTGGTCTATAGCTGCTCTAACTGGTTTTCTTTAAACAAAGATAGTCACTGTACTGTATCTTATTTGATTTTTTTACTGTCTACTATGAGTATTGTTTGCTCTTAAACATTTTAAACATTACAGTAGGTCACGTCTGCTAGATGAATAAATGCAAAAGTCTTGCCATACCTGGTGATGGTGATGACCACGCCAAGCACGGTGATGGCCGTGAGGATGTGTTGCACGGTCAGCACGTCTTCATCGTACACCGTCAGAGCGATGAGCACGGCGAACACCGAGCCGGAGAAGAACGCCACGTTCTTGGCCAGCACCGCCAACATAGGAGAAACAAAGACATTCATGTACTTGGCCGCGGGTTTGTACCCACGGCCCATCCTGCCTTGCAGCTCGTGATCCAACTCGTTGAAGTGGCGTAGGTAGAGCCGGCCGTACAGCGACCAGCGCCGGGCCCCCAGACTCCCCGGCTCCCGCTTGATGACCTCAGCGTAGCTAAAGAACGCATACAGCACCTGCCACACCAGCACGAAGGGGCACAGCAGCAGATTGACCAGCCCCGTCAACAGTATGACGCGGCTCAGCTGCTTGGCGAGGTCCTGCCGGTTTGCCGCCCGTTTGTATTTAGGATGCAAGCTCCATTTGTTCTGGAAGAGCGAGAGAGGTCCCCAGAACAGAATGAGCTCAAAGTTGTATTTTAGGCCCTGCGTGAGGAAAATCATGTCGCCGAAGAAGGGCGCACGCAGTCTGACGGGCAGCAGGGACTTGTTGATCATGGCCACCGTGTAGTTTTTAAAGCGCAGGATGCGGTGGTAGATGTCTAGTTCGGAAAGTTCGCGCTTCTGGACGCACATGGGATGCTCGCGCTGCAGGTGAATCAAACGCCCTTGAACTTCTTGCCATGTGAAGTTGCACAACTCATCCTAACATTCATAAAAACACAAAACAGTGTGTTAAACAGTGTAGTATAATAGAAACAATTTATAATTCGTCAAATTATTTACAAAAAAATGAATTTACTTATTAACTACTAAATATTTAATTTATTTACTTATTAAATGATATAAATATTTATATATAGGTGTGACCAATGAATGTGGTTAATAGTGTGCTTATTTATTTATTTTAAAAGAAGATAAATTCGACAACCTTTTATAGATTAGTTTTAGATTAATCTGCACATTGTGCATCATTTTATGATTATTATTAATATACATGCAGTTTTATGACTTCATTAACTGAGAGACAACATGGAATATTTGTACTTTTAAAAATTAATTTATCACACCATCGGACCACTAAATTGATAACAAATGTAAAAAAATTATGTAAAACCAGACACAGCATGTTACATTTGCACTTTAATCTAAAATTTTGTTGTTTGATAAACTTATGTAATGTGTCTATCATGAATGCGTCTCTTACCATCTGTATTTTCAGAGCTTTAATATAAAACTGCCGGATCTCCCAGTAGCTGAGGACGTTAAAGATCACCTTCACAAGCCGATAGAGCCAGAAAATGGCCGCCATTATCAAGAGAAAGATTATCCAGCTGTTTCCTTGAATCCTGATTGAGGAAGAAAGATCATCACTATTATGATTTGACAACAGATGATTATGGGATCGCTCATGGTTCGTTATAAGATGCACATATAAATTGTATATATAATATCTATAAAATCTATACTACCATTCAAAAATGTTGTTTTTATTCAGCAAGGATGCATTAAACAAGTTAAAGAAAATGTATAATGTTACAAAAGATTTATAATTCAAATAAATGCTGTTATCTTGAAAACAAAAATCGCAACGTTTTCAACACTGATAATATTAAGAAATGTTTCTTCAGCTCTAAATCATCATATTAGAATGATTTCTGAAGGATCATGTGACACTGAAGACTGGAGTAATGATGCTGAAAAATTCAGCTTTGATCACAGGAATAAATTACATTTTTAAATATATTCATAGAGAAATTATTTAAATTTGTAATTATATAATATGTCACAAGTTTACTGTTTTTACAGGTGAGCATAAGAGACTTTCAAAAATGTTAGAAATGTTAGATTTGCGAGCGCAAACGTTTGTGGCTTGAATAACTAAACTAATACTCTCTTCCAAATACAGTTAGTTGCAAAACAGAATGAAAGCAGATATCGAAAATAATATGACCAACCAAATGAGAATGTTTGGCAAGTCTTAATTACTTTATGAAAGCACAAGATGTTCCTGAATGAAGTGCGTCAACTGTGATATTAATATGTTTGTGTTGCATACATGTGTTGTCTGTAAACAACACATTTGTGAATTGATTTATACTTCTTCTGACTATGTCTATAGAACATTAGGTGTCCATGATAAGGGGTACCAAGTAAAAATCCAACGCCAAAAGGACCAAAACATCGCACACTCGGTTTCTATTTAAAACACATGAGCTCTACGTCATACAACGTTTCAGTATCATCAACGGTCACAGAAATAGAATAACAGGTTCTGAGGAGCAGATCATCCCAACGGGTGCTTGTTTACAGCCTGCTTATTTTGGAGCCACTGTCTGAGAAGTAGGAAACCAATCAGTTCGAGGTTTTGAATGACGTGTGACGCAATCTATAGAGCAAAACGGCATTCTCACCCAGATTTCCAGGGCACGTTTGAACTCAGGCAACTATGAAAGTCCAGCTAGACGTGACAGGAAAACCGCAATAATAAATCAACGTACAACTTTGAAAACTGAACACAAAACGTGATAAACCTTGAGTGGTGCATTATGATGAAGTTCACAAGCAATATGAAAATATTACAATGCAGGTTGTAAAAAGTTTACCTATTTGTTCTTTTCTAAAATATAATATTTAAAATATTACAAAAGCGCTAAAACCTGGTTTTAATTCTAAACTAGGGCTGTCACTAACGATTACTTTGGTAATCAAGTAATCAGTCAATTATTTTGACAATTAATCGCGTAAACCGATAAATTGAAGTGAACAATAGCTCATGACAGCCCTATTCTGAACTTTGCTTGATTCAGTGAAAATACTAATTTTGACTGTAAACTGAACTGTAAAAAAAAATTCTGTATAAATAAAACGTATTTGAAATTGGTTCAGTGTTATTTTAATATTATTTATACACCATCATAGTATTTATTAATATTTAGAATGAGCTTTTCAGTAGTTTTATTATGCTCTTATTATTTTTTATATATATTTCTATTTAGTTCTAATTTATTTAGTTTTATTAATTTTAGTACTTCAACTGAATATTATTTCAATATTTCTACTTTTTACAAGTTTTTCGAGTGCAAAGTTTTTTTTATCTAATATTTATTTATTTTATTATAGCTTTATTCCAATAAATAGAAATTTATATGACAAGAACAATCAAGTGTTCTAGTCAAAGATGTAATTAATTCATTGATTGATTAATAATATCAGTGTAAATAAAGACTGATTTTGTAGAAATTGTTCAATTATGAATTGTTCCGAGTATTCCTAAATAAATAAACTAAACAAACAAACAAATAAAATTCAGTGTAACCACAGATTTCTACAAGCAAAGCCAATTTCAATTGGCAATAGCAGGACGTTCAGCATCTCTCAGTGCATACGCCTGTATAAACCGGAGACACACTGACCTCTCAGTGCACTGCTCGCTGGGTAAAATAGCATCAGGAAGGGTGACCTTGTTCCTGTCCAGAGGACCGAGGCTCTGACCCGTGTGGTTGACCACTCGGTTGGCAAAGAGAACATCATATTCCACACAGTTGAAGAGGAAAGTTGTAAACGTGACCACAAACAGGAATTGCCTGAAAATGGAAAATGCAAAAGCAGACATGATTAGTTCTTAAGTAATATATATCCAAACCTGCCATAAATATTTAAAGCTTCATGCAAAAAATAAATATGACTTACACAAGCTCAAAAAATTCTGATAACACCATACAGGCGAATCCATTCTTCTGATGAAAATGATATATGTGAGCATGTTGATTAAGGCCTCTTGCATTCCAATAAAAGTTGACACAGTTTTAAAGAATTACAGCTTTGTTTAGCATTTATGTAGCCAGAGCATAAAATATCATCGGCTAATGATGAATAGAGGCAGTGTGTTCTCATGAAAAAGAGAAAATGATACCGGAACAGTGCTGGGAGATTCATGCATTGACAAAATTGCCAATTTTTCCATTCAGCCTTTAAAATGTATGTAAATAATATTGCAAAATGTAATCTTTTTTAAAGGATATTCTTGTAAAGAAATTGTCGAGGTTCTTGATATGATGCCATGGGTCTGCAATGTAACAAAGACATAATTCAAATGACAAAAAATGGAACAGTCTGTAGTATTTTATATATACAAAATAACATATTAGACACCTGAATATGAACGATACTTACCCCCTCTTCCCTCTGAAACATGGATGAGTAAATCTTCCTCTCCTGGGGGTGAGTCTTCATCACAGTCTTCTATCCGATGATACTCTTGGTACGTTTCAAAACCAGCCATCGTGTTTTACATTCTACCTCTCTATAATATTCACCTTAGGTCCTGAACAACAGGTATAATGATAGTGGGATTAGTTATGGCAATTCACAACACACCATCTCACACCATAAACAAGTGCAAAACCAGCTCAAACTGACCAAGTTCACTGTACTCACGAGACTGTTATTGTCTCTATGTTTCTGATTAAACCCCAACCACATGCTCAGTTTATGTTCAGTTGAGTCATGGCCAGACTTGATTGCATCATTACAAACAGACAAAGACACATGTTGTCATTATAAATCACGATGCAACGATTATTAATGACAACATAACTGATCATTAGATTAAACCATTTTTTTATGAAGTGTCTCCTAACGGGGGTGAGTTTAACATGACCAACACACATCAACCTCATCCTGGCAAAACTGCTCATTATTTGCTTATATCGTCTGTTTTTTTGTCTAGTTGAGATTTTATTACTGAAAACACTTGTATTAAAAGAAACCTGAAATGATTTAAATATGTAAAGCGCAAAATGAGCCTCACCATCCGAGCAAAGATGATCCTCGCCTTTGCTCTTCACAACAAAAACAGATATGACAACAAATATCGCCTATCGTCACTTTGGTTTCTATTAGCGTCACTTCCGGGACTTTTATTCGCTACATATATTAAATATTAAATATGGAGTTTGCCAAGAAGTGTATACTGTTTTCTCTATGTCCGACCTTATGTTCTTGATAATTCTATTTAAGTTCTGTTTAATCTAAGTAATTTCTAAACTAGGTAAATCGTAGACCAGATGACTGTTTTAAACAAAAATAGACCATTTAAAATATTGTTTGCATGTATTAATACATTATTAGCCTTTATAACCAATAATAAAATATAAAATGTTTATTTAAATAAAAATCTGAAGAAATGAAAGAATCAAACATACACAAATTTCAGACTAAAATAAATACCGAATAAAACAAAAGCCAAGTTATTAAAAATAACCACAATGATATAATGCCAAATTGTCATATACATTCCACTATTTATGTATGTAAAAAGTTCAATAAAACAAGCTAACGTTTATTTACGCAGCGATGACGTATGGGGCAAGCGTGGTCACGCTGGGATTGCGTAAACATGGCGGCCTACATGTTAATCCTTGAGTGCATTTAGTCTCATGAACAATCTTTCTTTCTTCTTCCTGCTGTCATTACAAAACACTACTAAAACATGTTTCATTTTGCACGTTGCAGTCGATTGACACGCGGCACTGTCACGTCTGATCGACTTTTGAGCTCCCAAAAAACAAGAGATTTCTTGATCCACCACCTCAATAGGTACACAATATTTCTTTATATTTATTATTTTGGCTTGAAACTAACTGTCTACACAGCACATTCATTTCCATGTTGATCTGGTTGAAGTCACGAGGTGGTCTGTAATCAAGTAGACATTGCTTTTGTTGACATAGAAGTGTGTTATGTATACACGTCAAAGGTGATTCATATGGCCTTACTAAGAAAAAAATATTGCGTAATAGTCGTGGTATGTCCCTTGTGAAAAACAAGTACACTTTAGCATACTTTTGAAAGAGTACTTATTATGGAAAATATATACTTTAAAATAATATAGTTATATATGTAAAAGTGCAAACTGAATGTAGTGTCTTCAGACAAGTAATTGCATTTGTGCAATTGAAATATATATATTTAAATTTATATTAAATGCAATTAGTTAAACTTAAGAGTGCTTTTTTAACATATTTAAGAACATCTTTAAATGTAATTTCATTCTAACTTCTATTGCCTTTAAAACATGGTGTAAGTGTACTGCTAAGTGTAAAGACAAGCATTTATGGTAAAATTAATAAAATGCAGTCATGTATTTAAATATATTTATCATTTATGAAGTTACAATTGAATGCATTTAAAATATATTATCTTTAAATGGAATATCAAATAACACACATTGAAAATTATAATCAGGAGCTGATTTAGTATGTTAGTCAACACTTCAGAATTAGTGTACTTTAAAGCACAACAACCACATTGATTTAAAACTTACTTTAAAGTAAAACCAATGACTTTTTTCATACTGCCATTTTCCTTTATCTCTTGTATTGTAGACGTGGCCAGCACACAGTACCATGGAGCGGTTCACAAATCCCATTCGCACAGTTCACTGTCAGCGCTCCTGTTCGCATATGGAGACAAGCTCAAAAAGTGCTCCGTCTAGCATCCAGACGGCAGCCGAGAACACCAAACGTCACTCTGAAACTCATATTAGGACCAGCTGCTTTGACAGTGACAGCATGCTTGCTTAGTACTGTAGCTCATTGTGAAGCAGATGTGAACAATAATGTCCCAGTGGAAGTTCAGGTGAAAGAGAAGATTCCTGAATTCAGCTGGGCCATCCTGTGGGAGTTTGTTCGACCCCAACTTCTTGCTCTAATAGGAGCCGTTATCGTCAGTAAACATTTAAACTGTTATGCTAAATTGAATTTAATATCAGTTTTGGCTTTTTTTTTTTTAACCATATGATGTTCTCTTTCAGCTTGCGTTTGGAGCAGCAGCCCTTAATATTCAGATTCCTCTGATTTTGGGGGATCTGGTAAATGTCGTCGCCCGCCACATGAGAGAACACACAGGTCACTACGTGAGAGATATTCAAGCGCCTGCAATGAAGCTGCTTGGACTGTATGGTTTACAGGTACTTTAGGTCACATATTGAAACTATGAGCAACATTTGACTTGCTTCTGATTATTAAAAAAAACTCTCACTATTACAATAGCATTCAAACATTTGGGGTGAGTAAGATTTTTAAAAGAAATTAAACCTTTTTATTCAGCAAGGATACATTAAATTGATCAAAAGTGACAGTAAAGACATTTATAATGTTACAAAAGATTTCTATTTCACATAAATTTCTTTTGAACTTTCTATTAATCAAAGAATCCTGAAAAATGTATTACGGTTTTTATAAATATATGAAGCAGCACAACTGTTTTCATCATTGATAATAATCTGAAATGTTTCTTGAGCAGCAAATCAGATTTCTGAAGGATCATGTGACACTGAAGACTGGAGTAATGATGCTGAAAATTCAGCTTTGCATCCCAGAGATAAATTGCATTTTAAAATATATTCAAATAGAAAACAGTTATTTTAAATTGTAATAATATTTCACAGTTTTACCGTTTTAATGTATTTTTGATCAAATAAATGCAGCCTTGGTGAGCAGAAGAGACTTCTTTCATAAACATTACAAAATGTAACCAACCCTAAACTTTTTAATGGTAGTGTAAATGTAAAATCTGTTGTTTATTTGTCCTTCAGGGTCTGTTGACCAGTGGCTACATCATTCTGCTGTCTAGAGTTGGAGAGAGAGTGGCTGCTGACATGAGAACAACTCTCTTCATGTCTTTGCTTAGGTTTTTACTTTTTTTTAAAGAAATTAAAGTACAAATGTGCTATATTTGCTGTAGAGGCACTCATAATTCTAATTATCTTGTGTAAATGTCATGTTACAGGCAAGATGTTGCGTTTTTTGATGCAAACAAGACTGGGCAGCTGGTTAATCGCCTCACGTCAGACATCCAGGAGTTTAAATCTTCCTTCAAGCTGGTTATTTCCCAGGTAGGATGTTTTATACACCAGTTTTTATGCATTATTTGCCTATTGTGTGGTTTGCAATATGTGCGCATGAAATGCATGCTTTTGCATCACCTTTAAAGGTGTCCTATATGTGTTTTTTTTTTTACTTTTTCAACTAGCTTTTGTATGTAAGTTGCTGTTTGAGCATGAAAAATGTCACTCCAAAGCACAAAGTTATTGTTTATATCCGTGTCCGAACTCCCTGTAGTCTTGAGTTTTCTTCCAGGAACGAACATGTCACATTATTTCTCAATTAAATAATTCCTGGCCAAGGCATACGCTAAATAAAGGGACGAGGCCTGGTTGAGTTAGTTAGTAGGGTGTTGAAACTCGCAGTTATGGTAAGAGGCGGAACATTTCCAAAACACACTCGAAGTGGTTGACCAATCACAACACACTGGTCCAACCGACCAATCAGAGCACAGTGTGCTTTTCAGAAGGAGGGGCTTCCTAGAGACAGGAACTAAACAGAGTGTTACTGACAGACTGGAAAGAGAGGAGCTGCAACAATGTATAATATGTGAAAATGTGAATTTTTGAACATTCAAAAAACCCCAAAACAAAACAAAATCCCTTTAAATTATAATATTTGGCACAAGTAACAAAGCATTTTCAATAATCAAGGAGCAAATGTTATGAGCAAGTGCGTCTAAAAAGCCCCAGGGAGAATGTGCAGCTATATCACAGTCATCTGATTATGTGTTGTGTTTTACAGGGTTTGCGAAGTGCCACACAGACCGTGGGCTGTTTTGTCTCGCTGTACGTCATCTCCCCCAAGCTCACGGGTCTCACTGTGGTCGTTCTTCCATGTCTCGTGGGGGCTGGTGCTCTCATCGGTTCTTTTCTCCGTAAACTTTCACGGAAAGCGCAGGAACAGGTAACGACACTGATGGAGAAGAGTTTAGTTTTAGCGACTCTTTCTATGCTAACTGCTAAACCCATTTTCCTCTTTTAGGTTGCTAAAGCTACAGGAGTGGCCGACGAGGCTCTTGGTAACGTACGAACAGTGAGGGCTTTTGCCATGGAGGATCGAGAACTAGAGTACGACTTCAGAATTTAGACTTTTTTTCACATTTTCTGTTAATTTTGAGAGGAAAATATTGAGTTCTTTGGAAATGTTGATAATACTACACTGTAAAATGTTATTATGGTCTCATGGGATGACATTTTATTTGGGGTTAGTTACTTGTCATTATGCATAATTTACTGTTATTAATATAGTAAGAACATGTAACTACTTCATCTTAAGTTAAAGTGTTACCCAGGTTTTTATTATAATATTTATACAGTTTTTTTTCTGTAAGTTACAGACATCTCTTCCAGTGTATGGTCTTTTTTGATCATTATTATTTTTTGGAAATTAAAACTAAACAGGCCATGCATAAACAAAGCTCTTTATTATTCATCAAAATCTAAAAGTTCTGATATAACCCATTCTTTCACAGGATGTTTGCCGTCGAGGTCCAGAAATCAGCTGCCATGAATGAAACGTTGGGCACAGGAATTGCCGTATTTCAGGGCCTGTCTAATATTGTCCTGAACTGTGAGTAATTATGCATGTTTTACTGATTTGCATCCAATTACTACATGAACTAGAGCTGTTCAATATTTTCCTTATTCGACAGGCATTGTTCTAGGCACTATATTTGCTGGTGGGTCTTTGATGGCCCGTAATGACATGTCACCTGGTGATCTAATGTCATTTTTGGTCGCCTCTCAAACAGTTCAGAGGTGAATTTTTTTCTCTGCACATATTATAGAAGCAAACCACAGTAAATACACATGTAACAGAATCACCTTACATCTGTCTCTGTAGATCTCTTGCCAGCATTTCTATTCTGTTTGGACAGGTGAGTGGAAGACACTTTACTTTACATATTGTATGTAATATATATATAAATATATATATTGACGAGTGTTTTGTGTCAGATGGTTCGGGGTATGAGTGCAGGGGCCCGTGTGTTTGAGTACTTGACTCTAGAGCCCAGCGTTCCACTCACCGGAGGAGGTCGTATTCCTCTCAAGTCTCTGACTGGAAGAGTTGACTTCATGAACATCGACTTCAGGTAGGCCTCATGCAAACATGACAAGACTATTTAGACTATTTAATCTAAAAAGTTCCATTCTCTGTTATTTGATGTGTCCGGCATGTTTCTCAGTTACCCAACAAGACCAGGAAACCAGATCCTTAAAAACTTCAACCTGACTCTGCCTCCCTGTAAAACTGTGGCTATCGTTGGAGAGTCAGGCGGAGGTAAGATGTCTGTCTATCTATCTATCTATCTATCTATCTATCTATCTATCTATCTATCTATCTATCTATCTATCTATCTATCTATCTATCTATCTATCTATCTATCTATCTATCTATCTGTCTGTCTGTCTGTCTGTCTGTCTGTCTGTCTGTCTGTCTGTCTGTCTGTCTATCTGTCTGTCTGTCTGTCTGTCTATCTATCTATCTATCTATCTATCTATCTATCTATCTATCTGTCTATCTGTCTATCTATCTATCCGTCTATCTATCTATCTATCCGTCTATCTATCTATCTATCCGTCTGTCTATCTATCTATCCGTCTATCTATCTATCTATCTGTCTGTCTGTCTGTCTGTCTGTCTGTCTGTCTGTCTGTCTGTCTATCTATCTATCTGCCTGTCTGTCTGTCTGTCTGTCTGTCTGTCTGTCTGTCTGTCTGTCTGTCTGTCTATCTATCTGTCTGTCTGTCTGTCTGTCTGTCTGTCTGTCTGTCTGTCTGTCTATCTATCTATCTATCTATCTGCCTATCTATCTATCTATCTATCTATCTATCTATCTATCTATCTATCTATCCGCCTGTCTGTCTGTCTGTCTGTCTGTCTATCTATCTATCTATCCGCCTGTCTGTCTATCTATCTATCTATCTATCTATCTATCTATCTATCTATCTATCTATCTATCTATCTATCTATCTATCTATCTATCTATCTATCTATCTATCTATCTGTCTATCTGTCTATCTATCTATCTATCCGTCTATCTATCTATCTATCCGTCTATCTATCTATCTATCCGTCTGTCTATCTATCTTTCTATCCACCAGAAACACAAAATACTAATAATCGCATCCATCACATGTGAATATATTATTGTTGTTGTTGTTATTGTTATTATATTAGTCATTTATTTACCTCTAAATTCAGGCAAATCCACAGTGGCCGCCTTACTGGAGCGGTTCTATGACCCCAGCAGTGGAGTGGTAATGCTGGATGGGCTGGACATCAGAACACTGGACCCGTCCTGGTTAAGAGGACACGTCATTGGGTTCATCAGTCAGGTACATATTATTCTGGACCTTGCTTCACTCTAACGTTTCTGCTTCAGTTTGTTATATATGTGTGAAATAGATTAAACACCAGTTTTATCATTCTTTTTTTGTCCTTATCACAGGAACCTGTTCTTTTTGGAACCTCTGTGATGGAGAATATCAGGTTTGGAAAACCCAGTGCAACAGACGCTGAGGTCACGTCTGCTGCCAAACAAGCCAATGCTCATAATTTCATCACAGGATTCCCAGATGGATACAACACAGTGGTTGGTAAGCACGGTTAAAAACTAAATCAGAAAATAAATTCGAAAATAAAATGACTTCAGTTTTCTGAAATAAAATAAACACTTTTATTTCCCCAAACTCTAGGCTGAAAGTATTTTAATACTTTCTTTTTTAAAGGAAAAAGTTTCAATAAAGTGAGATGAAAGATGTAATTTTGAAGTGTGAATAAAACAACTTTTTCTTCAGATTTTCTCAAATAAAATACATTTTACAATACAATAAATTAATTTTCATATATTTTTAGGTGAACGTGGAGTCACTCTATCTGGGGGCCAAAAGCAGCGGATCGCAATCGCTCGTGCCCTGATTAAAAACCCCAGCATCTTGATTCTGGATGAGGCCACCAGTGCGTTGGATGCGGAGTCTGAGCGTGTGGTTCAGGAGGCTTTGGACAGAGCCACAACGGGTCGCACCGTTCTGATCATCGCTCACCGTCTCAGCACCATACAGGCGGCCGATCTCATCTGTGTCATGAGCAATGGACGTATTGTTGAGGTTAGGAAGGACTTTACAAAGAATGTACTTGCATACTGAATGCCTGAAACCTGTGATGTTTAATGTTTGTTTTATTATTTATGTTTTCAAAGGCTGGAACACACCTGGATTTACTGAGCAAAGGAGGGCTGTATGCTGAACTTATAAAGAGACAACGGTCAGATGGTCACAAATAAAATACTGTATTACTGAGCATATTTCACTACCAGTTATTTTAAATCTTTTTTTATCTGAAGTTATTTACATTTTTTAATTGTTTTAAAGATGACATTTAATTTGGTGCGCTGCCATAGCGAATGGGTTTTAGTGAATATTCTGTGTATGTATCATAGAATAATGACAGTGTTGTGTAATGGTAGCCATCCTGTTTTTAAAAACTGCTTTATTTCCCCAAACTCTAGACTGATATTTTAAGTATTTTAATTTTTTTTAAATGAAAAGGTTTCAATAAAGTGAGATTTATTTTGAAAGATGTATTATTTATCAATACCATTGTGATGATACTCTGCCTGTCTTTCATTAAAATCGGGGTATAATAAAAGTAAATAAGTATTTTCTTCCTGCATTCCCCTTACTCTTTAGTTTGTCTGTTAGTTAGAAAATATGTTTAACGAATGTTTAATAAATGATGAAATATTAAACTAAAATGTTTTATTACATTTTTTATTGCGGTTTAAAGTATGTATTATCCACCCAGAAGGCCGTTTACAAACGATACTTTTATTTTGAAGTGTGACTCAGTAAATCGCCATCTTGAAACCCTCATTGCTCTCTTCATGTTGCGTACTACGCCCCTTGTTGATAAAAAAAACGACAGTAATCAGCTGTATTATTTAAACCGTATTATTTATTTTAAAACGTAGGAAATTAAGGAGCCAGGACGCTTTATTTAAAAGCTATTGTAGCTGGCTAAAACCATGCAAAAGTATGAGAAGTTGGAGAAGATAGGAGAGGGTGAGTAACGTTTATGGATTGTCTGGCCTGACTGGCATAACGTTATCTGCATTGGAGATTTATAGAGTATTAACAATCATGAAGGTTTGCTGTTATAAATCTTAAAGCGTCTGACAGTCTGCTGTGAATTATGCCTTCGTAAGCTTGTGTTGAGATTAAAGTCTAAGCTAGAGCTAGCAAGCTCATACTGAGCTATTGAGAGGATGCACTTGGCTTTAAATAAATCAAAACGGCATTTGCGCACCTGTTAAATGATGCCGTCGCTATTGTTCCGAGAAATGGAGGGGTTGCATTGATTATTTCGAGTCAAACTGATCGTTCATTCATAGCAGTATCATTAGCAGCTTTTCTTTGATTCTCACTGAGCTGCAAATGTTAGTTAGTAGCTGATTCCTATGAGGCATAAAGTGTTTCTTCCTCCAGGGGGCGCATGGAGGCTCAAAGTCTGCATCCGAAATCACATACTTCCCTACTATATAGTGGGCGAAAAAATATATGTGTCAACACAAAAGAAGTATGTCCGAATTCACAGTGCTCATAAAAAAGTACTCGGATGACCTACTACTTGTGGCGAGATTCTGAAGTGTGCATACGATGGACACTTAATATCCCATGAGGCCACGGGAGAGGATTTATGAATGGCAGTGAAGCGACACAACTGACATGATAGTGACAACATGGCAGATGTAGTATGTGTGGATTATGGCTGTGTCAGAAATCGCATACTCGCTTGAGTAGGTACTTATTCTGAATAAGTATTACTTCACGACCACTAAAAACGTATGTTCTGTAAAGTATGAATGTGCGTAATATAAATGTAATCTGGGCATACTATATTCGCCATGTTGTCATTATCATGTGACCGTCAGTTGCGTCACTTCAGAATCTCGCCTGAAGTAGTGGGTCAAGTACTTTTTGTCAACTATTTTATGAGTACATACTGTTTTTTGCCTACTAGCCTATATAGTAGGGAAGTATGCGATTTGGGATGCATGCATACGACACACACTCATACTATATAGAACACAATTTTTTTTTAGTGTTCGTGAAGTAATTACTTATTCAGAATAAGTACCTACTCAAGAGAGCATGCGATTTCAGACGCAGCCCACTTTGACAACATTCAAATCGCAGAACGATTATTATTGGTAATTCTTGGCGAGATTTTACACACTGAAAAAAATATATTAATTTAAATATATACTAGGCTAATTTAATCGAATGAGTACTTGAGTTATAGATAAAGCAGCAAGAATCTTCAGTAAATCTTTTTTTTTTAATCCTCATCTATTTATCAAAAAGGACAGTGATTGGTCTGTTCTGAAGTATGCTGAGAAAAGTAACAGTTACATCGTGACAACACTGTCTGCGAGATTATACACAATATGAGTATTATTTTAAACTTGTTCTGCCTGACAATTTAAAGACATGTTTTGCTGCTAGACCACGCACATTTGAGATTTGTTTTTATTCTTATTGACGTTTTGCCAACTTATCCTATTTCTATAGTGATTTTTATAATTCATGCCTTGAGGCACTGACTTGTTTTGTACCCTCTGCTTACTTGATTTTTGTACCCTGTCCCCAGGTACATATGGGACCGTTTTCAAAGCTAAAAACAGAGAAACACATGAGATTGTGGCCCTCAAACGTGTGAGATTAGATGATGATGATGAGGTAAGACTGGGATGTGAAGCACAAGCAAGTCATATTAAAGCAAACTGTCACATTAATTTTCAATCCTACGACAGGGTGTTCCAAGTTCAGCTTTACGAGAAATTTGCCTCCTGAAAGAACTGAAACATAAAAACATTGTAAGGTATGTTTGTTTGCATATTCAGTATATTTAAGCTTACAGCATGCATGGAGTTTGCATTTATATTTCCTATTTTGTATTATGTTTTATTATATAGGTGTAATAAGTATATATGTAATAAGTATTATTTTTATTATTATTGCATATTTTATATATTTAACCATGTAAAATCAGTTTTGGTTGGTTGCAAGTATTTTTTTAAAGAAGCATTTCAAAATAATTATTGATAAATAAATAAATAAATAGTGATGAAATAGAAATTGTGCTTGTCTTGGGCTACTGTAGGTCACCCAAAAAATTTAAATTATCCCATAATTTACTCACCCTCAAGCCCATCCTAAGTGTATATGACTTTCTTCTTTCAGCCAAACCAGAGTTATATTAAAAAAATATCCTGGCTCTTCCAAGCTAATGAAGGCCTTCTGAAGTGAAGCGATGCATTTTTAGGGCCCAAGCCCTGAAAGGGCGAAGGCCCTATTGTTTTCGTAAGGGGTTGCGCTTGGGCCCGTAATCGCTGCTCGCAGCTATATTTGTATTTGCATTTATAACTTTAGAATCTATAATCATTAGCTTCTGGTAACGACCGTATGCGAGTCTAGTTCCGGCGGAAAAGTGACCTCTGACCTGACGCTTCAGAAGGCCTTTATTAACCCCCTGGAGCCGTATGGATTACTTTTATGATGGATGGATGGCCTTTTTGGGGCTTCAAAAACAAAGATACCATTAAATCTATTATAAAGCTTGGAAGAGCCAGGATATTTTTTTTTATATAACTCTGATTGTGTTTGGCTGAAAGAAGAAAGTCATATACACATATTATATATATATATATATATATATATATATATATATATATATATATATATATATATATATATATATATATATATAATTTTTTGGGTGAACTATACCTTTAACAACAGCTACTTGTTCTTGTAGGTTGCATGATGTCCTTCACAGTGATAAGAAGCTCACATTAGTGTTTGAGTTCTGCGATCAGGTAGGAGCAAGTTCCTGCATCATTATTTACCCTGTTTCCAATGATCTTGCTGCTCAAACGAGTCTTGTGAGATCAGTGTGTTTTGTAACTTGTAGAATGATTTTCATTCAAACAGGATTTGAAGAAATACTTTGACAGCTGTAATGGTGACTTGGATCCAGAGATTGTCAAGGTTTGATTTGTTTTTTTTAAATCTGCATAAAGCCCTGAAAAGAATGTGTCACGGAAGAGCATCTCTTGATGGCATGTTTAATGTTTTAGGTATCAGATAATGCCGTTTTAATTCTCTTTGCAGTCCTTTATGTACCAGTTATTGAAGGGTCTTGCCTTCTGCCACAGCCGAAATGTTCTCCATCGAGACCTCAAACCACAAAATTTGCTCATCAACAGAGTAAGTAAATGACTGAAAGTGCTTG
Source organism: Scardinius erythrophthalmus (assembly GCF_964197995.2). Lineage (NCBI taxonomy): Eukaryota > Metazoa > Chordata > Actinopteri > Cypriniformes > Leuciscidae > Scardinius > Scardinius erythrophthalmus. The sequence goes on along the minus strand of NC_138242.1, from coordinate 27,922,343 downwards.
ATATTGGATATTCATTATTCACCCTTAGTGTAGCAGGTGTGTGTTATATATGACTATAAGATTGAAATATGTTGGTGAAGCCCAAACTCAAACAAAATGCTCCATGTTCCTTTTATTTCTGCTGTACTCCCAAAAACACTTTTTAAAAGCTGTATTATTTTGTTGTCATCAGAACGGGGAACTGAAGTTAGCTGACTTTGGCTTGGCCAGAGCGTTTGGAATTCCTGTCCGATGTTATTCTGCTGAGGTAAGCTTCACGGCTTCAGATGCAGCTTGGACTATATCAGCGTTTCCCTGTTCCTCACTTCATGTTGATTGGCTTCAGGTGGTGACGTTGTGGTACAGGCCACCGGATGTGCTGTTTGGTGCTAAGCTATACTCTACCTCTATCGACATGTGGTCTGCAGGGTGTATATTTGCTGGTAGGAAAAGCTCCATTTAACAATTAATTTTTTTTCTTGTAGTTTGTGAATGTTTTTCTGTATTATTATTATTTATTTATTTTTAGAACTGGCAAATGCAGGACGACCCTTATTTCCTGGCAATGACGTGGACGACCAGCTAAAGAGGATCTTTAGATATCCTTTACATCCATTTATACAGTTGATCTGTTTAAGATTTATGTTGGGTTTATACTTTTGGATAGAAATGTAATCTTGAAGTTTCATATTGTTGATACTTTTAGTGCAGGATGGTACATTTTAATGTAATTTATATGTACATAATATATTCATTTACTCACCTTCATGTAATTTCAAACCTTTAAGACTTTTGTTCATCTTCGGAAAACAAATGAAGATCTGAGAGCTTTCTGTCCCTCCAATGTCAGCTACGCAACTACCACTTGACACTAACCAATGAGGTTCATTCTCGTGTTACGCAGCACGTTTGAGCTTCAGCGAGAGGTTTGTTCTCATGCGTCAAGCAGGTTCGGTTGAGCTTCTGTTTATGTTTGCTGATCAATGTTTATTTGTGAATATTAAATTCTGTTCATCATATAAAGCGATCGAGTCTCTTTAGAAAATTTGGACTAAACTGCTTAATTCATATGGATTAGTTTTACCATCTCTTTATGAACTTTTTGATGAGTCAAAGTGGTAGTTGCGGAGCTGTCAATGGAGGGACAGAAAGCTCTCAGATTAATTAAAAAGATCTTCATTTGTGTTCTGAAGATGAACGAAAGTCTTACAGGTTTGGAACGACATGAGGGTGAGTAATTAATGACAGAATTTTCATTTTGAGTGAACTCATTCATATATATTTATATGTGTATGTATGTGTGCCCCTAAAGGGACGTAATGGTGGAAAAAAATATGAGGAAAAATGTATTTAAAATCTTTTTTTTGTTCCCCTGAGAAACTCGCTCGCAAACAACTGAAAAAAGTTTTTTTGGGGGGGAACCCAAAAACATTGATACTGTATTTAATGTTTCCTCCCATCTCATATTTTTTCCATCACCATGTCCCTTTAGGGGCTCCGTAGTAATGTAATTATAAGTAATATAATGAAGTTGCCAAGCAATGCGTGTAGAAACTTGGCACATCAAGCCAAGTTGCCATTGAGCTGATTAACTTTAACATTTTGGCACATTGCTGGGAACACCGACAGAAGAACAATGGCAGACTATGAATAAACTTCCAGATTATAAGGTACAAAATGTATTCGTCTAAATGCCGGCACAAAGATATCCATTGCAAGAACAAAATAACAAGTGTTAGAATGTACAAATAAACCAAATCAATTTTGAGTTTTAAGAAATACTTTCTTAAAGAATGAAAGGCCTTGCTTTATTTTCATACATTTATTCTGCATTCCTTTCCCCGTCTCTTTTCGATGTTTTGATAGCCGTACCCTATGTACCCAGCTACTACATCACTTGTGAATGTGGTCCCGAAACTCAGCAGCACTGGCAGAGACCTTCTACAGGTACTGTATTCTCATCGTGGAAACAATTACTTCATGCTTTCACGCCTCATGGTTAAGCTGGACTTTTCTGTGTTTGCAGAATCTTCTGAAATGCAATCCAGTACAGCGAATTTCAGCAGAGGAAGCCCTACAGCACCCTTACTTTGCAGATTTCTGCCCACCCTAAATGTCAGATCACAGATGATGGGCCAGTCTTACCTCGTCAAACCCCTTCAACACCTCCAGCTTTCAGTTCCGCTCACACCTGCTAAAAAGAGGGACCGTGAAACACTCCTCCCCCTTAACGTTTATGATTTGATCATACGGATATGATAATGAAAGAGTGTGGTGCTATTATCCTACAGAAACCCTGTGTTTGACTAGATTCTCCAAAATACCTTTATTATATTAGTCTAACAGTTCACCCAAAAATGAACATGGAAGTAAGCTGCATGAATATTCCTCCACATACTACCACAGCTTGAGCGCGAGTAAATGAAAACCAGATTTTCATTTTTGGGTGAACCACTGTTTAAGATGCTGATCATCACTTTTAGTCACCAAAATTTCAGTCGTGGCTCTACGCCATTTAGTTGATTGCCAAATGTGCTTCATAGGTCTTTAATCGTTTACAAAGTGCTGCCATGAAGACTACTGAAAGCAGCGTTTTCTTTTTTTATGTGTTAAAGATCAAATCAGCTGTATCATTTAATAAGGTACAGCACACATACTTGATTTAGCATGTTACAATATATAGCATTTCAAAATTTACTTTTGTGTTGTACATTTGGTAAGGCTATAGGAAAGAAAGAGTAGTTCTTATTGTGTGACTAATTTTGCCATTTTCTATGAATGATATTTTAGTGGTAATTTTAAACCATTATCAGAATTGTTGACTCTTGATTTTGGGTTTTTTTTTTCTCCCCTCAAATTTAAGCAAATCTAGTATTTCAAACAGACTTTTGTTTTTCAATAGAATAAGCTGCTTGGATACAAATGCGTTCACATAGAATAAGAAAGGGTGTTAAGAAAACTTATTTTGTATAGTGGACCACAAAAATTGCCTGGAATAGTTTTTCAATGCATGCCAGTGTTGTCATTACACATGTGATGTTGCACGTGTACCTTATGGAAGAGTTGGGTCATTGGATAATTTACGTCCAGATGGCCCTGAAGTCTGTGAAATATAAGATCAAACTTACATTTTTCCCTTCTTTTGCTTTGCTTCTCTCGTCAGCTGTAGTAGATGTATATTGTTAGAGAACATAAATCCACATTTTAACTTTCAGGCCTTTCATAATGATTTTATTCCATTGATTTGAAGTACTATAATTATCTGAAAATGGTTTAGATTTCTTTGAGATAGTGGTTGCATTTTTCCGTTTTTTTAAACACTGTGTGAAAATGCTTTTATTTATTTATATAATATTTGATCTATCAATAGGCTTAAGTTTCAAATCAAGTGGATTTGGAGGCTCGGTGAGGGACCATTCCTGACATGTGGATAGATCTTTCATGATAAACCTAGCATACTAAACACTTTTATTATAATTATTATAAACAATGTAAGATTTGTTATGGAGACAAAAATAAAAGTTGCTATACAGCAAATAGGATATTAGCAACAGGCTTGTAAGTTTCTTATATGTTGTTATCAAGAATGTAGCAGAATTCTGTTTGCAACCCTCCATCAAGACAACACAGATTTTTACTTTATGATCATCTGTAAACCATATGTAAAATTTGTTACTGTATACAGAACTGTGCACCAATTTATTAAAAATGTTTTCTCTAAACAAAGTCTCATACGTGTCCAGCATGAATGAAATCTGGAAAGATGAGCTGTTGCGCAGATGTTAAACTTGAATACTCTTGATTTCGGAGAAAATTTGAATTAACAAACAAACAATCCACTATTATGATAGCCTCGCGCCAAAATTCACGAACAGGCTATGCAGGCACCTCCCCCCTAATGATTGGACATGCCCCCTAATGCTGATTGGCTACATGTGTGTTTTGGTGCTTGGTCCAATTCACGTTCAACAGCTTTCTCAGAAATCTCTTACTGCACCTTTAATGTTGTGGAGGATTTGGCATCCACTGAAGGACTCCACAGGTAAACCTTCACGGTTGTAAAGGCTATTTCTCTGTCTTATTTGGTGGTGGTAATCTTATCAAATGTCCAAACTTGTCAAATATACCACCCAGCTTGTACTAATTAAGCACCTTGCTTGGGTTCTTGTAGGCTATTGTTCTGGATTACTGCAACTTTGTCAACCTTTATTGGATTTCCTTCCCAAGAGAGCAAACAAGGTAACATGCCCCATCATGGCTTGCTGTCCTCTGTGTGATAAGGGTTAAGCTGGCTTCATAGATTTAGTTGAGGACCTGCTGGTGGCGCTGTATACTTGCTAAATTGTCTTGTGATTAAATCCATTAGCCAGTGTTCTGACGGTTTGTGCTACTACCCCCTATTAAAACAAACATGTAGGCCTAGCAGCACAAATTGCTAGCGAAAAATGCTACTTATTTGATTGCGCTATCAGCATCATATTAATGTGTTCTGAGGCTTTTTTTTTTTTTTACGTCCATACCTACTCTTAAAACAATGCAAATATATTGCTTAATATTCATTCAACCATTAACCCTGTAAAGCCTGACATTAAATAATTTAATCAGAAAAATAGCTCATATCTATTCAGAGGCCCAGTTTGGTGCCGATATTTATATGGCCAAAAAGTAAGATGAAATTCTGATTGTAATGTAAATCAATGAGATTTTTATAACAGTATAACAGGCTACTTATATAAAATATCTATGAAAATCAGTTGTCACTCCATATCTCACAACATAGTAGGCCTATTCCTTAGTAAGATCATGTGTAAATGATTAGTTTTATGATCAAATCTCTGTGGGCAAAACATAATGCAATGCAATACAATGAATGTTCCTCAAAAGCCCTGATGGATCATATTTGATACTCAAAAAGACACAAGTACCTCAACCTGAAGGCGGATGTCTTTTTTTTTTTTTTAATAAACTATCAGTATTAACTCTCAGTTGATTGTACAACAGGTTTTCCTGCAATTTTCAGTTTTGATCATGCTGATAATTTAGAGGCCTTAGAAATTTGTATCAAATATGATACATTGGTAATTATGAGTTTCATGATATATTGTTAATAATGAGTTTCATGATATTACTGAACTTTCTATGTAACTAGATGATATAGGCATCACTATTGAAGTCTGTTTCTGCCTCAGAGTAACTTTATAGCTCACATTGTGACTATTTTAAACGTTTTGTGATGTATTTTAAACGTTATCTCACAATTATATTTTCTCATTTTTTCCCCTCTGAAATGGAAAACCATACATTCTTAACAGATGTTTTATTACAGAAATGTACACTATTGGCAGTTGTATAAATAGGGTCAGGGTTTTTGTGGTGGGATTAATAACCAAACTATTGGCAATTTTGATATTTTACGGTAGTCAGTTATCTAATCAAACAAAAAGCAATGTGATATTGCATACGGTGATGCCTTGTAACTTGAATGACTTCTTTGACTAATACTGTTTCCTCAACTGTAAATCTGCTTATGTTTGCACATATATTTCTCTGTTTAATCTAGGAGGAGGAAACAGATTTAAATGTTTTCCTGCTGTGTTTCATGTGTATGGGAGCAGGTGGATCTTTGTTAGTAGTGTGTTTGATCTGTCTGATGATGGAGAGAGTTGTGCTGGTGCTGTTTGTTCTTCCTTCATGTGTGAGTTACTGTAATTCTTCTGCACACTGTACCAGTGTTCATTTATATCTGAATTCAACATATATTTCAAAGATGATATAGCATATTTTCAGTGATGGTGATCTCTAACTGCTATTTCCTTTTCTTTTAGAATATAAGGCCTATGTCAGGTAACATGACAGTTTGTTTCTGAACAATATGAAATGTTTTTCATTTTGATGAGGTTTGATGTGATGTAATCAGGGGTGTCAATAGATCCGAGTGAAATATTGCTTAAATATTACTGATAAATCCTTGTCAGATGACCTGGTAACCATTTCCCCTGATAATATTTCAGCAATCGTGTCATGCGTGTTTCTCTCAGCTGTTTGGAATCAGAAGCTTAGCAATAGAATCACTATTGATCGAAAGTCTGAAATAGTTTCCAAATTCAGTTTGATTCGTTCGGACAGTTCACTAATGCACAGAATCGTTTGCAAAGGTTTCTGTCTTATAAAGGGATAAGGTATTTTGTAAGATAGAAAACAAAAATATGTCTGGATGAGATGAAAATGTCTCAGAAATGTCTTGTATTGTTTGTCCCAGCTATTAGGGATCTTTCTCAGTTCTCTCTAAGTTATGAACAAACGTTCTTCCAGCAATGGTAATTAATGTTGGTTCAAAGTTATCAGAACATTAGCACAAAAATGTTATTTATACATCATTCATGGAACGTTTTTTTTTTTTTCTGAAACCTTTTATTTGTGCATTAGTCTAGTTCTACTTACTACTTTTTTTTCAGATGGTCCAAAGGACGTTCAAAACTGATGTTCGCCTAAGACTTAACAAAATAGCTTATTTTCTTTTGTTTCTTCTACTTTGGGCTTGAAATCTTCACAACATCACTAGACTCTTTACTTCTCTTTTTCAGCTCTATTGAATGTTGACTATGTGACTGTGTCACAATTATATGATGGAAACATAAGACTGATGTGGTACAGTGTGAACAATGACTTCAGATACAGATATATTCTGAAATATGGAGTCTTTGAGATTCCTATCAGGTTTTTATGACCAATCCTCTACAGTGACAGACACAGACTGCCCTTTGCTTCCTGGAACTACATTATTCACTCTCTGCACTGTGTTTGATGATGTGAAAATCAGCGGTTTTCAACAACTTCTCAGTAACCTGTAAGTCTATAAAAACATATATTCTGAAATATTGCATATTTATCTTGTATTTGATTGTTTTACATATCCTTTTATTTATGCATTTCATAATATGTAATGATTCAAATTATTTAAAACCCCAAACTGGGCTTGTTTGTTTGTTTTTTATAACAAAAAAGCTCTATTTTTGGTCAAAAGTAAAGGCCCTTTCACACCAGAAGTGAAATGAATAAGCGTCAGACTGAAGGAAATGCTAGTTCACGCCTGTTCAGTAAAAGTGCAGCTCAAACAAACCTTTCAGCTCTGCTGCCATTCTGGATTGCAGAAGTATGTTCAACACTATTATTTCAGCAATAAAAAAATAATGAAACACAAATGTGATGTTTATCTAAAGTCATTTTTTCATATTCATATGGTTGAATTGGATCATCAAAAGTCAGCTGCAAAGACAAAGTGAGATTAATTTTATTCATTTCGATGAATGCTGAATCTGTTTTTGTGCAAGTGAGGAGATTCTCACATTTATTCTAAAACTAAAATAAGCATCATGTTTACAATGGACACAACGCCTCCGTACTTACTCCCGCTTTCTCTCAACATGGGGACAGAAGAGCTGTCAGGGAAAACAAAGTAACTTGCGTAACTTGAAAAAGTAACTCAGATATTTTTATGTACATTTAAAAGAAATGCATTACTTTGCTAGTTACTTGGAAAAGTAATCTGATTACATTACTCACGTTACTTGTAATGCATTACTCCAAAAACTGATCCTCAGTTAGGGAAAAATAGACATCAGAAGAGAATATGATTGTGAATATGAAAAATGATCGCTCACAATTTGAAAAAAAAAAAAAAAATCGTTCACATACTGCTGGTTGAGCGGCAGTGATTGTCTGGTTTTTGTAACTCAGTCTATTAAATGTCTGTCTGTGAGATCAATAGTGTGCTTGTGTGGCCTCAGGATCAATATCGACACCACTAGCGCAGCTGGAGCATCCAGACATAATTATGATTAGTAACCCTGCAGCAAAGCTTTGAGATATGGTGCATCTGCAATTACATATATATATATAAAGGTTATTAAAAACCAACCACATTTCATGAGGATTTTACTGTGTATTTGAATTTAAATCCTTTAATGGCCTCTTGTGTGTATAACTCGACAAACTGCATTTAAATGGAGCTGTCATTAAACAACATAAAATATCATAATAGCTCACAGTTTTAACGTAGATGATGTTTAGTGCATCTGTGGAAAATAATCCATTAATCTGCATTTCAAAACAAATTATAGAAAGCGTTTGCCTATTGCATCATGACTGTCGCCAAATCACAACATTTGATTTGCAGCAGAGCTATTTTGTTAATCCTGGCTTTTTTACAGCTCTTTTCTGTACAGTGACAGCTCATGGTGAGGGGGGGGGGGGGGGGGGGGGGGGGGGGGGGAAGAAAAAAAAAACAGAAAAAAAAAATAATAAAAATGACAGAAATTATAATTACATGATTATTATAGAAAAAAAACTATTATAGAAAATTATTTTTAAAACATAGTTTATATATAGGCTAACAATAGTAATTTGAAAGTATTTCAGTGACAAAATTATGAAAAATAGGTATATGCTATGGTTATGTATGGAAATACATAAAACATTCTGAGGTTAAATAGGGGGATGGGTATTTATCTATCTGTGCAATATGGTTATCATCGTTACTAAAACTACTAAAATACTAAAACTAAAAAGCTTTTAAAAAAACATTTCATTACTTACTTAAACTAAATAAAATAAACATTAACATAAATAAAATAAAGTAACTTAAACATATTTCATTTCAAGCAACATTGCTCATAAAGAAAAAACAGAAATCGTAAAAAATACAAAATAAAATACTAAAGCACAACAAAATAGCCTACCTAAATTTGAGCTCAAATTAAAATGAAACATTATACAAAATATTCAATAAAAAAATTATAATGGGCAATGATACTAAGATAACACTGCTGTGTATCAAATGGAAAATGAAACTATTAATTAATATTAGCCTAATAAAACTAATTTCACAAGTCACAAATTGATTGAGACATATGATTGCAAAATGAAAATGAACTGAACTGCATACTAATAATGACCCAACTGTAGTCTTTCAGATTTTCAGGGGTCCTGCATTTCCTCTGGGAATTGGGGGAGGTGGTTCAGGAGTCACGTGACTGCAACCCATCCGTGCCGACCCTTTGTTGTTGGGATTTTGGGCAAGGAGATTCGCGATATTGCCCCGAAACGAAAGGATTGAAGAGCGAACGCTTTCTAAAGGACGGAAAACAGTCGATACGCGTCGGCTTTTCTCTCACCTCGCAAAACAGACGCGCGAGAGATGCACACAAAGACAGAACGAGAGGCATCCGCGAGCTGTTATTGAGACGCGCACGAGCTCATGCAACACACACAACAGCGAATCCGTGCAAATGTGCTTGTGATCGAAATGCAAGGCTGGTTTTAACCGGAGTGATGCTCACAAGGCTCACTCGGCCTTTCTGGGACACTAACACGTTTTAAAAGGGAAACATTGGAATATTTTCCGCAACATCCACATATTGCTCCTCTTTTGTTCCCCTGCACCTTTATTTAACAGGTCAAAGAGGAGATACAGATACATCATGTCGGTGGGCACCGGACTGATAAGGAGGACCGGACCAGAACTGTCTGTGTTCTGCCTGCTGACCATCATCATCAGCCCAGCGCTGGGATCCGTCCAGTCATCCCACCCGCAGAACACTGACTGTGTGTCCGGCAAAGGAAAAGGCTGTTTAGGTATGCATTCACTATTTATTATGTTGCATGGAAATAAAAGCATGCTCACTTTGTATCTTTGTTGCAGATATTGCACATTTGCTGTGTGCATCTTGAAGATGGAGATTCAAGCATGGCCTCTGGAGGCTTACGAGATGCAGGCAGTGTAGGGATGCTAAAATGAAACTACCGATGTGTTCCTGTCAAATAAACTGATGCATGGGGTTATTTTGATGTGTGTGCATATATTAACTCCTCTTTGAATGGGTTTGCACTTTGCTCGGGCTGAAGGCAGGCGTCCATCTTTTGATGCACCAGATCAGGTGAGACAATATAAAGGGAAGCGTGAACCCCACCCTATAACATCACTCTCGTCAGGGGTCTGTGGTGACCACAAATTCTCATAAACTAGGGAAACTGGTTTTGATAAATGAGATTCTGCTTGGTTTTTACAGCTATGTGTATGGATATTTCTCTATGGGCAATGATAAGCCAATTGTAATGTTTTAAGCCACATGTTAATCCATGCGAGCCCTGCTGTTTGTACTGTCCCGTATGGTGACCAATGGGGGGCTCTCAGGCTCAAGGCCTGTTTGAAAAGCCTTGCATGGTGTTGTGATCTTATTTATTGTCTTGTACGTCCTACCAGACCTTTAGAAACATGTTCATTGTTTTTGGATTGGATAATTGGTGTTTCCAACCTTATCCAAGTGAAGACTAGTGCAGTTAAAGCCTTGTCATAATAGCTGAATTGCTTAACTTGTTTGTTAGTATAGTTATGGATATAATTGGTTATTAATGCACATTTTTAGGCTTTGTTGACCTTTTTTTTTTTTTTTTTGTACAAACTGTTGACTCAGCTAGTAGTATGCTTTCACCTGATGACATTTACACACTGACTGCATGCAAAATATCACAATAAGTAGCTGTTTAAAATGTAACCTTTTAACATAATGCTCATCTTCGTCTTTTGGGGCATTATATATAATGTAAACTCTCCAGATGGGCTTTTTTTCCTGGCTGTCTTTCTTTTTTAAATCCTGACACCCTTTTTGTCACCTAGAATTAATAGAAGGAAAAGCAGCTGACAATAGCGGCCATTGTGCGCCAGTGTTTTCAGATTCAAAGCTCCAGGCACCAGTGGTTTAATCAGTGGCCGTCCTGCATAAGCGCCGGGCTGGTTTTGTAAAAGGCAGGAACACAATGGAGCGAGTCTCAGGGGCATCAGAATTGCCCTCAGCAGTTGGATAGTACTGACCACAACCAGAAAAAGCCCCTTTATTGATGCCCTTCTCCTTAGTGTCACTAATTCACAAGACATCCTATTTTTGACCGCTGCATTAATGGTGTTTCTTTTATTAAAGGGCAAGTTGGTAATTTTGCAAACCTCAAAAGCTGCATTAAATTGTCATATCAAAACCCCAGCTTTGATTTCTGTATTGATAATGTTACTAGAATTTGATCCTGGATCTCAGTAAATCAATATTTGTGCTTGAGTCTCTGCTCTCATATCTTGCTTTTACTCATCAGTAAATAATAAGTAACAACACAATTATTTCACCCTCGAATTAAAGGGTTTACCTGATTTAGAGCAGTGGTGTCAACTGGTTTTGCCTCAGGAACTTGATTTTTTTACATTTGCATTTGTGATGCAATGCATTATCAACATTGTTTATTGTACCGAAGGAACAAAATATAACTTTCTTTAAAAATCATCTGTGTAAGCCCAACACTGTTAAATTATTGACCTGACATGAGGGGAATAGGAAAACTTGCAAATGTGTTATATAACAGCAGAAGTGTAACCAGACTAACACAAAAACACTAGGCCAAATATTATATTAGTTTGCTTCCAAGTGACATGAATTGGCACCAAATTACTGTATAGTTTAATTGACATGAGAAGTGTTTTCTCATCGCTTTCAAATTTTATAAGCCAATTTATTTTGGTATCCTATCCAGGTATGATTATATTATCAGTTGCTTTTTTGTTATTTGCATTAAGCATTGTTTTTTCTGGTCAAGACCCTTTCAGATGGGAACAGATCTGTAGCCCACCACTTCATGCTTAGAGCGACATAATTTAGGGGCCTTTACACGACACAGTTTTCAACTATTAATGGAACTTTTTATACGTTTTGGCTGTTCATTTACATGACAACATTATTTTGGGGGCTTGAAATCTCAAGCTTTGCGTTTTTGAAAACGATACTGTTATCGTCTCCGTGTAAACCACAAAAACGTGAATTTATGAAAATAGTAACACCATGCACATACGTATTACATGTTCAGTCTATAAGCGCGTAGTGTTTCTTTGTGCAAATTGACATCGCCAACTAGTGGCCTGTCAGCAGAATACAAAGTTTTTTCGCGGATCCGTGTGAACGGGATCATTTTAACAATGTTGTCATCTGTACACGTAAAACAAAAAAGAGAAACTTTTCCGTTTTTAGCACTTTGTTGTTGTGCAAATGTACCCTCAATCTTTTTAATGCATATTTTACCCCATGTTTTTTCATAGAGAATTGTACAAGTAAATATTATTAATATATTTATATATATAGAAATAATGATTATTAAATATAATATTTATATGTCGATGTACGTGCATACATACCATTGTAATTCTGTGACCCAAAATTAAATCACAATCTCTGACTTCAGCAGGAGAACTGAAATGTTAGTTGTTAACATTAAGGCTGATCTAATCTCGATCCAATCTATTGTTCTTTGAAAAAGCCATTTAAATTTAGCTACTTATCAGAGCTCTAATCGTTGCCTCATCTGGACAGTTATGCTGGCTCATAGCTCTGAAGCTGCATAGAATGATTTCTTTAAGTAGTCTTCTACCCATTTCCTGACCGCTCTGGAAACACACATTGCTCACACATCTGAGAGAACATCAATTGACATGCAACCAGCGTTTTGTATTCAAGGATGCCGAGGTTCTAAAGCAAGGCTGGATATGAAAACCCAACTCTTATAGTCATCAGTCAATTTAATGGCTTTCCATTGAACAGACAAACGGCCTCTAAATCACTCCAGTGTGAGGGAGATGCTTTATGCACATAGCTTCGCCGTAGCCCATAGGTCTGAAATCAATGGAGTCCACCGTGACAGGGCGAGGGGTCGACCGGAGGGAAGCGGTATTGCAAAGCTTTGCATAATGCATGTGTGTGGATGCAGCGAGCGCTTGTGAACCCATTTAAGGCAATATGCTCACCCTGCATGCTGTCACGCTCTTTTAGTAAATCCTGAGTGGCTTCTGCTTTAGACGCCGGAATATTGTGCTGCTTAGTAGAATTAAAGCTGAAAATGTTTATTTTAGCAGATATAACTTTCTTTAATTGTTTAGCTGGTTTTCTGCACCACTGGAGTCACAGAAATAATTGTTTTCAATCAGGTTTCCCAAACACTCCCCTTCTGCCATTGGTCAGACAAACCGATAGCCCCGCCTTCAAACTCACGCCGTTGGTTGAGCCCCGTGTTGCTATGTGGGGCTGGTCCGAATGCTTTAACAAATTTTTTTAAATAATGGTTTACTTAGATTTGGCTTTGTATATTAAACTGAGATTGGGATTAGAAATTCCTTGGTTGCTTTTATTTAGATACTGAAATATTGTTCTATGCTTAGTAGAGCTGACAGATAGCCCCGCCTCATACTCACACCATTGCTTGAGCTAGTGTTGCTATTTGGGGCTTGTAGGATGTCAGCTTGTATCAGCTACTGAGTTTTGTCTTTGAATATTAAGCTGGGATGGGAAAGAACATTTTAAAGCAAACTTTTTGGATGAGCTCATCTAACATATTTTTGATACTTCGCTTTATATTTACTTGAATTTAGTGTTTTTGTCATGTAACATTTTCCGTCATTCCATCAAGGTGTGTTTTGGTCCTGAAATGTTTGACTCTGATGTCACGCTTGTGGATTCTGTCAGTTCCACACTGGCGTATAATTAAGAGGCAATTATTTTAAGGAAGCCCGTCACAGATGGTGCCTTCAAAGAGGCCCAGCCCACATAAACCACAATTACTCCCACCCAAAGACACTGCCAAATTGACCATGCTGGTAGTCCTTTGTTTCCTTCTTCATCTGTAGTTATACCATCACTTTGATGCTTAAACTAAATCTACTTCAGAAGATCTCAATGAAGAACCGGTTCCTACCTCTAGTCATACTGATGGTTCTAGTATAGTTGTGGTATTCTTTACCACAAGACTATAACTTGTCGGGATTGCATTGATATTATAAAGATGTTAATTATGTATCCCTGTAGGTAATTGACTGCAAAATTGAGGTTGAATCAAGTTTATTAAACTAAATTAATGTTGCTAATAGTGTTGCAGATCAAAGCCGCGGTGGTTTCTAACCACTAGACCGCACGAATGTTGTACTCCTTAACCGTAACGGCTGATGGCTTCATACCTTTGAGTCTTTGATCTCGCAGCCTTAGACTAAGAGATCTGTATCACGACTTGTTTGATCTCAAAGACCTCAAACTAATTATAACGGTACAGCTCGACTGCAGTGGATTCTGGTTGGTAGTCATTAACAGCAAGAAGCTCTAGTCATCCACTCTCTTTTTAGGATGTTTACCACAACTGTCAAGCAATCATTACTGGTCATGATATACATTTGGCTTCTTTGAAGTCCTTTAAGCGTCTTTATACTTTAGCTATACCCATCACCCACCTATGTCTTTAATGCCTGTCCTCTATAGGTCTTTCTCTCCTTCTTAATACATGTATTGTCTTTTTTGTGTGTGTGTGTGTGTCCCTAATATGCCGGAGGCAAAGAGGCACTACAGAATGGAGAAAACCCGTATAATGCTCTCAACCCTCACAGCAGTTTACAGTTGTACAATTAAAGCACAGCCCGGAGCACACACACTCTGAGAGATAGGGTTACTTTATTCTTCTTAAAGCAAGTTTAAGCCAAACTTGAGTATCTAGGTAAAATCGTGTATCAGTGTCAGTAAGAAGAAACTGTTGATAATGTGTAGTTTTGTGAATCATATGTGATCTATAATTGTTCTTAAAAAAATGTAAAGAAGATTGAGACTTTTTTTTTTTGTTAGGGTAGTGTGTATATAAACCCATCTATGATTCTATGTAAAGTTATATGTTGACCCATTGTGTCCACATGCTGTGCTCTTATGCTGGGTCTGTTTTCACAGTGCTGGACTGACACACTTGAATTTCCATACTGGTACAAGCTGGTTTATGTTGCTGGTCTAGCAGAGTCATTAAAGGTGCATTTGCATAATGGCTAGAGCAGAAAAGCTCCCTTTAGACTACGTTCAGGTAAATGCGGCCCAAATCCAATTTTTCTGCTCATATGCGACTCAGATAGGTTTTTGTCATGACAATGTGAACGGCACAAACCACATGGAATGTGATCTTTTCAATTCTGATTTGGGCCACTTCCATATGTGGTCCTAAATCAGAGACAGGTCAGATTTTTTGCAATGCGACCTCAGTCTAAACAGTCATATCGGAATTCATGCAACTTCTAAATCAACATTCATCACAATTCTGCGCTCATGGGAGTCACTTCAAAGATTTTACATACGCGAGGTTATCAAGACAGTTGCTAAAGGTAGTCAGTGAAGGACAGTGATGTGTCAGGACTCATAAGTATTACAGTGACAGCTCTACTGTATATACAAGCAAAACACAAGGGCTCACATCATAAGTGTTTAAAAACTGCTCTTTTTACACATCCTCGTCTTTGTTTTTCTATTTGGCCTGTGCATAAATTTGCTTAGGCGGCAGATCACACTATAAATAGACATGTTATCACTTACTTTAATGTCCTCCGTATTTACTTCCATATGAGAGCGTGCTGCATTACCATTCAGGTCGATGCTCTGTTCACACTGGAATCTGATATTGGCCACATTCTAACAACAATTTGAACAACTATAAAAAAAAAATCGGATCTGAGCAATAAATCGTAATTGAGCGCTAAGGCTCGCAGTGTTTATGTAGCCTTGGACTCAAATTTATATGATACTTGTATTGAACTTCTTTCAAAAAAATCTTTAATGTGTGAAATGTTATGAACTTCTACTAGGATAGGATTCAGTTAAATAGTCCTTTAGACGTCTAAAGTTAAGATATAACGTCACAGCTTCCTCCTTTTTAATAAGGGACACTTTGCGGGGTCTATTGACCCATTGAGGAGATGAGTATCGACTGGTCTTGAGCGGATGAGCTGTTTGGCTTCAGGCAATGGACTGATGTCCTTATCTTTCAAATGGCATTGATTCCTGTCGCTGCTCTGATTCTCTTTGCGCAGTGTGAGATCTGGGTCTCCCCTCTGCCCCACACACACTGTGCATTGTATTTGTTTGGAGATGTACACTTGGAACTGGGTCAGTTCAGATGAGAGACGTTTAAGGAATGTCCCATTAAGGAACTAGTTGAATGAGGTTTGTTGTGAAGGTTAGGCCTTATCAGTTGGTGTATTTATCATTTGTGCATCTCAGCGAGTTCAAGTTGTTTTCTATTGGTGAAATAGACTGGCATGAATAGTTCATTGTAAAGTGAATACAGTAGTGAATTTTTTTTACAGTAGTGCACTGAAAACTTAAACTGAAGTAAAAAACAGCAGATTATTTAGAGCATTTTTCACAACAACCTTAAATATTGCTTACACTGCTATATGGATCTTATAAGTGTGAAATGGACAGCAAAATTAACAGCCAAATCTGTTGGCATTGACAAATTGTGTACCTGAACTTTGTTCAGATGTATTTATTTGGCTTATGGCTAATTATTATAATTTTTTTTTACTGTTTACTTGTTTTTAATAATGTTTGAAATTTATATGAATTAATCCAGTTGTTTTTGCTGTGGTATTCTATTCCCTGTATTTATGTGCATGTTTCGGCATTCACTCATGAGTCAGCATGAGTAGTAGATCCAGTCTGCCAAGATCATTCCTTACCATGGTATATATCAAAGTATCACCATGGTATTATCTCCGATGTAACATTGTCCTACTCTTTTGAGTCTATGCAGGGTATCCTATATCATATTTCTTGTGAAAGTTTCATTACTTTGATCACTTTTACGTTTATTACTATAAAGGCATTACTGTACTGAAGCTGTGAAATCCAGCTCACTTTGACAGTGAATTTATTAGCACTATCGCTCTATTCCCACAGGTGCCAGACCAACACATAATTTATCACAACACTTTAACACCTCCACAGATTAACCTCTCGTCTGATTTAAACAGCCTTATTAATTAACTTCTCAAGCTGCTCCTCCAAACTTCACTTGTCTAAAGTCTGCGCATTGGTTTTATCTGGAATACTTCCTCTCTCTCCAAAACCACTTGGCTGGGTTTCTGTGGCCGCAGCATTTGTGCCATTTTCCAAATGCATGCGCGGCTCGGCCACATGCCAGCAAGCGTCTGTAGTGGCTTTAAGTGTCTGCTCCTCATTAACGGGCTGTCTTACGCCTCGTCTCATCCGCCTGAATTTACACAAGGGTTACGGCTGCCCGGTGCCCTTCATTTGCATGGCCGATGACCTGCTTTGGGATGCTTTGCTTTTAATTTAAATAAAATTTTCAGTCATATGGGACATTATTATTATGGGCAATCTAGCTCGCTTTGAAGAGCTTTGTTTAGAGAGTGTTGAGAATTAAGTCAAATGAAAAGATTCTGAACATCCATTCAAAGTCTAATATTCGCAACACTTATAATACAAACCGGTTGTCACATCGATTAACTATAACCATTTTTTCAAAAACTGAATATATTTTGATATAGTGTTATCGTCGGTTGTCCAGGTTTAGTGGTAATATGTTATTCCAAACCTGAATGACTTTCTTTTTTCTGTGGAGCACAAAAGAAGATATTTTTGAAGTTTTTGGCCAAATAATGAAAGTCAATGGGGTCCAAAACAACCCTGGACCTTATTGACTTTCATATAGACAAACAAACACTGTCAAAAAATATTCTTTGATGTTCCACAGAAGAAAGAAGCTCAGGATTGGAATGAGGGAGAGTACATTTTTGGGTGAACGGTTTCTTTAGCCCAGTCTCTAAGGTTTTGTCAGTCCCAGCTGTGTGTCAGATGGAGGATCTGGCCTTTCTTAATTTCTGTTAATAGGCTTCATACTCGCAGCTAGTGGTCTGAAATATGAATGACAGTTGACAGCTGTTGGACACATGCTTTTTACAGCTGCTTTCTTCCAGCAGTCTGATTTCAGATCAGTATGTTTCACATCTTTGATAATGGGTGGATGAAGCTGTTCCTGGGCAAGAACTATAAAATAACTTCCTGGTCCCATTATAGAAGGTTGGTTTATGGTATATGGATGAACATTCATATAGACCCTCATTAACACAGTATAACCACATGCAGACTCATTAAACACATTTGTTTGCCACCTGAGTTCTATGGAACTTTTTTTTTTTTTTTTACTTGTTTCTTGAGTTTATATCCCATAATTCAGACTTTATAACGCTCAATTGTGAGTTGACATCTCACAATTTTGAGAAAAATGTCAGAATTGTGAGATTTAAACTCACAATAAAAAAAGGTTTGCGACTTTTTAACTCACAATCCAGACTTTTTTGCTTGAAAAGTCGTTTATATCGCACAATTTAGACTTTATAACTAGCTATTTCGAGTTTATAACTCCCAATTATAAACACATTTGCAAGAAAAAAGGCAGAATTGTGAGAAAACGTTGCCATTATTCTGTGGTGGAAACAGTCCAGTCTTGACTAGGCGAGATAAAACAATCAAAGGAAAGAAAAAACTTTTTTCTTTAAGTATAAGACAGAATAGGTTAGTGCTACACTTTTTGTTCAGCATGAAATTCCTACTTGAACTGCACTTAATGTGATAATCATGCATTTTCGCTGAATGTAAAAGTGCAGCTATTTGCTCTATGAGAAAGTTGAAAAGAAACCTACAAGTAAAATGCTTTTATACCTTGCAAAATGGTTGACCAACATGTTTGTCAGTGTTTGGTGTTTAATCAGCGTCTGTTGTGTGTCTTCAGATCTGTCAGAGAAGAAGAGCGACCTGCGTGTATGCGACGCCACCACATGTCGTTACAGCGGGATCTGCCAAAACAATGGCGCTGACATCAAATGCGTATGCCAGTTTCAGGTACACTTTTTACTTCTTTTATTTATTACTTTGCAACACTGTTTTTATGAAAACCTTCCGATTCTAAATTCCAATGGGAATAAATCGCATATGAAGCCTTTGCTCTGCAACCATATCTAAACTTTAGTCGCCTGCTGATTTAAATGCTCAAGCTCTGTAAAGCAGGGTGGATTCTGATTGGCTGTCGTTGTTTTTATCGTTCGTCTGCTGGAAAAATTGTTCTGAAATTAATTCCAGTGATATCGTTTCTCTGTGCCGATATCGTTGTAGTTGTGCATTGGACTCTGCTATTCTTTTATATTTAGAACTATTTTCAAACTATACTCTCTATCGTTATAGTAACTGTCCTTGCTGTGAACAGGCCTTTAGAGATGCATTGATTTTTTAAAAAACTTTTATGATTATAGCCATTGTTCTCCTATTGTGGACTTGCTGCTGGTTTAATGGCTTCTGGTCCTCTGAGAAAAAATCGTTGAACATTTGAGAATTTTTTATGTGATTGTTCTTCAGAAAATCTCTCAAATTATAAGTCTGAATCGATGGTTTAGCATTTACCTGCATTCATTTTCCCCCTCATTGATCAGTGAGCCATCTAAGGCATATTAATGTGAAAAATCCCGTCAGAAGTGGCTCAACTCAACTCAATACCGCACCCAGCTCTTCAAAAGCACCAAATGTCTTGTTGTGTCTGAGAAGCCTGTCTTGTATCGTGTTTGCCGCAGTGCTCTAAGAGCTACGTCCCCGTGTGCGGTACGAACGGAGACACCTATCAGAACGAGTGCTATCTGAAACAAGCAGCCTGTACCCAGCAGAGACCCATCTCTCTGGCCTCTGAGGGCCCCTGCTATCCTGGTGAGTCCACACTGTCTCCTCCACTTCCTGAAATGAAAACCTGACATCTTCTGCCTTAGTTCACATTACACTGACTGTGCTCATTTTATTAGAACACAAATCACAGGCTTTTTTATTTTTTTGAGATGCTGCAATAATTAGTGTTGGTCTGTGAGGGGATTTTTTTTTGGGGGTGACTGGTGTATAAATTAAATATATATATATATATACATATGAAGAGTTCAGATGCAAAAGCCTCTAAGTGCCATGCCATCTGAAAATTTCTTCTAGAATGATCATTTTTATAAAGCTTGTATATTTAAGTTCAGTAATTTCACTTAAATGACAATTAATAGGTAATTTGCATTGTCATTTAAGTTAAATTATTGAACATAAATATACGAGCTTGACAAAAATGATCATTCTAGAGGAAAATTTCAGATGGCACTTAGAGGCTTTTGCATCTGAACTCTTCATATATATATATATATGTTTTTTAGAATCCAAGGACCATGCATCATTTGCATGTCAATTTGATTTTTCGCAATAGAGGAGAATTTTGGATGTTAGAAAACTTTAGCATCCTTTTATGTCAAGTATTTAAATATAATCAAGTTATTAACACAAATTTTTTATATTTTTTTTTTAATAATTTAAAAAATTTACAAATTTGCAATCTTAATAATAAGATTGAGAATTGATTAACCCATAAAATTTCATAATAATAAAACAGAGAAACTCATACAGGGGCTTTTTTTTTTTTTTTTTTGTCCCAACATTATGGATTTCAGGAGCATTTCTATGGAAGCTTGTTTCCTCCGCTGAAAAAAAATAAAGTATTCTGACTTTTTTTTCTCTCTACTGAAAAAAGAAAAAAGTCTGAATTGTCTTTACTGTCACTTTTGATCAATTTAATGCGTCCTTGCTGGAAAAAAGCACACTGACCACAAGCTTTTAAATGGTTTATCTGTGAGTTACTCCCAATAAGACCAATTTTGAAATGATCTTTTAAATATGGAAACAAGCTTCCATACATTTCTGTCATCTTCAGTGACATTTTCCTTAATTTTTGACATGAAACTTCATTATGTGAATTAACTGTATAAAATCATTTTTTTTTATATTTGATTGTGAATGCAAATATGATTAATTTGTATATACTCTGTGATGCAAATTATCAAGATATTCATTCAAATAAAAGTTCATTTGATCTGTTTTTATTTAGAAAAAATATTTTTGCGGGCCTCTGACGGGCCACTGGTGACAAACTTGCCTTCAAGGGACAATAGATGGACTGCCTTTGCTAAGTCTAAATGAACAGAAATTCTATTTTAACTCCCTGTTTATATGAAGAGGCTTATTTTACAGACTCTAATGAGCAGTGTGATTTGATACATGACAACCTTTATTTTTAGCTCTAATTAATCTCATGATTTCCTTTCATCCACAAATTACATGCCATGGCTCATAATAATTTGATATGCGTGTTAATAATGCATTATACAAGGACCATGATAATACGCTCCTGCTCCCACTGTGTGAACTCTTCACATGGCAAATGTTTTATGATGTATATATAGATCTAATAAGTTCTCCCTATTTGTTTTGTTCCAGATAGCAGCTCAGGATCTGGAGATGGAGGTTTGTATTCTTTTCTTAATAGTTTTTTTTTTGACCCCGAGTAATATCAAGGAAATTGAAACCTGGTCATTTCTAGGATTTTGACCTCCAGACTTCAAATGACATCAGAAATGGGTCACCTCCCAGCACTCGAGAGCTCTGTAGATCATCCAAAACATGCCATCTGAGGTTATTTTTATCCTCCTCATGCTGAAGTTGCCAGTTGTGTGATAAAAGAGTGACCCCGCGCTGTGCTCGGTTTAAAGATGAAGGCTTGTGTGTTCGGGCCGCTGTAGAGCTGTCATTACTGTAAATTACAGAGCGCTGCAGGAACGCAGCTCAAGTGCTGTTGAGTGTGTTCTCGCTCAGTGGCCACTTCTGAAATGCATGTTATGCCGCTGAGTATTTTTAATCATTCTTTTACTTACAAAAACAAAAAAAACAATCAGTCTTCTTTAAAGTGTAGATTATAATAGTCTCGTTCCTCATTTTCAGTTGCCAGAATTGCTCTATTTGAGCTTGCCCGCTACAGACTTTTATAGTGTATATGAATATTTAAAAACAAAATCTGTATTTATAATAATAATATATTATATCATATTTTTTAAAGCAATAAAAATATAATTAAATAGGCTAGAAATATAAAGTGAATATATATCAGGGGATTTCTACTTTAAACTTTTTACTAAGAACTTCAGAACTTTCTTTGTTCAATTTGTTATTTTGTATAACAAAAATCACTTTCTACAATCATGAAATTATCATCATACCTAGCATATAAAAACAAATGCTTCTTTCATATTTTCAAGTTTATTTTTTAAAGATTTCAAGCAATCAAAAGTGCTGTTAATTAAAGAGTCAGCTAAAAATTATGATTTATAATCATGTGGACAGCTTTGAAGCAGTGTTATTTTAGTTTTATTTATATTTTAAATTAGCTTCTTATATATATATATAATGTGTGTATATATATATGTGTATATGTATATATATGTATGTATGTATGTGTGTATATATATATATATATATATA
The DNA here is from genome assembly GCF_964197995.2 of Scardinius erythrophthalmus. Lineage (NCBI taxonomy): Eukaryota > Metazoa > Chordata > Actinopteri > Cypriniformes > Leuciscidae > Scardinius > Scardinius erythrophthalmus. The sequence continues at coordinate 27,900,132 of NC_138242.1, read as the reverse complement.
TATATATATATATATATATATATATATATATATATATATATGTATATATATATATATATATATATATACATTGCTTTCATGTTAATTTTATTTTTTTGTCATTTTGTGCTTTTGTCATTTTATTAGTTTTTTTTAATATTGATAATTAGGTTTAATTTATTTTTATTTTAGTAATATTTTAAATTTTTTATCTATGTCCAGTTAACAATTGTAGTGATTCAGCTTATTTCAGTTTATTGCCATTTCTAATTTTCATTTAGTTTAAGTTTTTCAACGAATATTTATATTTTATTTTATTTTATTTCAATTCACAGAACTGTTTTTGATAGTTTTAGTTAATGATAATAATTCTGCTGTGAAGGGCAAATAGGGGGGAAACGGTTAAAAAGCAGTTACATCTTTAAAGTACAGGAATAATATATAATGTAAATAAGGCAACAACAGATATTCCGAACTGTTTCATAGTATCTCTTCTAAAGTTAGCCATGACTATTTTTTTTTTTTTAAATGTAATTTAATTTGTGTTATCACTCTTACAGAATATGAGGGATCAGGCGCAGATTCGGGCAAGAAAGTCACAAAATGCAGCAACTGCAAGTACGGCGCTGAATGTGACGAAGACGCGGAGGACGAGGACTCGTACGTATTGATTCATTTCTCTGTGATTTCTGCTTATGTTGTCTGGACAAATTTAGCAGAGTACCCAGGAGTTGGTAATTAAAGAGTCCTATGCTACTTCATGCCAGCACTTTAAAGTAATGAATGTATGAAGTTCACAATTGGAAACAACTGCCATTGTGTATAATATAAAAGCATGAATGTTGGAAAGAATTCAGCTCTATCAAAGCCGAGGAAATAACATCGCTCCCATGAGACAGGGAAGCATTGCAGTACTTTTTTTGTATCAAAAGTTTTTCTGCCTGGTTCGTTTTACTTTTGCATTTTCATGCCAAGCGCTAATGAAGGGTATGGACTAACTCCAGGAGCCACATGAGATTCAGGGATCCCAGGGAAAGAAATATTCCTGTGTCAGCTCTCAAACTCTCACTGCTAATTAGAGTTAGATTTCATGAACCAGCAGGGGGAGACGATTACACACAGGACACGTCTAAGCGCGTTTCAGGATTGATACAGTGTGGCCAAGATAGTGTGTGAGATCTACAACTGATCAATAGAGCACAACTGCAGCTCTGAGTGATCGATTTAACAGGCATCAAAACATATTGGTAGCCGTGTTATTTAATATCATGTTTCCATTAAAAGTTGCACATTTAAAGGAATAGTTCACTTAAAAATGAAAATTCTGTCAAAAGTTGTTTCAAAACTGTATGAGTTTCTTTCTTCTGCTGAACACAAATTAAGATATTTTAGAGAATGTTGGTAATCAAACATTTGATGAACCCCATAGTATTTATTTTCCTACTATGGAAGTCAATGGGGAACGTCAACTGTTTGGTTACCGACATCATTCATCCATTCTTTCTTGCGAATCGAGGGATTTACTCGATAAATGTGTTTCCATCGTAGTTTACGCACATCTTCTTATATGATAAACAATTTATCCATTTCAGAATTTGTCAAATTTATGCGCATCTTGACGTTTCCATTCAGCGTTTTGTATGCGATATCCCAAAATGCACATACAAATAGGTGGATGGAAACATAGCTATTATAGTTTTTGTTAAAATTTTGTATTATATATTTTTTTTAGTTAAAGCCACACCGCGGAACTTTTGCGGGCGCTAGGGGCACTAGACCTGGAACTTTCACGTCTAGCGCCCCTAGAGGCCACAAGCGCCGCAGCACTGTCGCAAAAGTCTAGAAGACAGTATATCAGAGCCTATGGTCACGTGACGGCCGTAAAGCGATACGTTCTCCAGGTCACATGACCTGTTCAACGACGGTCCGTCTCCTCCAAACTTACATAGGCGGTATTTCAAGAGGGCAGCCCCGCTCGGAGCATTAATAGTGTCAAACGCTGTATATTGGCCTGAGGAATCATTTAAAATAACTCGTATGTGTCAACTCTTTAGGTCACAAAGTCCACGGTGTGGCTTTAAAGATTTAGAATTTTTTGTGTTTTTGATTTGCTTTTTTTTTCAGTTTTAGTTTTCATTAGTTAAAACTTGTTGCCTTGCCTTGTTTTTTCAGGTAAAATTGATTTTATTTAAATTAATGAAAATGGTTTTAATGGTTTTAGTTAATGAAAATAACCCTGATAGACGTCGTTCAGTGCTTTATCAAAAGCATTTGTTACTGGTGAAGTGCTTTTTGTACCAGCAAAACGTTTGTTTATGCCTTTGAATAATTCATAGCACAAATGAGACTCTCCTGTTTAAATGTGCCTGTTGTTGCAGCTGTTCGTGTAAAATCGACTGCAGTGGACACAATGAGAATCCAGTGTGTGGCACAGACGGAAACTCCTACCACAACCCCTGCCTGGTGCGAGAGGCGTCCTGTATGAAGCAGGAACAGATTGATGTGAAGCATTTAGGCAGATGCCCAGGTCAGAGCCCGTCACAGTAACAGCACTGATAGACACATAGTCTAAGATAACTCACTATTTTATCTATAGTTCCTTTATTTGCTTTACGTGAAGTTTTGAAATAGTTTGTCTACCAGAGCCAATCCGTGTTTGTTTTTTCATCACTCAGATAAAGACAAAGCTAAGAAAACTGAAGCTGGACTTCCCTACAAGCCAGAATTTACTGGTCAGTGCATCTCTAATCATAATCACTAAAGTCACTTTAAAATGGTGTTCACAATTTTACTTCCATAATGTGAAATATTTCATTGTGAAGAATATCTAATGAGAAAAAAAAAACGTCTTTATCTATTTTGTATTGATTGGATAGTGAAATGTGTCTCTATATGACGTGGTTGGAGGGGTATTATTGTATATTAATATATAGTATATGCTCACCAAGGCTGCATTTATTTGATCAAAAATACAGTAACACAGTAATATTGTGAAACATTACCATTTTAAATAACTGTTTTCTGTTTGAATATGTCTTAAAATGTAATTTATTCCTGTGATCAAAGCTGAATTTTCAGCATCATTACTCCAGTCTTCAGTGTCACATGATCCTTCAGAAATCATTCTGATATGATGATTTGCTGCATTTCTTATGTTGAAAACAGTTGTGCTGCTTCATTTCAGGATCTTTTTTCATGATTCTTTGAAAAGAACAGCATTTAATTATCTTTTGTAACATTATTAATGTCTTTACTTTAATGTCACTTTTGATCAATTTAATGCATCCTTGCTGAAAAAAACACATTCTGACTCAAAACCTTTAAATGGTATACCTGTGAGTTGTTCCCAATAAGAACAATTTTGAGCTCACGTTGACCAAAAACGATCAGATTCGTGTTGTTATTGCAATTATGTAGTCATGTAGTCAACATATTTTAAGTCAGTTCAGTTGATCAAAATTCACTTATAAAAACCCACTGCAAAAGCTTTACTGTGAATTTTGGACTTGTAATGTTAAATGCATGTTGCCTTTAAAGGGTTAGTTCACCCAAAAATGAAAATTATGTCATTAATGACTCACCCTCATGTCGTTCCAAGCACGTAAGACCTCCGTTCATCTTCGGAACACAGTTTAAGATATTTTAGATTTAGTCCGAGAGCTTTCTGTTCCTCCATTGAAAGTCAATGGACGGCATACTGTCCATGTCCAGAAAGGCAGTACAGACATCATCAAAGTAGTCCATGTGACATCAGTGGCTCAATCTTAAGTTTATCAAGCGACGAGAATACTTTTTGTGCGCAAAAAGTAAACAAAAATAACGACTTTATTCCACTATTCATTTCCTGCTCTCTGGGCCTCGAGCTATTTCACGTAGTGTTTTTGCGCAACGCGTCTATGTTGTACGTCACACGTAGGCTCACTATTGGCTGACGCTGGTCATGTGTGATGTGTGTGACGTACAACACAGACGCGCTACGCAAAAACACTACGTGAACTTCAGAGAGAAGGAAATGAATAGTGGAATAAAGTCGTTATTTTTGTTTACTTTTTGCGCACAAAAAGTATTCTCGTCGCTTGATAAACTTAAGATTGAGCCACTGATGTCACATGGACTACTTTGATGATGTCTGTATTGCCTTTCTGGACATGGACAGTATGCCGTCCATTGACTTTCAATGGAGGAACAGAAAGCTCTCGGACTAAATCTAAAATATCTTAAACTGTGTTCCGAAGATGAACGGAGGTCTTACGGGCTTGGAACTACATGAGGGTGAGTCATTAATGACATAATTTTCATTTTTGGGTGAACTAACCCTTTAATCTAGAATGATGTATGTTTGTAATAATGTAGCTTTTTAACTGTGCTGCAAAACTGTCACATACCCTTCATAAATTGCACTGCTCAACTATATAGTTCTGCATAATTAAGTTTAAACAAAGCTAAATCTGGGAGTTAAATGTGCTACTTTCAGCAATAGAGAGGTAAAAGTAGATTGTTGTATTTTAGATCCGGCAAAAGCCGGTGATGGAAAAGGATACGGCTGGATGCCCGTTCCCTGCACAGACGACTACGCCAACTTCTGCGTCCACGGCCAGTGTGAATTCAATTACGGCATCGCCTCCTGCCGGTGAGCGTCTGGTGTTTGCTTGCACAGAACTGCGTACATCCTATCAGGTGTTCATTAAAAAAATGACATTTCTTGGAAAATGAGTTTCCGATGGTTTCTTGTATTTCCACAGGTGTGATTCGGGTTACACGGGGACACAGTGTGAGGAGATCGCCGACTTTAACATCCTGTATGTGGTACCCAGTGGCCAGAAACTTCATTATGTGCTTATAGCTGCTATCATTGGAGCCGTGCAGATCGCCATTATTGTGGCAGTGGTCATGTGCATTACCAGGTGAGTGCTGGAAGAAACAAACAAGGGAATACAATCGCGTTTGGTAGATAAAAATGAACATTTTAGCATCTTCCAAAAGCATGCATTAATGCACTTTCTTAATATTGAATGAATAATTCTCAGTTTAACTCTGTTTATATGATTTTTGTTGGTGTGTGTGTGTGTAATATCATTTTGTTTTTGTTTTTTTACAGGAAATGTCCTAAGAATAATCGTGGAAGACGGCAAAAGCAGAACTTTTCATCAAACAACACTTCAAGGATGATGTAGCTTGTTTTTATTTTATTTTTTTATACTTTTTGTACCAAGTGGATTACAGTTTTAATGTGCTTTTTTGTTTTGTGCTTTCTTAACTCTGGACAAATAGGTTCTTTTTTATTTTATTTCATTATTTTCTTGGATGGTGCCTTATTGTTTTTTTGTTTTCAGGACATTTTAGGTACTTGATGTCAGTGACAAACACTGTCAAATGAATGATAAAAGCCAGCTCTTTTTTTTTTTTTTTGTCGATTTTTTTTTTGTTTTTATTTTTCCTTTAGGTTGTGGTGCCAGGTTTTTATTTAATTTAATTTTTTAACGTATTGTTAAATGTAACTCTCGGCACACAAACTGTACCACAAAAACGGACGTCCTCAATTTTCATGGAATGTTCTTCTTTACTGAAAATATTAACTGTCTTCAACTCCCCCCTTTGATTTCATTTTTATTTCCTCAAGTCTAACATAGCTGAACACCAAATTTAATTGGACACGAACAAGTACGCCGACGAAGTGATGACGTTTACAGTTTCTTTTGAAGGGAATTCCAGAGAATGAAATGCAATGTGTTTGACTAGCTAATCTTATCAATGTTGAAATGTTTGTAGTTTTTATGTTCTAATGTTATCGGTGTTGTTAATGTTGAAATGAACATTATTGACATTAATTTAATTCTATGAACTGCATATCGCATGACCTGTGAAACTGTGTCCAGTGCTGTAGATTTAATAAAATTTAATTCTCAGTCTTACAGATATTTTTGTTGCCTGTACTCATGCACACAGTGTAAAGTTCATTGGAAAACCTTGAGTCATTCGGATGTGGTTCGGTCCTAAGTAATACGATCTCTCAGAGTAATCTAATTATAGGAATGCATTTCATGTAATTTGACCAGTTAAAATCATTAGCATCATCTTTACAACTTTACAAAATGTCTTAAAGGGATAGTTTGCCCAAAATCATTTAAAAATTGAATGTGGTGCCTAACTTTAGTCCTTCTATGAAACATGAAAATATTTTGAAAAACGTATTGACTTTCATTGTATGGACAAAAACGTGTTCAACAGAAGAAAGAAAGTTCAGAACAACATGAGTAAATGATTTTTGGGTGAACTATCCCTTTAAGAGTGACATCTTGGGTTATCGAGTTATTCAATTAACAGATTGCATTGAGAAGCAGCTCTTTGAACAAAAACAAGATCTGATCGCAAAAGTTTGCTCACGTGAGATTTTGTGTGTAAGAAAGTGGTGAATGAAGAGTTCTGGAGAATTAAGTAAGCCTAGGTCAGCTACGATATGAGTGATGAGTAATTCTAGGCGGCCCAGGGTTTAAGAATAGACTGCAGCTGGTGGCATCATTTCACAAGTTTGTACAGTCCCATCTTAAGGTGGATCATCTTCCCCAGGTTGCAACATGGCAGTCAAGTCATGCTTGAGGCCGAACTTAAAGAGTTGTGAAACTTCTCAAATTTGTTAATTGTAAAGCTGGAACCTTTTGTCCGAAGTAGGACAATCATTTGCCTATTGTTGGTAGAACGTATTGTTTGTGCTATTCTTTTTGACAAAATCTGACTGTATCATTAGTTATTCTTTGAGGAAACTCATCTCCATGTAAAAAAAAATGGTGTGGTTAAGAATCAAGGGGGTTTCCATTATCTCAGCTGTACACGCATCTTCTAAAAATGACAAGGTGTCAGTTTACTGTGGATATTTATAACGCTGAATTCATGGTGAGTTGGTTTGATGCCCCCTTCCAATCCCTCTGCGCTCTTTTCCAGTTGTGTCTGGCCTTTGAACCTTGTGTTCCCTATATACAAGAAGGGAGGAGCTTCTATATTCTCCAGAACGTTAATGAAGCTCCAGTCAGAGGGCGAGTCCGTCTCATCCGAGAGTCTTCCAGGGCCCACCACGGCCCCACAATACAGCGTCCCAAACGATAAACCTGTGCACCAACAGCAAATACACCAAAGCGGGACCTGAGACCTTCGGCAGTTCTAGTCTAGGGTCCTCACTGTGTTACAAGGACAAGCATGGCTGACAAACTAGGACTGGCTGGTGTGGCGGACGAGCCCAGCGCCCTGAACATCTTCTCTCTGCTGGAGAGGGTGTCCGGGATCATAGACAATGTGCAGGCGTGCCAGCAGCGCATGGAGGAGAGGCAGCTGGAGCTGGAGAACGCTGTGAAGACCATCCAGACAGATGTGGTGAAGCTGACGAAGGAGCACACAGCAACAAGTGGCAGCGTGGAGAAACTTCTGGAGAAAACGCGCAAGGTCAGCTGCCACATCAAGGATGTCCGTGTGCGGGTGGAGAAGCAGAACGTACGTGTCAAGAAGGTGGAGGAAACCCAAGTCGAGCTGCTGAACAAGAACAAGTTCCGTGTCGTCATCTACCAGGTAAGACTAAAAACTATCTTGTTGCTTTTTGTGGCATGTTTTCTTCGGACTGGGTTTTTATGGGTTCCATCTGGAGTTTGGATTCCTAAGGCAGGTCTAATTTTGGAAAAGTACAACCTTAGAATAGTGGACACCATGCATCGATTATTTTTTGACTCTGAGCTCGTCCTACAACATTTCAAACTTATGAAACGGGTCCGTCAAAGATAGACAGATTATTATGAGATACATGGTCTTGCATGATCCAAGATAAATCACGATACACTAGAAGGTCATGTGGCCTACAGCCAAAAGCAATACAGTAGGAATGTTCTGCCAGGCCCCACTGAGATTGGAGGATTAGGTTGGCGGCCATTTTATCTGATAGGATGTCTGGAGTATTAAGCAAATAAACCATGTAATGTGATCCATGAAAGAGTAAAAATGAATTAATATTCACTCTTGAATGTTTTAGAGACTGAACTATGAAGCCTTGTTCGGAATATTGCTGTGGATGTAAATGAGGCTAGAGGTCTGAAATGAGATTAAGATCGATTACAGAAGTTATGACATCATAGAGGAATGCTTCATTGCTAAATCTGGAAATATTGTTTCATCTGCAATAGATCTTACATTTATAGCTTGAGAATCATTTGGCGTAGCTTGTATTTGGAAAATTCAATTACTGTGTACAAAAGCGCAAAATAAAATTTGACTTAGCCTGTCTATATTTATAAACCAGAGTCATAATTATGGGACAATTATGCCTAAAATTTAAATACAATAAAAATGTATTTGTTGCTGTCTACATCTTTTGAAGGTTTATCATAGGAAATGTTCTCCATTTGCCTTAACATAGAGAATTTTCTGGAAAACGGAAGGGCTGCCCATGCACGTAAATTAACTCATATTTTCCTTCTCGAACAATACTTTTGATTAGTCTCCTGCCCATGGGTTTGATCGTCTCTTGTACCCTGAGCAGAACAGCTGACAGATTTGTTCAGGGTTATTCTGAGAGCTGCGCTGAAGCTTCATGTCCTAATATAGTGTTTTCGCCTCTGACAGAGTGATGGTTTAAAAAGCTGCCGACAGAGTGATTAATAACGATTGAAAAATGGCAGTTTGTTATCAATAGTGTTTTTCTTAGGCTATAAAAGTGCGCATTTTGTTTTGCGACTCGTTATCAGAAGTGTGGACATGCAAAGCAGGGTTCAACCTTAACTGGCTTATAGCCCATAACGACTGACAGTGAAACGTAACTTTCACTTATATTATATTCATAGCAATATGAATTATAGCCAACTGGGTATGATACTGTAGGTGAATGTTATGTGTGAGTAGTTATGCAACAGCACATCCCGTCCAAAACTTTTTTACAAACGTACCTGATCTTTATTTGCGGCCAGGAGAAGTAACTTAGTAGCAGACTCACAACGCTATATTAATTCGGTTGTGATCAACTGGTGTAGTTGTAAACCCCGATTTTACATTACATTAAATTCGATATCGAAAAACACCAAAAGAAAGAAGCATTTATTAATAAAATTTAAAAAATAAAATAGCCTGTCAAGAACACTTTTTTCCTAAAATTATTAAACGGCTTTCTGGAATACTTGATTCTGATTGGTCAGTCGCGAATTCAGCGGGTAACTGACGACCGCGCTTCTTTCACGTCTCTGTCGTATCATTCCGCGTATGTATCAGTTAGCGATTGTGTTTAAGTGAACATACAATAATTTCACGTATCTCTTGAAACTAGTTGGTCACATTATCATTCACTTTCTTTTGCTATCATAATTATGCGATTTTTTTTTTTTTGGGAGAATTTGTGACCACTTAGTTCCAAGACTCTTAAATGATTGCTTAATTATATTTGTTTTGTATAGAGCTATAATGGAACATTTTTGTAAAACACATAATCACAAACATCACATAATAATCCAAATATGTTAATGGCAATATATATTTCAAAGTAAAACATTTTAACAAACTATAGATAACTATAAACTGTGCAAAGGGGGTTGTTCAGAATGTAGGCCTACTTTTTTCTTTGAAGCCTAAACCATTTGAGTAAAGGTCTTAGATCTGCTATATATGGTATGTTTATGTTAAATGTATCTTCTTTCCACAGGGAGATAATGAGGTCCCAGCTGTAGCTGGCTCCAAAGCCTCTCTGAAGGGAGCAACGGGCGGAGATGCTCCCACAGACCCAGATGCACCGGAGGCCCTGCTCCCAGACTCAGATGAGGAATACATGGTCGTTGAGGAGGCCGACTCATCTACTGCTGCCAAAATGAAGAAGACCGGCCTGAAGCGTATCGAAAGCCTGAAGCAGACCTTCTCGCGTGAGAACATGACTAAGACCAAAGAGAACCTGGGCACCAAGGTCAGCAACCTGGGTCAGCGCATAGTATCGACCGAACGACGTGAGAGAATCCGCCAGTCCGGGGAACGGCTGAAACAGTCTGGGGAACGTTTCAAGGAAACCATCACGAAAACCGTGCCAGCAAAGCTGAACCTGAAGAAGGAAAGGACGGTGGCTGAAGGTCAGGAAGGAGCAGAAGGGACCACGGAAGGAACGGCACCCGTCCCACCACCCAAGGGTCGCAAGGCCAGCCCTGATGTGGCCTACACTGAGCCGACGGAGAAACAAGAAGGTCCAGAGGAGGGCAAGGGCGAGGAATCGGAAGTGCCGATGTATGATATGAAGCAGCTTTCTTAAAAGGCGAGTCTGACAATCACAATCAGGAAAGACTAATGTACAGATATAAATTAGATTATGGAGAACTTGAAGGTGGAAAGATTGGGAAGATCAGAGATCTTGCTTCTGAGCATATGGATCAGCGGATTGTGCTTACGACAATTGAATGAGCGAATTGAGGAAGTTGTACACTACAAACAATATACGTAGAATTTTTTTTCTTTTGATTTTGTTGTTTACATCTGTTACGGACTACAGTATGAAGGGTTATGAATGTTAAACCAATGTACTGAGGTGACTAGGCTATGGTTTTAATTTAAAATCAGCTAAAATTAGGGTGCACTCACTGTTTCTTTTTTTTTTTTTTTTTTTGCCACCTATGGGTGACACATCATGCAAAATAGGTTTCTGGAAACAAATACTCCACTCACACAGATGTGTCCTACAATACTACTAATAGATATACGGTGTGTTCGACTTGAACCGACTTATCTATGAGATCAAAGTATCGCCATATCGCGGTTCTTTGATGTCATACACTATAGTGAGCAGTGGTCATGTGATCTCAATATGGCACCCCCCATGATGGGAAACATCTTTTTGTAAGACACTGCTGTCTCTCGCTATTCTTTATTAAGGAGTAAAATGTTTTTGAGGAAAATTACTGAGTGCACCTTTTAAGAATTACATTTTATTTAATTAGCATTTTATTTGTTAGGCGTGTGTAAAATTACTTTAATTAGCTGAATTTATTAAAAAAAAAAATGTACTAAGATGGATAACAGAAGTGCATTTTGGACTTTATCTTGAGAACTATAAATATATTATGGTGTTGACTGACATCCAGCATGTCAACAATGAATGAGTTTAGAATTACATTTTTCAATTCAGATGTTGTTGTTGTTGTTGTTTTTGGAATATAACATTAACTGTGCAGACAAGTCATTTATAACAATATTTTTCTGTGCCTTTCTGTGTTGTTCATGTAAACTCTAAAAAACTAATTTTGGTGATGAACCATCACCATTCAGTTGTAGTATTTTTAAATAAACATGTTAACTCAATCAGCTGGTTTCTGAAGAGTTTGTGGAAGAAATCATGTATAACTAGTCATCAAGATTTATTATAAGAGATTTGCAATCAGTCTGTTGTTTAAAGATCTCAGTAGTAAAAAACAAATGCTGCTGTATGACATGTTATTTCCTATCATGCAGGTGTCCAATTTTTTTTATTGTGGCCAAATGGAGAAAGAAAAGTCAGAGGCCACATAGTTGTAATGATGATAAAAAGGCTAGACTGCTACCATGAGATTGTCTTTCCTGTTTGTTTTAATCACACTTTGAGCTCTATATGAAAATGTTCATGTGTGAATAAAGAACGTCACTCAAGAACACTAGTTGTAATGGAACAATTATGTTTCTTCAATACATAAAAACATAGATACATTCTATTGCATGTTTGTGCAAAATAATTGCGCATATTTCAACTTGTTTATTGCAGCTTTCAAACAAGAAAAACTTTTTTTACACTAAAATCCTTGCCATCTCAATAAGAAATTCATGTGCGAGTCCTACAAAATGGCAAAATAATTGCCATTAGATACAAAATTCAACTGTAAAATCAATAACAAGAATAGTCGTATTATTAATAATAATAAATTTAGCATAAATTCTCACTCCACGAACCAATATCCTGGTTTTATTTATTGATTTGCATTTTTTTTTTCTAACTAGCTTCATGTGTCAAAATAGCTTTGGACTCTTGGAGCATATTATGGATTTATTTACAGTCACAAAGCAAAGCGACTCCCCTCATAGTCCAATGGTCTGGGTTTTGGCTGCTCTTGAGCAACAGAGAAAAGATGAATGTCAGGTCAGTTCGTCTTGGTTTCTTGTACACTGGGCAGGAGTACAGATTCATGGGTGTCGTCTTGGTTTCTGTGGTGCTGCTCACCGCATACACATGCACAACTGGCAACGGTGTGAAGAGAACCTACCAAACAAGATTATACACATACATACTGTATATCATGGCTTTGCAAATGAAGACAGTCATACATGACAGATTAGTTGACTTTGGGTTAGCACTGCATGATGGTATTTGCTTCTGTAGAATTTTTTTTTTTATGGGTAGAATAGTCAAATTAATTGAATCTATTTTGTAATTAACTTCAAATATATGCATTTTATAATCTTTTGTATGATTAATTATTATGTCATTTGCAGTGCTTCATGGGATATCCAGTTCATAAAAGACGTTATACATATATCGAATGGGAACAACTCTACAGAAATTAAGACTGCTGAGAAAGTGGGCGTTTAATGTTGTGGTCTTATACGATTAAGCCATTTCATTGACAGCTAAACTACATGGTCAAAAACATGTGCACACCAGGCTCAGAAAACCAACTCACTTTGTGCACTGGAGCATTTTTATGCTGAAACAGAAAAGGGCTCACAGGAAGTCTGTCTGACTGAGAAGACTATGTGGGTCTGTGCAACATTTGTAGTTGAAACCAGACCAGTTATCCACATAGTTTTGGACATGTATTGTCTTATAATAAATCCTTCCCCTGAATACCTTTGGTGATGATTCTGTCAGTTTTGTATTTCGCTTGTCCCATCCAGCACCATCCAGAAAGAGGCCGTAGATGTAGACGCCGCCCACGTCTCCTGGAGGGGGGCCTGTAACATCTTCCTTCATCATACGAGTGACGTCGTTGAGTAGGACGACTGTGTCTAGGGCCCAGCCTTTAGACACATTTACTCGAGTTGTCTCTTGACGCATTGCTGTTAAGAACCCCTTCAATGAAGAACAGACACTAATTAAGTATGTTACTTGAGAAACCTGATCATTTGCATGAAATGAAAGAGTCAAATGAAACACAAGATGAGGTCCTCAAATCTTTTGCCCCACCTGTGGATTGAAAAACCCTGTGAGCCAAAACTGATGAGGTCGACCATTAAACGTCCAGGTGTGAAACTGCTGGTTCCTCTCAAGGAGTTCAGTGAACCAGAAACCCAGAGACGCCGCATCCCAAGAGATCTTTTGCCATGTATTTGGTATACGAGCATCATACATGCTGTCCAGAGCATCGCGGAGATCCTCTGACATTATTATAGTCCCTTTGGGATTACAAAATCATTGTTTACAATACAAAAGCAAGTTTTTTGTACTTTTTCTGATGATTTTGTTGATGTTTATCATAATAATAAAATTTGAACGTGTTTTCTGTACTGTGGGTGAAAGTTTCTGAAGCTCACCATCAATGGCAAGTTTAAGGTCGGTGAGGGTACTGCGCACACGACCAATGACGCGTTGCATTCTGTCAAGCTCTTGACGAAGGAATATAGTCATGGGCTGGAATGCACCCATTTTTTTTAGACAATTCCTCACCTGCAAAAAGATGAAACAATCATGGATGTGCAGGATATGACTGCAGTAGTTGTTGTAGCGACTTTGTGCTGAGTTACAAAAGAAAAAACGAGCCAAGCACATTTGGATGCGGTACTGGGTGGGTAGACGCGGTCAGTATGGACTCTACAGATTACAACAGGAGTTAGAGGTGAGTGGCGCAAGTCAGTTGTTTTATCTATGCTGACGAGTCAAATATTGAGGCTAATTTGTTAAGTGTTTTCTGTTAATTTATTTTGCATTGCTATTGTATTTGTATTGTATTTTATTGCAACACTGGCAGATAGAGGACAGCTTCAGTTTAAGTAGCAATGCGTCATACACAACACAATCAGCTCATAATATCAAGCAGGTATTGATATCCTCCAACTTGATGGAATCATAGTCTGAATAAATATAAATATGCATTGAATTAATTAAAAAGTGTACTATCCAAGTAGTAAAAGAAGATGTTTGTTGTTGTAATGATTAATACAGTGAAATGATGAGTATAATAGCACATATAGAAAAAATATAGTAGTCGTTATCATATAGTTAGCGATCACACTACATGCGTACCGCATCTGAGTCCAACCGAACTATGCCCGAACAATAGGGAGCGATCACACTAGTCAAACAAACTGGACTTTGGGGGTCAAATGTGCTTGTGCACAGTTCAGATCACCTAGTGTGAGAACACCCTAATAAAAAGGTGGCCCAATAACTTCATCTTCACCTCATGTGGCACATAGTCAGCAGGAAGTTTTTCTAACATCTCATTGGCCATTTTCTGGACGGACTCCTCCCTGGTCTCGCCTTCCCCGCTGCTGCTGTCTTTGGGCTGGATGTTGAGGATGGTACTCAGGGTTTCATTAGCCATGTTGGTCTGATAAGTGATGTCAGCATTGGCGTGGAGGCCAAATACCTATTAGAATTAGAATCAATAGTTCAAGTTCAAGTAGTTAATTTGTCATTTGCTCAGCTTACACTGGTAAACAGGGCATTGAAATGCTTAAGACAAGGCTCAGGTCATAGAAACAAGTGCAGGACAATAACATTAGGTTACAATAGGTTATAGAATATGCGACCACCCAGCTGTCCCATCAAACCCCACAGAAAAATAATAAAAATCTATCTGTATCACCTCAGGTGTATCACCCAATGGCAGGGTATCAATATGCTCATGGTAATCCTGTAGCAACCTGGCCTGTGGTATAGTATATCCCTTATAGAAGCAGAACTTGTCCCCAAACATGGTTTCACTAAACCAGATACGGGCGAACGTATTGAGCAGGCGTTTGTCCATATCATCCGTGACACGCCCACCATACTGCACCTACAGAGCAGATAGTAAAAATATGTTGCCAAAAGTTTGGATGTGTCAAATAAAAGAGGTACAAAAACACAGTGGCATGCTAATATTGTACCTCTCCCAGCATGTACCGCAGGCAATTCCAGTTCACTCCTCTCTTGATGTCCATATCATCCAGGTGGTTCTGTACAAACTGGACACTGGATGTGAAATCAGCCTGGTTGAACTCATAGGGAATATTCCAGCCAAGAGGACCAAATTTGCGTCTCTCCTTTAGTGGGAATATGACAGTGAGGACAACAACAAAATCGCTATGAACTAAAATCATACATGTTAGTGAGGCAACTGCAGGGAGTTTGTAAGTTTATGAAAAGCTAATAATTAATGAAATGAAAAGTTTGAATGTAAAATAAAAATAAAAAATGGGGCTGAGATTTAAATTATATAGTAAAAGTATATATAGTCCATTGCGATGCACGTTTCAGAGTGAAGCATGGCACTGTATTCATTTACACGTTAGCAGCTTACAATGTTTTCACTAAAACACTAGTGTAAATGTAATATGGACTGGGTTATTATCACAACTAAAAAGAGGGTTGAGTCCGCTTTAAAGTCTACCAAAAATATTAAATTTGTATCTGTTTCCTTGCATGTCATGTGAACAGTAACCAACATCAGACAACTATGAACATTAATGTGTCTTTACATTTTTTAAATGCTAACTTAAAATCTCAAGGGGTATTTCAAGTAAATATTTCACATCTAAGAAGTTTAGCTGACAGAGTAATAAAAAACAATCTATTTGCATCTGCCAAATGTTGCTATTTTAATTACATTACTAACAAATGCTTTTGGTCATTTGTGAACTAATGTTTAATAAAGAACTGACACATGGCCTGCATTTTAGCTCTAATGCAATATTAAAAATGTCTATGAACTAATAAACTTTAAAGCATGTCAGGACTCAGGACCTGCGGGCAGAGAGTGACATGGTTTAACTAAGAGCTGTCCTGACCTGGACTGTGGTGTGGAGGAAGGCTACAGCATAGAACAGAGGTCTCCACTGGGGCATGTTGGTGATGTCCAGCTGTTCTTGAGTCACACTATTGTATGTCCGCTTGAGTCCGGCCTTCACCCCTGCATCATCACAGATCGTTAACCACACATTATCTGTCATCTGTGTGCTTAGCATTTTATTTCCCATTTTATTTTATTTTTTATATTTAAATTTTAAGTTGTGAAAATTCAGAAAACTATTTTGATAACGATAATAATAAATATAGCAAAAGGAAGTAACAACAGCAAAATGTAAAAATTAACTTCTAGTAATAATAGAATGAATAAAAACAGAATTTTCCCCTTCTCTACCTTGCGGAGGCTCATTGGTGAATTTAATCGCAGACTGCAAGAAGTTAATAGGGAACTTGGGGTGCGCCTCTGTAGTCACCCAAAACCTGAAACTGTCTTCGATGTTCTCTGCTGTGGTGACTGTCTCTAGACCTTCATCCAGGAAGTCCAGCCCTAGATGGCAGTTCTGCAGAAGTAACCAGCCCCCATCAGACATGCTCTGGGCCAGAAGCCTTCTTGCATGCACTTCCTGTCCCTGTCCCATGGAGATTGGCCGGCAAGGAACACCCTGCAATATAACAAGAAAACTGTTGAGAAATGTCCGGAACTCAGAAGTCATTAAAGCTTCACATGAAGCTATATTATAGTTTCAATGTGGGGTGATACAAAGGTGGTAACAGTCTGTAGAAATTGTTTGACTGGGGCAACAGTCAAATATACAAATATTTGACTTCAGACTGCCTCAACTGACCAATAAGAATCAAGTATTATAGAAAAGCACGTAATAATTGATAATAATTATTCATACCTTCGACTTGGCGAGTCTCTCTATGTTCTCCGTGGGATCAGAACCCATAGACAGGAAGCAGACTAGAGGTACCCTCTTCTCAGCTTCTGAACACATGGCCTCCATATCCAGAATCACTCCTTCTGCATACTTCACCCCCATTGACTCGGCGATGTATTTACGTGCCTAGCACCGAACAACAAGGAGCAAATGATAAAATTTGCTTATATTCAAATTCAACAAAATATGACAAAAATGGCCATTTTAAATACATTTTGTCATTTTAAATACTTGAGATAACCTGTTAAATTACCAATTAGCTCAAACGGAAGTTTTATAGAAATTATAATTAGACATCCTAACATAATCTCCCTAAATAATGTTATATAAATATATATAGTGTTGTCAATAACACACACCCGTATACGGTCAGAGGTCAGTGATTTCTTGTCACTGCTTTGAATTTGCTCAGCAGCTGTAATGCTATATATATATATAAATTAAGATCATACACATTTTTAATTTGGTGGCTAAATCACATAATATTCAAATGTGATATTTAGATTGCCAATAGTTGGACATTAAGAATCGTACTGCACTAAGATTAAATTTGTAAATCTTGTATTTACATGTAAAAGTAAATCTTTGTTAAATTATTATTACACTACAGTACAACATGCGAGTGCTGTTGTTAAAATAGTATCTCACACATAACCCAGTGAGTGACGGAGGGTGAACAGGTGTACTGGGAAATCTACAGCATGTGTATAATCCTTAGCTCATTTTAGGAGCAAAGTGGTTGAATCTATGATTGTCAGTGTCTCTTTATGCTAAACAAAAGTAATACAAATTTAAAGTGCAACATGTAAAACTACTTTTCTGCTGGTTGAAATTTGGCAGGAAATCAAAGTGTGTACTCCAGTTTCATGGCAGTAGACAGGAAAACACCCTAGATGGATGGCCAGTCAATTACATGTCACCACACAACTACTTTCTTAATGCAAATATAATGTATCTTTTTTTGCTATTACTTTTAACCCAAGAGCGTTAAACATCATAACAGGCAGCTGTGATAATGGAATGTTAAGTGACAATCTTGTTGGCCGATCAGTTCAAATTCACTTCACAGGATCTTTTAATAGACTGGAGGGTCTAGTTAGTTGCTTCTAAGATCTCACAGAAGACACTCTCCTCTTTTCATTTATCAGGTTTGGATATCAGACAACAAAGTTAGATGTTTTTTAAAACCCTAATGTCAAAATACAAAATGAATCTGGTGTATTGTCAAGGTTAGAAGGGACTCGATCATTACAACAAAAATTTTTTTTTCCTTTTTCAACAAAGAGTGAATGGAGGTACTTAATAACAAAAACGAATAAAAATGACTAAATCTTTAACTAAAATTAAAACTAAAATGTGAAATATAAAAATAAAACATTAATATTCCAAAAAACATAACTAATAGATAAAAGACATTATAGTAATGATACTAAAATAACGCTGCTCTGCATATTAAACTAAAACTAAGTATTTTATGCCAGAAAATAGGTTTTCCTGCACCTGTGCAATGGTACGGTCAGGACACCAGCTTCGTATCAGCAGCAGTTTGCGGAATGCATCCAGTTGGCTATCATAACCATCAGGAAGAGGTGTCTCCTCTGGAGTGGCTTCATCAAACCAGCTCTTCCAGGCACGGTCATTGCGGGCCACCTGGGTTAGGAGAGCAGTGAATTGGGGCAGGGTGGACAGTTGCACCAGGTTTAGCCACGTTGTGTCCAGGATCCAGCGCCTTGGCTTGGGCTCAACAGAGTTTAGGTCCAGAGATGCTCCGCCTGAAAGAGGGTAAAGATTGAAGAACATGAATTACTTGGCCTCAAATAAGTTCATAAAGGGATTCCAAAGTGCTGTATAACAGGGAACTGTGGGAGATTTCAAGACATAGGCCTACTTTAAACATATTGAGTATAACTACTCTTAGAATTAGACTAAAACTAAAAGTGGACAACATGTTATTTTCAAAACAATATGGTTCAAACCTTTGATGAAGGTCTGAAAATCGCTGTGGGAAATGTTTTTAGCTTGTAGATCTATTTTTAAAGTCAGAAGCAGGGTAAAAATAAATTTGTGATCTTCATAGAGTCCTCGAGCGGTGTAACGAAACACTTCGAAAGTGAGGTACTCCATGATGTTGTCTAGTCTTTTAGCTGTAATCGGGGACTTTGGAGACTTGTCCATCGACATGTCAAAGATGCCCAAGAACTGACGAAGTGAGGTTTGGTACATCATGTTGACCAGGCTCATCTCCACAATCAGGAAATAGAGGATACTCCCCCTGGTGGCCACTGGACGGTATTCCTCTCGAGTGAGGTTGATGTTAATTTCTGTCTCTGCCGCAACTGTTAGCTTTTGACTCACCTAAGGGATGGCATAAGATTTCAGCTATCAAAACACAATTTAACTTCAGAGGAAAACAATAAGGTTGAGTAAGCATCATTGTCAGTTTTATGAGTCAGCATACAAGCACATGACTATAAATGAAGAAAGTACCTCCTGTGCTATATTCTTGGTGACTTTGAGCACCTCGATAAGAGACTCATCCTCTACTAGAGAGCCCTGAATGCTGGTTAACTTGTATAGAAGATTGCTCTCCAACTCCTGCATCTTCCTCTTGTTTGATGTCACTTCCTCCAAGAGCTTTACACGTTCAGCCTCCATTTCCTTGATTGGAAAATTAATGATTAAATCAACATTTGATTTGAAAGCTGTATTATATTTCGCACAGAATACAAAATTTAAAACCTGTGTGTCAGAAAGGGGTAATTATTTTTAATTAAAACTACTAAAACATTTTCGTTAATTGAAAAAAAAAAAAAAGTGTTGAATGAAAAAAATAACTAAAATTAGAAGAAGAAAAAGAAGACTAAACTGGAATAAATATAAATAAAAAATATATGGATAAAAAAGAGAGAGACAAAAACACAACCAAATTATTAAACATGTAACAAAAATTCAACTGAAAATGGAAAATATAAAAATATTCAAAATATTAATAAAAACTATAAGGGTATATTAATGATACTAAAATAACACTCTCTACTTGCCTTTTTCTCTATGAGAATGACTCTGCCGAGTAATTGGTCTTCCAAACCCTTCATAGTGACAGTAAAATCCACCACTGCTGTTTTAGCGTTGATCTCTGGACTGTATGCAGGGTTGGCTAGTTTCGTTGTAATGTACAATGTAAATGTCTCCATTACATCCACTTCTTTGTCCCCGACTTTAACCTAACACAAGAGAAACTTTCTTAGCTTGGTCTACTAAATCCCTGAGAAGTTTGAGACTGATTATATAAAGTTTAGAAATGTTAAAAAGAAAAAAAAATATTCTTAAAGTAAATATTCTTACTTTAACAGTTGTTCCAGACTTCATGAAGTTCTTCTCCAGAACGTTATCCAGCACTGGATCAAGCTCTTCCCCAACATCCTCTAAGAGCAAAGGTTTACCCTGGGACAGGCAGTCTTCCAGATGAGTTCGGAAATATTTGTGGTTTAGAGATGTAACCTGGTGGCAAAAAAAGAAAAGCTGATGTCTCTTTGCTCAATTGACAGGTAAAGCCCAAATCCAACACTTTTGTTCAAAGTAGCTACATTTAATGATTTAATTAAAGTGATTTACATAATTACATAATAATTATAGTAAAGATAATATGATAATGCAACAAAAATACATATTACAGAATTAAGAATAAAACTGGTATCAATCAGTACCTGTAGGTCATTATTGTTTTCACGGTTCTTGATCCAGATCTTGCCTTGGCCTTGTGGGTCAATGAGCAGAGGATAACGAGAAGCCTTTGTTACGATGATGCCGTTTTGAATGGACAGGTCATCATTGGGGAGACCCTGCAGGTTCCATTCTCCTATAGTTGCATTATCCACCAGCATATTGATCAAATTCAGGTTCTGTGCCGGAAAACAATTTTATAAGATTAATAAACTGTAAAAAACAAAAACAAAAACAAAAAAAAAAAAAATATATATATATATATATATATATATATATATATATATATATATATATACTGTACACAAAAAAGTTTGAAGGAATAATAGATTTTTGTAGTTGTTGTAGTACAACTCTTACACACAAAAGACTACATACCTCACTGTAAGGGATGTGGCGGATATTCATCTCTTTCTTCCACTGTTGCATGATAAGGCTGCGATACTCCTGGTTGAAAGGCCCAGAGTAGGACAGAAATCCAGTGGCTAGTAACACATCCCCCACCAAATCGTTGATTTGCTTCTCGAACTGAGCACTGCTCTCTGTCCAGCGAACCTAAGACGAACATAAGAACGTGCACATACACAGTTTTACTCTTTGGATGTTTTTAAAGTGTGTCATTTCATGGCTCACAGTCAAACATCTGTAGTGTAGCCAGGGCCTAAAGCAAACTTTTTGCCACACCTGCCTGTAGCCGGTGCCTTAAGAAAATGTAATGGCCATACTTTTATACTTAGATACCAGTGAAAATTCACAATTCTCTATTTCAATTTTGATACCACAGCTAAAACTACAAGCCTAACTATATAAATTTAAAACATGATTAAAGACAAATTAACAGTCAGTAATAAAATAAGAACAAATAATCAAATTACAAGCAATAGCACAAATAAATACCATAGAACAAAGATACAAATGAAATAAACAATGCTTTTCAGGTAGATTTTTCAGGCAGGTTTTCGGGTACAGAAATTTAATAAAGTAATCAAATGTAAAATAATCACTGCATACTTCAATGTATAAATTAAAATTAGATTAATCCTAATTAAAGGTAAAAATGTTATTCAGACAATAGTAGTGAATGATTTTCTCTTTATCCTTTGTTTGATTAACATTAAAAATAGACGGCAGCAGGTTTATTATGCTGCTATCACTTTAAGATGTGCATACCAATTCAACATACCAATTCAACACAAATGCATTTTTTTGTACACAACTGTTTGTTAACTTAAGCCATAACTTACAATGTTTACGAGGATACTCACTGACACAAGCATTTTTTTACATAATTTTCTTCGAATTTGTCAGTTCAAGCGCAAGAAGACGTGAAAGAGAGCTCAATTCAGTATTTGAGTGCTGTCTGAGAAGCAGTTTTCTGGGCACATGCTTCGGATATTTGCACACAGAAAACTTTTCACACTGCACACGAGTAATGAAGTGAGCTCCCTTTCGCGTCTTTCTCGCAGTTAAATATTTAAATTGGCAAGGTTTAAACTTTCGTGACGGTGCAGGACTTGACCCTCAACTGTCCCAAGCATCGTTCACGTTCACGTTCAAGCATTAAGCTGGTTTAGATCGTATTTATCTGACCGCTACCATTTTGTTTATTTAAATGGAGAAAAATCGATCATAACTCCAGTAAACTATGGAGTGCCGCAGGGATCTGTGTTAGGTCCTCTGTTATTCTCAATATATATGCTGCCACTTGGAAATATTATAAGGAAACATGGAATTAGTTTCCATTGTTACGCTGATGACACTCAAATCTATATTTCATCACGGCCAGATGAAAACGCTAAATTATCCAAATTGACAGAGTGTGTTAAAGGTATAAAAGATTGGATGACGCGCAATTTTCTTTTATTAAATCCAGACAAGACAGAGGTACTAATCATCGGTTCAAAAAACCACCCACAAAACCTCTCACAATACAACTTTAACATAGTAGGATGTCCTGTTACTTCATCCTCTACAGTTAAAGACCTGGGTGTTATACTTGACTGCAACCTGTCTTTTGAAAATCATATTTCATATGTTACAAGAACCGCCTTTTTCCACCTTAGAAACATTGCTAAGCTACGTTATATGCTATCTGTTTCTGATGCAGAAAAGTTAGTTCATGCATTCATGACATCGAGACTAGATTACTGTAATGCTTTATTAGCTGGTTGTCCTGCAACCTCAATAAACAAGCTACAGTTAGTCCAAAATGCCGCCGCAAGAGTTCTAACTAGATCAAGAAAATATGATCATATAACACCAATTTTATCATCAC
Source organism: Scardinius erythrophthalmus (assembly GCF_964197995.2). NCBI lineage: Eukaryota > Metazoa > Chordata > Actinopteri > Cypriniformes > Leuciscidae > Scardinius > Scardinius erythrophthalmus. The sequence goes on along the minus strand of NC_138242.1, from coordinate 27,877,298 downwards.
TACATTGGTTACCTATAAAGTTCCGTATTAATTACAAGGTATTGCTACTGACTTATAAAGCCCTAAACGGCTTAGCTCCAGTCTATTTAACCGATCTTCTATCGCCCTATAATCCATCGCACTCTTTAAGATCACTAAATTCGAGGCTTCTGGTCATACCTAGGATATCCAGATCCACCAAAGGAGGGAGATCATTTTCACATTTAGCTCCAAAACTCTGGAATAGCCTTCCTGATACTGTTCGTTGCTCAGACTCGCTCTCCCAGTTTAAAACTAGATTAAAGACGCATCTCTTCAGCCAGGCATTCATATAATTATTTTAATCTGACAGGTAAATCTGACCTCTAGTTTATAAACGCCAGAGGAGAACTGGCCCCCAACTGAGCCTGGGTTCTCCCAAGGTTTTTTTTTTTTCTCCATTAGGTCACCTGATGGAGTTTTTCGGTTCCTTGCCACTGTTGCCTTTGGCTTGCTCAGTTGGGGATATTTGGGGATATTTAATTTAATTAATCAATCAACAATACTATTGATCAGCATTACCAAACGTGGACGTTCCACTAGAAACAAACATTGATGTATTGTTTTAATTTATTACTGTGAAGCTGCTTTGATACATCCTATGTTGTGAAAAGCGCTATATAAATAAATTTGACTTGACTTGACTTGACTTGACTTGACGTTCTCACAACATTGTATTGTTAGAATTCATAAAAATGTTACCGGCCAACTGGCGATTGACACCGCTTCATATAGTTGCACACCCGATTTTTTACACGCGAGTGTTAATTTTAGAGCCTGAGTGTAGCTCTCACTCTACTCTATAACTTAAAGATCTAAATCCTGCAAGGAATGTTCAAACCTTTTCTCCACCAAGACCATCTATAAGAGTCACGGCATTGGACATTTTCTTCTTGCATGCCTCAGCATCATCCAGCAGGTCTTGCTTCTCCTTCATGGCGGTGTCATACGTTGCCTGTGTAAAAATGTGCATAAACATCTGAGATTTTAAACCTCTGGAAATTCACATAAACTTGAACTTCAGTTGAAGAAATTTTTGAAAATTCTGAATGCAAATACAAACATTGGTGTCAACTATATATTAAACATAAATACTTAAGAAATGCTAACATATTTCATTAATTTTTTCCTTCAGTCAGAGAATTTAAAGAGGTGTTCTGCCCGTGTCTGCAGAAGAATGCACATTTGAGACCTGTTAATGTAATCGAGCCATGAAGATAATTTACTTAAAAATGGTAATTGGTTCCCAGCCTTAAAAATATATATCAAACCTGAGCCTCGTCCAGCTCTCTCTGCTTCGAGTCCAGTTGTTGCTGAGCATTTGATAGTTCATCCTGTGCCACAGTCAAACGAGCCTCTTGAAGCTTTAAGTTGGCCTGCGATCCACACATATACAGGAAAGGAATACATTAATTCTGTTCAAAAAGCTAGAAACATATGTAAGATAATCTGCTTAAAATCTTCTTTTCGGTTCCATTTAAGAAAAAAAAAGGTTTAGAATGAGATATAAGTAAGTAGCACAACTGTTTTCAATACAATACATAACAATGAGAAATGTTTCTTCAGCTCTAAATCAGCATATTCTAATGATTTCTGAAGGATCATGTGACACTGAACACATTATTATTAGTAATGATGCTAAACAATTCAGCTTTGCATCAGGAATAAATTACAGTACATTAAAAATATATTAAAATAGAGTTATTAAAAAAAGTTATTTTAAATAGTAATAATATTTGACAATATTACTGTTTTTACTGTATTTTGATCAAATAAATTTAGACTTGGTTAGCATAAGAGACTTATTTACAACATTTAATTCATTGTAACATAAAAAGAAAAAACTGACCCCAAACCTTTGAACAGTGGTGTAATTCTTTACTTCTGTATATACCCAGTAATGAATGAGACTGTGGAATATTTCATCACCTTTAGGGGCAGAACTTCCTTATTGATGCCAAAGAACTCCACCATTGCTTGAGTCCAGGAACAGAGCCCTGCTACACTACCACAGGTCCTCTTAGCTGATTCTAGGTTATAGTCTTCCATTTCCAGATAAGGAGCAAGCAGTTCGACCATCTCCTCTGTAATAGTGTCCTTTAAAGAATAACAAAAATGTCAAAGAAAATGTGATGCTGTTGCACTGTGAAAACATATACTGTCACATTCTGAGTCTAACTCAGAATTTCATTAGTAACCATGATGCATTAATGACTTTAATGCATCTAATCACTTTGACCCAAAGGGAAGGGTCAAATAAGGTCAGATAGAAATTCATATGTTTAATTTATTTCTGTCCTAGTGTTGATTCCACTGTGACTATGCTAACTATTTGACTTCTCTTGGCCTCAGGCTGCTCTAAACTTGGATCATTACAGGGACACTATATTCCTGTTTACATAGCCTGAACAGATGCATGTTGCAGCAACCAACGACCCGCATCCCAAAGGGCACTCCATCAGTAATAGAATGAATGACAGAAAGTCTATATTAATCATATACAGTGAATATATGTATGTGGGGGTTTCCACTTGAACAGCTATGAAGAGTTCAAATGGCAGAACACAAAACATTGATGGGAGTTTCATATAGATGGCATTAATAACTTGGAGAGATGGAGTGATTTACTACTAGTGTTACATGAGTAAAATTGTTGTGGCAGATTTCACAATTAGTGCTCTTTTAAAATCATGTCCATACTGAATATAATATTAATATTATCCCTCCTCTTACGTTTACTTTATAAAAATCAAAAAGAAAGCAAAAGGTACATGTACCATGTTTTTAACAAAGTTTTTATCATGTTGATAATTTAGAGGCCATAGAAATTTGCATATCAAAATAATACAGTAGGTTTTAGAGAGTTAATATCGAAATCAAGTGATGTGTAGTCACAGGTGTGTACATCAGTTACTTTACAATAACATGGCTCATCCAATAAGATTTCAGAGCCAGACCTATCAATTTAATAAAGACCTAAAATGAAGATTTGTGTATCAGTATTACAATGTTTTGCCTGACCTTGTTAAAGTTCAGCAGCGTGCCGAGGAATGCAGAATTGTTCATCAATTTAAGAGCTTCACTCCATGAAGGTTTCACACAGGGTCTTTCGGGGTCCTGGGTGACCATATCCACCCGTCGCTGGAACAGCAGCAGTACACAGTCCATGATCCGCATGATCAGATGTGGAGGCTTTCCTAGTTTACGAACTGCAGCGATGTCGGCAGGCTTTATGGTCTAGAAACCACAAAATGGTATAAAGCTTAAAGTTAACTAAATTCATGTAAGGTCTTCAAGTGCAAAAATGAAATACTGTTCACAAAGCATTTAATTAATTCATGTTTTAGGGGTGATTTGGCGTGCTCCGGACATCTACCTTTAGTGCACCCTCAGCTGCCTCTAATGCTGGTTTGGCCGCCTCAAGTTTGGACTCAGCCACCTTTTTTTCCTGCTCTATCTCATCCACAATCGCCTGGGCCTTATCTTTCACCTTCTGTACCTGAGCCTTCACCTTTTCGGCAGCTTGTGCCTTGGCAGTGACCTCCTGCAGAACTTCACCTGCTTTCAGTTTAGCCACCTCTAACACCTTCTCCTTCTCTTTCAGCTCCCCACGAAGCACATTAACAGACTGCTCGGCCTCCATGAGGCGCTTGAGACCTGCAGATGAGATTAAATAGTTTAGAGTATAAACAGATGCTTTGCTGCTACATAGTAGATCGTTCTTTCCATAATTAGGTTCATTTTCAGACAGTTTATGTCCTTGTGATTCAGCTTTCTATGAGAAAAAAAAGTAACATTCTTTTTGTTTTTTAACAATCATTCACATTATATTAGATCAGTTAAACCAACTATCACCAAAATAATTGAAAACATGATTTATATATATATATATATATATATATATATATACACACACGTTAACATCTAAAAATGTTTTCCACTTAGATGTTGAAACGCTTCCTTTAATGTCCTTTAATTTAAAATTTTCAGTTTCATTAAATGTTTTACATTTTTGCCAGAACATAAAAAATCACATAATCAAGGTTTACATTTTTTTCTGAAGGTTTCTTTCACCTTCTTTCACTGACCCTTTGTTGAACATAAATTTGACTTTTTGTATGCATTTATTTATTTTTAAATAATTTGGATGGGTGGAAAGTCTTCTGGAAAATCTTTTTTTAAAACTGATCATACATTTACCTCTCTAGACTAAATACTGACCATGGTAATGCTAAATACCAGGCTGAGAGAATTTTCACTTTTGTTTAATCCAAATGTAAAGAACAGCAACAAATCTAAAATTCTGAATCAAAAACAAATGTAATTGCAAACCTGTGTTCATTCGCTCTGCAAGCACCCCCACATGTTCAATTTTTTCTGTGTAAACCATTTTGTATCCCGTAATAAATGACAAGTAGGATTTTGGCGTCACATAGGTCTGACGCCTGAAGCGCTGGAAGTACTCGGTGCAGATCTCAGCCACCATGTCTTGGAACATTCCCATTGTTTCCACCACACTCTTCTTCACCTCGTCTGAACAACGCAGTGGATATTTAGAGAGGAAGTGCTGAGCCACAGCTACTAAAGCATCCCGTGGCCATCGCTGGAACCAGTCCACAGTACAGCCTGAGATGAGGCCGGGGAACTTTAGGGCACGAGAACGCAGTTTCTCGCCAACTGGTGAGAAGCAAAGAGCCACATGGAGGTTACTGCGCACCCTGGACAGGAAGTAGTTGTAGAGGTTGTCGATGGTGGGTGGGCAGCGTGGGAGATCGTTCTTCATGATGGGAATAAGACTTTGGGTGATCTCATCCACCTCATCTCGAGCAAACAGGTTTGAGACTTCTCCAGATGCCAGAACGTTGTTCATGTACTCCAGAAAAGCTTCATCCTTGATGTCATTGTCTGTAAAGATGAAGGTCACGCCCTTCCCTTCCAAACCTGCAATTCTGTACAGGGCTTTCAGGTCCTCAATTAGATTACTCACATTGTATGTTCTGTAAGATGAGAAATTATGTTAAATCTTGTCAAAGGAAATAATTAATATTCACCAAAGTAAATTTACACACCTTTGATAGAAAGTTTACAATGAGTTTAAAATGACCCAGGGCACTATTTAAAGGTGCTCTAAGCGATGCCACGCGTTTTTTAGGCCAAAACATTTTTTGTCAAATACAGCAAACATCTCCTCACTATCCGCTAGCTGTCTGTCTCCTGAACACACTTCAAAAAAACGCGGTCTCTCTAGACACCACAGGCTCCACAAACGGCAACAAAAACAAACTGGGCTCACCCGCACCACGAAACACAACAAACAGTGTTCCAGCCAATAACTGGCAAGAAGTATTTGAGGGTGGGGTTTGGGGGGGTTAGTGTACGTACACATGAAGGGGGTGTGGAGGAGAGAGAAGCATGAAGAGGGAAGTTTGAATTATGGCCGACACACGACCAAAGAGACGACGTTCCGATGAACAAATTGCAAAAAAGAGTGACAAGGATAAGAAACGCACGAAGTACCGAATTTACATAGGAAAAACCTTCGAAAGGTGGCGAGAACTCTGCCGGCAGAAGGGATTTCAGTCCGACATTCAGTTGCTCTGTTGTTGCAGAACAGGTAAATCCATTTTTATTTCTAAACAGACGTTCATGTTCGCCAAACCAACACAAGGATGTAATTAACTAGAACTATGCAGTCAGCGTTAACTTTGGTGAATACAACATATGTTTCTAGCAGCTAGCGATCAATCTCTATTGTAATGATCAAGCAAATTCACAGTAGGGCGACAATTTGTGTGAATGATTGTTTTCACCCACTGTTTGTTTTGAATTTGAATGTTCATTTATAGGCTATTGACAACTTTGACTAAATTTGTTTACGACGCCGTCGTTGTTGATGCTCACTGGGAAACGCGAAGCTAATGTTATCATGCTATTATTGCGTCCTTGTATGGGAGCTCTTTATAACATCAGGTGGCGAAATGATTTTAAGATAATGTTTCTCTTTTTCTGCATTCTGTTCTGCAATATATAAAAGCATTTATCTAACTTGGCGATATTACACATTAGGGCTGACTTCTAATAGTCGAGGATTCGACGATTCGATTCGGAGAGGTCTGATTCGACTATGAACCTCATAGTCGAATACATGGTTTGGTTTGAAATGTGCTGGGGACAGAGACGCATTCGCATTTTCAGAAGGGCTGGGTACCATTTTTATTTTATTTTTTCAGGTCATGTTTTGAAAGACGATGTCCTGTAGCTTACTAATGTAAATAAATAAAAATGTATTCAAAAATCTGCTTCACATTTTCAGCAGGGCTGCGGAGCGGCTGTGAGTTGACTCCACACGGTTCTCATGTGCGTTAAAAAGCTTTACATGGTTTAATGTACCTAAACAATGATTACCAAATTCCCCTCTCATGTTGCTCCACATAACCACTTAAAATGATAAAAAAAAATCGAACCCAGAGTCCAATTATTATGGACGTTATCTGATATTAAGCGTTTCTGCTTCACATTTTCAGCAGGGCTGCGGAGCGGCTGTGAGTTGACTCCACACGGTTCTCATGTGCGTTAAAAAGCTGACTCCACACGGTTCTCATGTGCGTTAAAAAGCTTTACGTTGTTTAATGTACCTAAACAACGATTACCAAATTTCCCTCTCATATTGCTCCTCATAACCACTGAAATGGTCAAAAAATCGAACCCAGAGTCCAATTATTATGGACGTTATCTGATATTAAGCGTTTCTGCTTCACATTTTCAGCAGGGCAGCGGAGCGGCTGTGAGTTGACTCCACGCGGTTCTCATGGGCGTGAAAAAGCTTTACGTGGTTTAATGTACCTAAACAACCATCACCAAATTTCTCTCTCATATTGCTCCTCATGTTTATGAAATGTTATGATATATGTGTGATATATATGTGTTTTTTAGCTCTTTTGTTTGAAATGGAAAAAATCTAGCTGCTATCTAAAAAAAAAAAAAAAAAAAAAAGGTTCGACTATCAGTCGACTATGGCAAAATCTAACGAATCAGATTCGACTATGAAAATCCTTAGTCGAAAACAGCCCTATTACACATTGAATGAAGTATCAGTAAAACTTAACTTTGTTTGTAGTGACTACTTTGACTTTCCATTATGCCGGAAGGGAGGGGAGGAGGGAGGAGACGGGATGAGGAGGAGGGAGGGTCTAGCTAGCCTCCGTTTTGTTTGACAACAATTCGAATGTCAACAAGAAGTTACGACTCCCGGGATCGCTTAGAGCACCTTTAACTATTTAAATTGTGAAAAGCCCTTATGACAACATTGTGAAATCAAACAAATTTGAGAAGAATTATAATATTCTCACCTTGTCATTGTGATTTGAAAGCTCTGGTATCCAGCAATGAAGGATGAAAGTCGGGTGAGACTCTGTTTCCCAGAACCGCCGACTCCAACCAATAGGGCATTACCACGAGCTGTCCGGATTATCCGCGAGATTTTCATCAAATGGACCATGGCATCCTGTGAGAGTGTATAGAGTTCAATGCGAGATGAATTAAAAATGTATATCTATCTATCTATATTACAATTTCAGTTGTATCGGACTCTAGTGATCCTATGGCCATCGCTCAACAAACGCGAGAAACTGTCCATGAATTTTCTTGGGAATGTTTTTTCCAGGGTAGTTTGCAAGGTCTTTCCCCAACCCTCCCCATTGCATGGCTTGGGACTCACACACACACATACGTCTTTGGACTGTGTGGGGGAAAGCCATGCTGACACAGGGAGAACATGCAAACTCCACACAGAAAGGACTCCTGGTTCAGCCATGGCTTGAACCGGGGACCTTCTTGCTGTGAGGCGACAGTGCTACCCACTTTGCCACCGTGTATGAGCGTAACATGATCGGTAAATGACCTCAAGTCGGGACTCTAACTTGGGCTGCCAGGGGAGCAGCTGTGCCATATTCCAGAGCACTGTCCACTTTTGGCAACATGTTAACATTTTTGTTCCACTAACCTCAAAGAAGACCAGATCCATGCCTGCTCCTTTAACAGTATCATTATACTGATCTTGAAAAAAAGTCAGGCGCTCCGATAGGGCCTTGAAGGAAGGAATGGGCTCATAGATCTTTGGTATCTCAACCTCTGTATCTTCAGGTTCATCTCCTGTCACCTCTGGAGCGTCCCGCAGGAAGTCCACAAAGTACCCTTCCCATGGCCCCTGCTCCAAAAGACTAGGACCATGATCCTGTACTGTGATCTACAGAGCATAGATAACAAGAGAAATCAGATGATATATGTAAAAAAATGCATATTACTTGCATAAAATCTATGATTCTTTTACTAAATCCAATAGATAGAATTAAAAACAAAATTTGTTTCAATATAAGTAAACATCCTGTGCATGAGGTAACAGATCATGAAGCCTGTAAGGATTTAGTTGACACACCCTCTCCAAAATCGCATCGAATGTCTCTCTGTCTTTCTGATCAATGAAGCGGTCGGCGATGACCCGTGAGCACTCGTGGCGGAAAAGAGATGCCATCATTTGAGGCGTCTTACACACTTCTGATCCCACAGTGAGAATTCCCTGCCATATCCTGCTCAGATCACGCAGATTAAAAATGTAGTGGAACTTAGCTGGGGAAGGCAGCATCTGAAAACAACATTAAATTAAAATAATTATTTTATTAATATTTACAACCGTTTAAAAGTTTGGGGTTGGTAAGATTTTTTTAGTGCTTATGTGATAGTAAAAATACAGTAAAAACTTTAATATTGTCAAATATTATAACATTATGAAATTACAAAAATTATTTAATTTCATATTATGATTTTTTTTTTTAATTTTCAGCATCATTACTCCATCGGTGTCACATGATCCTTCAGAAATCCTTCTATGATGCTGATTTGTTGCTCAAGAAACAATTTATTATTATCAATTTTGAAAACAGTTGTGCTGCTTAATATTTTTGTGGAAACCATTCATTTTTTAGGATTCTTTAATGAATTGAAAAAATAAATATATATATATATATATTTTTTTTTTTATAATATATATTTATACTATTTATAGTATATATATATATATATATATATATATATATATATATATATATATATATATATATATATATATATATATATATTTACATTATAAATATTAATGCATCCTTGCTAAATAAAAGTATGAATTAAAAAAAAAATCTTACTGACCTCAAACTTTTTAACATTAAAGTATATAAAATATATTACATAGCTACCATAATATCATAATTTTCACATAAATTATTTACAGGATATGAATATAATGTTCTATTGTCAATATAGGCCCAAAAGATAAATGTCGTTCATGTTGATCAACTGCTACAGAATCAAGTTTACAGCTTACAGCTTACATTGAAGCATACTGACCACAAGAGGACACCATTCTCTAATAATTTGGATCACCTTGTGCTGTGACAAAAAGCATGCATGTTTAAAAACGATCAAAAAACTTAAAGATTTCCTGAAATAGAAATCTAATTTTGAGGAGCCTACAATACAGAGCCCCACCCCTACGTTTCATGTACAGCAAATAATAACTATTTTGATAAAATTACCAAAGCAGTACCTTTGCTTTGACCGCTTGCCACACTCTCCTGGCGGTAGGAACCAAGGCGGCAGCCAGTGAGCACACCTCTCCCGGAAAGCCTCTTTCTGAGCAAAAATACCCACTGGCCAGTGTGTGGAAGATTTTATCTATAGAGGAGTTGGATGGGAGAGTGCAGTTAAACACACAGAACTGGCGTTTGAGTCGCTGGGGGATATCATTGCGGCCACCTCCAGGGTGGATCATGGCAGCCGCCAGCTGCAAGTCGACTACGCTGACGAATTCCCCAGGCCGTTCCAGGCTGTAGAAACCTCCTTGCACCATCAGCTGACGAACAATCTCATTAGTGATCTGAGGGGTGAACAAAAACACTAGAGGCTCAGTCAAGGAGAATAAGAAATAGGATGCTATTATTGTTTACTTAATAAAATGTTGGCCCTTTTATTAGATTTATTATGCCATGATAAGATGGTAGCGTAATTCAACGTACATTTTTTCTGGGATTCTAGTTGAACTTTAGAATGTTTGTTATTTGACAGACCCCACAAAATTAAAATCCAAAATCAGAGTCCATGTCTGTTGAGGCTATCTATATAATATACATTGTGCTCAAAGAAATTGACAAAAGGAACATGTGACTCCTTACCTGATCGCCCCACTCATTGATAACTGGCATGTTGATGTCGTCAATGAAGACAGTCATCTTCTTCCCTCCGGGAGGTCCGTAGGTGGTGCCCATGCGTTTGTCTATATAGCTTTCGATGGTCTGCTGAAACATGCCAGGCAGGGTAGCCGAGGAGAAGTTTAGGCTTTTGCTCAGTTGTGTTTCTGGGTCATACTTGCTGGTGTAGCCCTGTGGAAAGGTTTGGATAGCATGACTTGCAGAACTCTTAAAATAGATTCAATTCTATTCACCTTTAATTAAGTTAAGCTATATACTAAAGTTGAAAAGTTTGGGGTCGGTACAATTTTTTTAATACACCAAGGCTGCATTGATTCGATCAAAAATACAGTAAAGACGGTAATATTTTGCAAATATTATTACAATTTAAAATAATTATAATAGTTTTAAATTATTCGTAATACATTCATAGTACATATTTTACAGGCAATTGTGTTATGCTGCTAATAATAGCATGGATTAAAGGTGCTCTAAGCGATGCCGGGAGATGTAACTTCTTGTTGACATTGGAATTGTTGTCAAACAAAACGGAGGCTAGCTAGACCCTCCCTCCTCCTCATCCCATCTCCTCCCTCCTCCCCTCCCTTCCGACATAAAGGAAAGTCAAAGTAGTCACTACAGACACTACAAAGTTAAGTTTTACTGATACTTCATTCAATGTGTAATGTCGCCAAGTTAGATAAATGCTTTTATATATTGCAGAACAGAATGCAGAAAAAGAGAAACGATTTTTTATCTTAAATTTTTTATCTTAAAATCGTTTCGCCACCTGAGGTTATAACTATAGCTCCCATACATGGACGCAATAATAGCAAGATAACAATAGCTTCGCGTTTCCCAGTGAGCATAAACAACGGCGGCGTCAATAGCCTATAAATGAACATTCAAATTCATAACAAACAATGGATGAAAACAATCATTCACACAAATTGTCGCCCTACTGTGAATTTGCTTGATTATTTACAATAGAGATTGATTGCTAGCTGCTAGAAACATATATGTTGTATTCACCAAAGTTAACGCTGACTGCATAGTTCTAGCTAATTACATCCTTGTGTTTGTTTGGCGAACATGAATGTCAATTTAGAAAGAAAAATGGATTTACCCACCTGTCCAGCAAAAACAGAGCAACTGAATGTCGGATTGGAATCCCTTCTGCCGGCAGAGTTCTCGCCACCTTTCGAAGGTTTTTCCTATGTAAATTCGGTACTTCACGCGTTCCTTATCCTTGTGCCTCTTCTTTGCAATTTGTTAATCGGAACGTTGTCTCTTTGGTCGTGTGTCGGCCATAATTCAAACTTCCCTCTTCATGCTTCTCTCTCCTCCACACCCCCTTCATGTGTACGCGCACTAACCCCGCAAACCCCACCCTCAAATACTTCTTGCCAGTTATTGGCTGGAACACTGTTTGTTATGTTTCGTGGTGCGGGTGAGCCCAGTTTGTTTTTGTTGCCGTTTGTGGAGCCTGTGGTGTCTACAGAGACCGCGTTTTTTTACAGTGTGTTCAGGGGACAGCCAGCTAGCGGATAGTGAGGAGATGTTTGCTGTATGTGACAAAAAATGTTTTGGCCTAAAAAACGCGTGACATCACTTAGAGCACCTTTAACTGAAACAGACACGAACCTTGATCATGACTGTCTTGGCTGTTCCCTGTTCACCAATGAGCAGAACAGCTTTGCCTTGCTTCATAATGGTTTGCATGAGAAAGTCTGTCCGTATATTGTCGACATTAGGCACGAGAATGGAGGCATAGTCAGGAACCGTGTCTTTGGGGTAGTTATACTCTGGCACCTAATGATGACATTGCAATTAAAAGGTATTATGACAAATCATGAAAAAGGTATGACAAACCATTCATGCTCTGAATAAAAAGATAAACAAGAGGTTTGGCAAAAAAAAAAACTAAGGAAAATTAGAGAAGCTAATTCATGAACTTGTGGCATGCGACTGACTATAATTAAAGATCACTAATGGGTTTCAATCTATACTTAACATTAAACATTATAGAAAATGATGTCATTAATAACTCATGTCGTTCCAAACCCGTAAGACCTTTGTTCATCTTCGGAACACAAATTAAGTTACTTTTGATGAAATCGGAAAGGGTGAGTAATTAATGACAGAATTTTCACTTTTGGGTGAACTAACCTTTGAATGATCTTACCCTTGTAGACCAGAGATCCCACTCTCCAGTCGCACTGACTACAAATTCAAAGATGGTCTGGTCCCCCTCTGTGTAGGGCAGGTCCAACCTGGCTTTGTGGTTTTTAAGGAACACCTCCATCTTGACTCGATCTTCCAATTCCAGCAAAGCACCAACAGACCACATCACAGCAAAGAGGAAGAGACGGTTGATGTATGCCTCTGTTAGGTGCTTCTCTTCAACGTCTGGCAATAGACCCTGTGTTAAATAAATAAACAATCTTTTACTTGAATTTCAAGATTATATCTCGCGATCATTATATTTTTAAGATCTTATGCATACATATATACATTGTTAGTTTATATTAATATAACACGCTACTCAAGCTTTACTGCCTCATTTGGCTTGTTACGCCATTTAATCATTCTTGAAAATAATTGTGTCTGTGCATCACAGTTTACCTTTAACAAATCAATGGTCTGCTTGATGTACATACATTCAAGCAGCTGCATTTTGGGGGAAACCGCAGTGGAGACAAAATTAATCAAATCCTGTGAAAAATGTAGAAGTTAGCAGGGAAAGGTGTGTAAATTAATAATGCAATTAGTTTCAGATATCTCAGTTTCATAGGATCAACAGTCTGTGAAAGCTCTTCAAAACTGTGTACAAAATTATCTGACCTTTCCCTAGGCAATGTCAAAGAATCAATAGAACTTTTCATTCATAAAGCCCTAAATGGCTTAGAAGCTTAATGGTAAAAAAGCATTGTATTGATCTTTTTTATATTGATGGTTTCATCTTTTGTCTCTAGATACCTCATCAAAATGAAGCAAAATATTCTTGTTGTATCAGTTAAGCTATACTCAAATAACCTATGTACAAGAGAGCATGCAAAATACTGCCCTAATGTCTGTCACCTGATAGATAGAGTTGAAGGAGGCCAGTAGCATTTCAGATTGTGCTGCTGGGATCTTTTGCAGCCAGGCCTGCAGTATGGGTTGCCAGTCCAGAACAGAGGAGCTCATGAAGACCATTCCATTGCGGGACACAGTGGCAGGAGATGCATTGTCAATGTTGTGTGGCTCAAATACCACCTTGCAGTTGGGAGCCATTGGTATTCTGTCTCCATTTGCAAGGGTGAGGGTTTTGTTGTCGTCTAAGACGGAGTTGAGATTTTCTATCCAGATGGCATCAACTGGACCATCAAGAACAATCCATATGTGTTCTCCCTGTGAAATGTTTTACCAAGGAGTAATATAATTGGAATTTTTAATTACTTACAAGTGAAAGTCATGAGCACCAGGTCATTTATTGACAGTGCAATCAAACTGCAATCAAATGTATATTAATTTAAATCTCTAATAACTTGTTCAATTGCCAAAGACATATTCATCAGTTGGGGTTGGACCCATAAAAATGTGACTAATGACAAACAAATGAAAGAAAATTGCTTATTACCAATAGAGTCAAAGTTAAAGATTAAGCATGACATTCAATCCCGTAAATTGCTTATGACACAACTCTCTCACCTTCTTGGCCTTTAAAGTTTTCCTCCAAAGTGTGGAGAATATACCATCTGTCCAGTCATTTGTGGCCACATCCAATGTGCCAAACATCTGGGAGGCAGTAATGGCCTTGGGATTCATCCTCATTTCTTTGTGTGGATTTCCACAATCTGTCATGGCTTTCATTAGAGTGTGGATACATGTTGTCTTTCCTGTTCCACTGGGGCCAAGGGCCATCATACCTACGCACAGAGAAGATATCGATGGTTGAGTGCAAGGATAACGTTGTCAAAATGTGCATGCCTTCAGTCTGGGCATTTGACAAAATCTCATTCTTATAACTTTAATAGAAGTAAAATGGATAAAGACTAACCATGTCTCACTCTCTGAGTCTCATATAGTTGTACAAGTTTGAGAATCCAGGGTGGGTGTGCAATCAGTCCGGCTTCTTCAGCTTGTTTTGTGATAGCCCCTTCCAGCTCAGGATAACCAGCTTTATCCAGCATGATGCCCGGAAACAAGTCGTTTATCAGACTCATGAACAGGGGCTCATCTTCATCCACCTGTATGGAGGAAGAGGCAGGAATAGAGTCAGTTGCTAAGAATGTCTGTGACACACTGACACATTTATCCTATTGCTTCAAGGTGCTGTTTTTATTTAGATTTGGATCAATCATAATCACCAGTTTGGAGAGGTTCATGTCACGCAGAACTCTCATGACCACAGTCTTTTCTGGCTCATTTGGGTTGGATCTCTTTACAGCACCCAGTGTTCTCAAAACAGACAAGATGTTCCTCAAGCCAAAGTCATAATGAACCTGTTAAACAATAAAAAAATTATGAATATTATCAGGAAGATCTAAGCCATGACAATCAACAAAGAAAACATCTAATGTATTTACTATTTATTTATTTATCTATCACTTTACGCCATACCAACATCAAAGGTTATATTCGTGGTAAACCGAAAAGTGATACATTTTAAATAATAATTTAAAATAAGTGATAATTTAAAAACATGATCTTCACAAAAAAATAAATAAATAACAACAACAATAACAATGTAAACATATAAAAAACATACAACTAATAAATAAAAATAATAAAATAGTTTTAAAAAAGTATGTTAATTTGATTTTTTGGAATTCTAATATTTTCCCCAAGATTAAAATGTAAAAAAGTACATTAATGTAATTTATTAATAAAAACATTCCCTGATATAACTTGAAACAGAATATAAGAAACACTTATAGGGTCATACAACACTAAAACACATTTAGTTTTAAGTTAATTATAACTCCACCTAAGTTAAATAAAGCTGAGTAGACCTCAGTTTTCTCCACTGTCTTTGTCAGTTGATGTTTGCTGCATTAACACTGTTATTTCCCTAATTGTTACTGTGAAGGTGCTTATATAAAGCACTATATAAATAAGTGTGACTTGACTGAAATGGGAGGGCTTTGTGACACATTAAAAAGCCACTAGATTTAGTTAGTAATATATTGTGGGTACCTGTTTAGAAAGCTGTTCCTCACACAGTTTGTACAGAGTATAAAATTTACGGCTGAGGACTTGATTTTCACGAAAACCTGCGCTGGCAAGTTTCACTCTCATGATGATGGCTCGGTCAGGCACCATCATGGCCACTGTGCGGAACTGAATTTTCAAATTCTCGGGCAACTCCTGCCGACCAGCATAACCTGGGTTCTGTGATTAAAAAACAACAAATGAATGGAGGGGAAAATATTGAAGAAATAATATGAATGAAAATTCATGTATATCAAATACATGTTAGGTGTTTTCCCAGCAGGCTACTTTGATGACTGCAAATGAATTACATGAAGGTGGGTCAATTTTTTATCACTTTACCATAGTAAGGAAGATGCCAAACTCTTTATCCATATCCACCAAATCTCCATCTGTGAATATGAACTGAGTTTTTTTGTTCTTCTTGCACTGCAGGACGATGTAGATTTGTTGAGCAGCTACTGAGAGCACAGGAAGCTCAATGCGGTTAAACTCATCAAAACAGCCCCATGCGCCAGATTGGGCTAATCCTGTTTGACAAACATTATAAACATGAAGTGCCAATGAAAAAGGTCACACTTTAAATATGCATCCACTATTCTGATTAAGGGTCAAACAGGTGCTCTGTTAAGATTATTTTAGAGGTGGAAGAGAAGAGAGCAGATTGAGAAGTTAGTTAAGGTGCACTCAACCTTTATAGATGCGGCCCAGTCCACGGAAGTCCATCTGGTCAGAGCAATTGAAGACAACCACATATTTTCCCAGGCAGCGGCCCATGTCTTTGGTGGTTTCGGTTTTTCCTGTGCCAGCAGGGCCAGCAGGGGCCCCTCCCATACTCATCCCTAAAGCCTGGGACAATGTGATATAACATCTGCGAGGAACCAACCAAAAATAAACAAGTGGTTAATACACCAGACAATGGGTGCTACTCATTAAGAGCCATTTTTGCTGACGCTGTCTTAGTTTCTAGAACCTGGCCTCTTCAATGTCTCTACACTCGCCTGTCAGTTAGAGGTGTAATAACCAGACGATCAGTGCAGCCCAGATATTCATTACAGTAATCAAACTCCACGTCTGTGATTTGGATTATGCATCTGTCCGTGTCCTCTATGAAGTAGAAGCGGGACTGTTTCTGCCATTCAAAGTCTAAAGGTGACCGGATGTTCATTCGTACCTTGAGGGGGAGAAGCAAAGGCAATGTGAAGTTTAGATTAAGGTCACTTAATCAATATGATTGTGAACTTTCAAGAAATACACACTACCGTTCAAAAGTTTGGGGTCAGTATGTTTTTTTTGTTTTTTAGCAAGGATGTATTGAATTGAGCAAAGATAAAGAAATGATAATGTTACAAAAGATTTCTATATCAAATAAATGCTGTTTTATTGAACTTTCTATTCATCAAAAACTGTTTTAAAATAGTCATCAAAGATGAGAATCTTGGGCCCGAGAGCCAAAACAGTGATGTCTAAGAGTTTTTACCAACATTTACCAGCATGTCACAAACCTGCTGTAGTTAAACGGTCTGAATCATCTGTATGACAAATAAAAATAATTGTATTTGCTGCATTCTCATTTTCTGCAGTGTTTTAGCAGAAATATCTATTTTTCTGCTTACCATGTTTCTGCTACTGTTGTTAAAATAACCGTGTCATCTGCAGCTCTTAATGTGGCGCTTTACGTCTTTAGTGAGAGAAAAGCAACGTGCAGGAAGTGGAAAAGGCTTGAATGAAGTGCCTTTGGCTCTAGATAAAAATATTAGGGGATGTAGTGACGAAAGATCATTCATTACCATAAACAACCCTGAGCACTTGTGATGTGCTTTAAACTGTAGAAACGGTAAAATGGCGCGGTCCGGATGGAGCCGCCATTTGAATACCAATGGTGTATAAGGACTGTGTTCAGTTTGGTCTGCAAGTGTCAAGGTGTTTCAAAAGAGTGATGCTTAGCAACCGTTTTATACTGAAGAACCCAAAAATCAATCACCAAGTCATCAAAAATGTCCTTCTGGTGAACATGTATGGTGATGAGCGTCTCATATTTGGTTCTGTCCATCTTGGTCAGATCATGAGTAGTCATATCAATTAGTTCGTTCAAAAGATCCAGGAATTTCTGGTTAGTAGTCTGCATTATCTGCTCAAAAAAATACAAAATAATCAACAAATATGGGAAACATCTTACAAAACAATGTCAGACTGTAATAGAACATTTATATAGAACTCCTGATTTTAAATATGACATGAAACGCCTAAGTAATGACAAAGTTTGAACCTTCTTGTCAGACTTGCTATGCTGGAGAGCTTGCTCAGCATCTCTGGTCCAGATGAACTGTATGCCGAGCAGTCCAACCTGAGCAGGGAACATTGACTGGAACTCCACCAGTTTAAAGTCCTGGTCACTAATAATCATGTTGGCCTGTCGTATAATGTTGTGAATGGTCTTCTTGACTCCATTCAGTAACAGACCCAGCCAAGCTTCTACATTACCCTGTGGTGTGAGATCAGTAACTATCTTCATTATCAGTGGATCGTTATTCTATGGACTTATGGACAGTAGAATTTTCATTTTTTATGCTACAATTGAGGGGTTTTTTTTTATGCCTTTTAAGGTATTTAAAGGTAATCTCAGAAATAATGTACCTGGGCATTGAATGGTTCACTCAGATCCACTGTTTCCCCTTCCTGTGACTGAAAACTAAGTATCTGGTCATAGTTTTTCTCGTGAAACACAACTCTGTTCACATTATCAAATAGGTTCAACAGGTGAGCCTGAAAGACACAAATAAATAAATAAATAAAACACAATTGGTTCATTTAATACCTGCTGTATTCTAATAAAGTTTGATGATAAAAATAAAACCCATTTATCGGGCTATCTGACCAACCCATGTAACATTTAATATTTACTAAATGCTGCTTATGGTAACCATACTGATGTGAGAACTGTTGTGTGGCTCTATGACATTATGTTAAAATCCCAAAGTTAGATAAACGCACTTGTATGGTGTGGGAGTCAGATGCCTGACCCAGTATCTCCAGCAAGACAGGGTCAGAGACGAAAAAGAACCGTGGGAAGACGAGACGTTTCTTTTCCAGGTATCCACTCAGAGATTTCTGACACACTTCCAGCTGTTCCAAAAGGTGTGGCAGCAGCTGTTGCAGTGTCTCGTCCCCAACACAGCATTGAATCACACCAGGAATCTCGTGTGCTCGCTGCATTATCCTCTGCCATGACTTATCAATGTTTTGGAAGCGTTTAGCTTCCTGCAGAGAGAACATTTTCAGAAACGTTAAATACAAAAATAGTTTAATAGTTTAAATTAACAAAATTGGCTATTCCACAATTTTTGGGGCTGGGGGTTAGCCATCTATTATTTGCGCCCTACTGATGTATCATGTTGCACTCTTGTGTACTTCATATAAGGAGCAATATTTGTGCAATGTATGTGAGTGAGTATTAGGAAATTACGCTTTGGTGGACACACGACCTGAAGAGAGGAATCTGCCTTAGAAGGTAGCTGCCTATGTAGACAATTGACAACTCACAAGGTACCAAAAAGGGTTAATGTATTTGGATTCAAGCTACCTGCGGCAGTTGTTTGGCAATGTCTCCACCCACAAACACAGCCTCCAGGTACAGCCACAGATTCTGCACAGTCAGCCACTTCTCAATCACCTCTGAACTGTTTGACAACTTCTGCACCCACTGCTGGATGGAGGGCTTAAAGGGAGCATTGTATCTAAGACAAGAATTTAGTCAAATTTACATTCCACTGTAATAAAATACAGTATTAAATTTACATTATATATATTATATATATATATATATATTTGGAAATCAAAGAATCATATCTAAATTATTTGAAAAAAATAGTACAAAAATGTAAAATATTGTATAACTGTATTCAACAAAATACCTGTTACTCATTAAAGACCCAAGCACCATGAGACTATCCTCTATTAACGCCACCTTCTCTGAAGTGTCTGATCCCTTTAGCAGCAGCTCTCCGCGATTCCTGAAAGGATTATTTGCCTTTTGTAAAAATTAATTGATTTTATATCAAATGAATGAATTTAATCACAAATTTAATTCTTTCTCTGACCTGAATGATGCAAATGTGAACTGATGGCTGCTCCATTCTGTCACAACATCTTTGAGTTTGGCCTCAATGTCTCGCTCCTTCACTGCGCTGATACACACATCCTGGTACCCAGAAGATTTTTAAGGTACTGACAGCCTTGTCTTTTTATGCAATCAATCTGGTTCCAACCATTAAGGATATGTTTCATGGTATTGTACATAGATGTAATGGAATATTTAGCCTGCACAATACCTCAATATCTTCTTTGGCTTTTAGCAGAGGTGCTTCCATGACATTTCTTAGGCTAAAATTCACAGCTTCCACTTCAAACTTGTGGCCGGTAATATCAGTCAAGCGCTGCCAATGTCGGGACATCATTGCCTAGTCGTGAATGTGTATGTTAATACAAGATTCACGTGTTTGTTTGCTGTGTATAAATGCAATATGATGTCAATGAACAGCTGCTTGCTTAACGGCACCTTATTTGCCATCATGTAGAGCAGAGGACAGGTTTCATTAAAGTCATCAATGGTTTTTTTCAGGTCATTGAAAGCTTGCCACTCTTTCAGGGCCGCAGGTAGTTTACGGATCCTTGAAAAGAATTACAAAATAAGCTCTCAAATTTAGTTCATATCATATTTGTTACATTTTAAGAAAGTGAGAATCATAAAAACCTATTCTGAAAATCCAGCAGTTCAGTATTGATCTTTTCTATATTGAGGTCGGTCCATAATATGTCGTAATATCCAGTAACGCTATCAGTGACAGAATTGTAGAGGGTGTACAGCTTAGACAAAAGATTGAGCTCTCGTTTGATTCTGTGAAGATCAGGATATTCTGAAAGAAAAAAATGAGAGAATGAAAAGTCAAAAAAATAATAGTCCTAACAACTGAGTGTACACTTCCATTCAAAAGTTTGGGATCAGTAAAGGCGGGAGTACACGGTGCGAGATCGGACACTCGGGAGGTTGTGAGATATTGCACACGTTACGAGTCAGTTAACCTAATAATCGCGTCAAAGCAGCTGGTACACGGCACGACTGTCCTGCACGAATTTTATCCCGAGCCGGCGGCAATCACGTAAGCTTTCGCGCTAAACAGTACTGGAGCTTTCAATGTTGCAGGCAACTATAGCTTCAGATAGAAAAATGACAGAAATGTGTGAGCAAATGATTTGTTGAAAAGCAGAGAACAGTAGCCATTCCTTTCAACAAAAAGTGCTCGTATCGTGCTTGGCTCGGCTCGTAATTCCTCTCACACGCGGCGACCATACGAGCATCACCGATTTCCACACGATCATCTGCGAGCTCGTAAAACAGCAAAAATCGCACCGTGTACGCCCGCCTTAAGTTTGAAAAAAAAATTAATTAATACTTTTATTCAGCATGGATGGATTAATTAATCAAAAGTGACAGTAAAGTAATTTATGTTACAAAAATATTTCAAATATTTCAAATAAATGCTGTTCCTTTGAACATTCTATTCATCAAAGGATCATTAAAAAATATTTAATGGTTTCCATAAAAAATGTTAAGCAGCACAACTGATTGGTAATAATAAGACATGTTTTTTGAGCACCAAATCAACATATTAGAATGATTTCTGAAGGATCATGTGACAATAAAGACTTAAGTTTCGCCATCACAGGAATAAATTACATTACATTGTAATAATATTTCACAATATTACTATTTCTACTATATTTCTGATCAAATAAATTCAGCCTTGGTGAGCATAATGGACTTTTTTCCAGAAACATAAAAAAAATGGTGTCTACCTTGACCTTTCTGAACATAAACTCATATTATCAAGGGAAAAAACATAAGTACCTTTAACAGGGAGGCCAAACAGTTCTTCGCCACTGGAAAAGGTGACATATTTCCTCCACAGTTCATCAAACTTAGCCTGATAAACTTGCAACCTGTCACTGGCTTCACGTGGAGGCAAACCTGTTACTCCAGGACCACTGAACACACACAGAGGATTTAATAAGACACTGTAATCACTGATATATATTCATAAGAGACTACATAAAGAGAATATGCAAATTAAGTTACTTAATGTCATAGTCAGCATAGTAATCTTGCACAGATTTCTGGAAGATCTCAACTCCAGATACAAGCTCAGCCTTCATTTGAGGCTGAACTTCCAAGAGCTTATCCTGTGTTCCTTTCACCTTTAAAATAAAAACAGATCATTATAAATTTACAAGCAAATGCTTACAAAATGAAAACCCAAGAAGACAAGGTAAAGATGATTTTCTACTTCCTTCATGAGATGTAAAGTAGAAAAATTAAAGAAAATAAACTGCTATTTATTTTAACACTATTTCATGGGGTCTCAAAAAACACTTCCCTCACCATCACATGAAGTTCCTTCCAAGCATACATAACCCCATCAATCTTTTCCGCATTTCCATCACTGAAGAACAGATCATGGCGATTCAGCAGAGTGAACGACTCCTCCACCGGTCCAATGAGTGTGTCTATCCGTATCTCTGCCTGCTGTACCTCCTGCAGGGCAGTCATAGTTTCCCTCACATCATCCAGGTCAGAGATGGGCCGCTGCAGCTGCCTGCTCACCCCATCCACAAATGAGCTAATCTCTGCCATGCTCACAGATGCCTTCTGGTTTAGAGCCGCCCCGAACGCACGTTTCCAGATGCGACACTCTTCAATGAGGGACCGTTTGAGGGAGTCAGTTTCGTAGAGGATGGGGCCCGCAATGCATGTGGAAGGTAGCTCTTGAATCTGGGTCTCAGATTTCTGATCAATTATATGTAGAGGAAGTTAGTATCACTCTCAGTTAAAATGAATCTGTCTTCAAACTTAATAAGACTTATTTAACAATTACGTACAGAGTACTGAGACAGTTGGCCACTGAATTCAGCCAAAAATGGGTTGGTCGCCAAAAATGCTTTCACTTGTTCTGCTGGGTCCTGGTTTGGAGGAAAGCATGAAATGTCACATATTTTGATATCCTGATGATCCTGTTGTGACAACCACATTCTACAACTGAAATAACTTTCCAAAAATGCAAGTAGTGGCATCCGCATTTACAAACATTCTATGCAGTGTGTAGGCAACCGAACTAAACATCTAGTTGTTAATGGCATATTATAAAGTGCATCAGAGATGTTTCTCTCTTCTGTATGTGTGTGGTGCAAGAAATCACAGGGAAAGCGGTACGTGTTGCAAGATCTTGCTGAAAAAGTCAAATTTTTGACGTACTGAAAAAAAAAAAACAGTATATATACTATTGTATATAAATTATATTGTATTATATTTGTATATAATTGTTTTATTATTATTATTACATATTTATATTATATGTTTAGGACCATTCATATTTTTTGCTTTGTGACATTATTTCCATGTCAATCACAGTCTAATAATACACGATTTTAATTGTAAAGTGTTAATGCAGCCTGGTTGTATTTATCATGCTGCCTGTAATTTTGACTTATTTTAATACAAAAAATTAATAAAATACTGTGATATTTTATTAAAATACCATTAAAATACTATAATGAAACCTCAATGAAAATGTAATGAGAAAAACTCATTTCTCATTAAACTCATTAAACATTCATATGCATTTACAGTAATGAGAATTTAGATATCCTCCTGGTCCTGGAGTTCAAGACAGGCTTCAATATTTTTAATTCAAAAATCACTTTTTCTTTTTGGGGTAAAATATGACACGGACATACTCTAGACAGGTTTTGTATTTTACACATGTGGCACGTTTTATTCGTTTTAGGACTATAAAACTTGGAAATAACACGGAGAAATTAGCAAAGTGAACCTTCAGGAAAATGAGGAGGTACAACAAATCACTCAAATCACCAAACCTTTTTTGTCTAAGTACCTGATTCCACAGGGCTGAAAATTGAGACAACCCTTCCAGGATGTCCCCAGGATCTACTTTGAGGGAGGACATCACAGGGACAAGCTGGGCCAGAGCCTTGTTCACATCCTTATGTTCTATCACCTGTCTGTCCAGAGACCTCAGCGTAAGTGGTTTAGTCACCAGAGCGTCGTCTCCATTCTCCCGCAATGCTTGCTGCTCTGCCTGTTGAGTCACAAGACTTCTAGTCAACTAACCTCTGATAAAGTTTATAAAGCATCTGTGGCATGCTATTGATTACCACATGATAATTTCTGGGAAAAAATCAAGCAAAAATCAAGTGTACAGTGATGCACTTTCCATGGACAATGGAAGTCAATGAGGCAATGTGCAGTATTGTTAAGTTTAACTTGTTTTGAATCTGGATCATTCCTTTAATTCTGTTACCTCCCACTGTTCCAGTTGGACGTTGGAAAATTTCCAGAGTGGAATATCCTTTGCCATTGAAAGCACCATGTTCACTGCTTTATTGAGAATGCCCTGCACAACAAGGACAAGTGAGTGTTTAAGAATGTCTTAGCATTTAAATTAATATATGTGCATTTTATGAAGGCATGAAGGTTTACAGTGAAAAGAGTAATATTGTGAAATATTATAATAATAATTATAATTATATATAATTATTCTAATATATTTTAAAATGCCATTTATTCCTGTGATGCAAAGCAGAATTTTCAGCATCATTACTCCAGTCTTCAGTGTCATATGATCCTTCAGAAATCATTTTAATATGCTGATTTGTGCTCAAGAAACATTTCTTATTATTACAAATGTTGAAAACAGTTGTGCTGTATATTTTTGTGGAAACTGATTTAAAAAAAAAAAAAATCAGGATCCTTTGATGAATAGAAAGTTCAAAATTCCTGCATTTATCTTAAAAAGAAATGTAATACCTAAATGTATTTACCATCACTTTGAATCAATTTAATGCATCTGAAGATACTGCTAAATTCTGAAAAAAAGCTTTAATTTCCTTCAATAATTTTTTTTTATAAAAATAAATAAAAATCTTACAGACCCTAAATTTTTGTACAGAAGTGTAACAATACTTTATATTGTGATAATATGCTCCTTGCCGTTTTCACATCAGTACCTGTATGTGCTCTAAACTTGGTCTGATGACGATTTTGGGAATGGCCAACTCAACTGAAGTCCTTAAGATAGGTAACAGAGGGGTAGCTTCTCTTTGAGATGAAGAAAGTTGTGTGTATCTCACACCAAGCAGCCGACGTCGCAGAGCATCCAGAGAGCATTTGGTAGCTTTTAAATGAAGAGCACAAAAACATTAATATGTGACCCTTTTTTAGATGAAACTGTGACGCATGATTCCATAATGCATGTATACCTTTGACCAAAGCGTCTGTGTTCCTCTGACACATATGTCCTATCATGATGTAGAAAATACATGGCTGACATTGTAGACAACGTGTCCTCTGCTTAGCATCAGGATGCAGACATTGGCAGTTCTGAACATAGACGTAAAGATTTTCTCACAAAACTACTTACAGTATGTGTCGTAGTTGAGTTTATAACAGTAATATTACACATTATAAAGGCCAATTCACACTGCACCGACAGATGTAGACCAATGCCGACAGTTACCAGATTACAGCATGTCACTTCTAAGACATTCTAATCCTGATTCAAAACCCGACCCGAAAGTGTCTGTTGCCGTCTGTCGGTGCAATGTGATTTGGCCTTAATGAGCAACAAATTTTCTAATCAAGTGCTAAAAAGCATAATTGATAACATAATTGATATGTTTATAGCACCTCCAAGTTGACTCTTTCTGAAGGTTTCAGCATTCTATTCAGTTCCCCAACCATCTCAAAAATTGAGTCCTCCACCTGCTGGCTTGCACTTGAATGAAAACAAAGGAATCCTCAAATTATTTGAAATCACATTTAACTATGAACGTCAGTCAGGATATCCAATTTAATTAGACATGCATGAAAGCAAGGCTTTGAGGAATAGAAGTATGTTCTGTTCAAGGTCTTTTAGAGTTTTATGCCTATTTAGCTGTTCGCTTAGTCGAGGAAACATCGAAAAATCACCTTTTGAACAGAATATGCGTGAAATGAAGACATAATCCTAGAGTTTAAGTCAGAGGAACCTTTTGAACTGTCTGCATTTACAGCCCTCGCAGCTTTGTTTTCTCGTCAAATTAAATACGACTGTTTTCACCAATATATTTTAAAAGTGTCACTCACATCTTCAGCATTTCTCTCGCAGTGCTGATGGTGGTCTCTGTATTGGCAAGTAATGTCTCGGGTGTAACTGGCTCGTCATTGGGCAGTGTCATCAGATGAGTGGAACTCATGGAATTTAAGACACTATCAATTCGGCATTCCAGAATATCCATAGCAACTTTCACTACTAGTTCCAGCTCTTGCAGTGCCTTGTACACACACTCTATGACTGAAACATTGAGAAAAGACTTAATACATACATAAGATATTAAGCCTTAATACAAAAGTCTTGATAAGTTAGGATTAGAAATTGAATAAAATTAAGGCCCGTTCATACCAAGGACGATAACTATAAAGATATAGTTTAAAAAAATCAACCTCAATAGTAAAGAATACACTGTAAACCCTAACGCTCAAAATAATTATTGGTTTGAGTAGGACCAACTTAAATTAAACAAATTAGTTCAGTCAAATTAACTTTTATGAGTATTTAGCACTTTCTTTTGATATATTTTAAGTAAACTGAACTGTTTCATTGTTTTGAGTTTTATGAAATTATTTTATTTAATTTAGACAAACTTAAGTTTAACTGAAACGGCTGGGATGTCTATTTCCCAGCATGCTTTGCCGATGGCACTCGAAAGGGAGACTGTAATATAATATAAAGAGAAGTGTAATATAATGTGGGTTTTTTTTGTGTAAGATTAATGTTAAGTGTGAGATTTAGTAGTGATTAATGTTTTGTTATGCTTTTTTAGAAGAATTTCTGTTAATGTTTGCTTTAGGATAGTTACCATCATGGTGACAAGTGGTGCATGCAGCTTGATTTGAGAGCAAATAATCCCTTTATATTTTTGCGCTCATACAGCAAGTGCTTCTATATATCATACTATTGTAAATATGTTAGCAAATTAGTATGTTAGCACTAGCAGATTAGCTTTTTAAAGCTAACTAAATTCATACTAATAAAAGTGTTCACATTGAGATTACATGAAAGTTTAAGTTAATTGTTTGAATTAATGTATTCATACATTTTAATTGTTCTTAACTTGAAATGTTTAAGTACAAAATAAAAATCTGCTAGTTCTGCTTACTTAAACAATTGATTGCCTTAAATGTTTTGAGTTCTGCCAACTTACTTGGGTTTACAGTGTACTTCATAGATTTAAGTTATATTAACTGAATGACATTAGTACTATTAACTTTATTTACCCATTCATTCATTCATTCATTCATTCTATAACGATAACGGCACAGAGAAACGATATCGTTGGAATCACTTTCAGAATGATGTTATCCAGCTGATGAACGATAAAAACATTGACAGCCAATCAGAATCCATCCTGCAGCAACGAGCTTGACCATTTAAAGTGACAGACAAGCACGCCCTTACAATAAACAGAACGAAATCTTCCGCTGGTGTGGACCCTAATATAGTTATCGTTCTTGGTGTGAACAGGCCTTTAACCTCATAATATTTCTAAAAAGTGACTTAAACTCTAAGACAGTGTATACTGCATTTAGTGCATGACTTTTCATTTGACACATACACACTGCAGGTTAATATGCTCTGGGTCAATGTGTACTTAATCTCATTCTATATATGCAAAGTTTGATTATTATGGGGAGTGATATTGATATTTTGTTATCTAACGTAATAAAATTAAAATATTTTTAAATTGTTCAAATACTTTTTGGGGCCTCTGTAAACATTTTGCACACTAAAATTAGCATGGATGATGAAAGGTTTTAGTGCAACAACTCTGAACTAAAATTGAACTGATCTAATGTAATTTATTCATGTAATAATTGTTTTACAGTAGTCAATATTGAGGGAAGTCCATGAGAGGATGGTCAGTCCAGGGTAGAGGGCAGTCTTCACAGATTTGATAAAGGGCTGCATCGGGGACTTTAGCACACTGGGTATCCTCCTGACTGCTGTGTCAAATTTTCTCAGCATACCCTGTAATCTGAAACCAGTGAAATTCCACTTCATATTAATAAAAGTATTAACTTTACATTTTAATTCAGAACAATAATTAATGCTTGTTTGTTGATTTTTTTTTACAGTAGCTTTATCCCAAAACCATACGTGATGCCTCTCTGTCTATCCGTCATAGAATCTCTTACAAACCTGATTTGGAACTCTTCATAAAGTGCACAGCAAGTATACATGCCACATAAATAGTGCTCCTTTGTGCAATATTTTTAGCGTAAATAAGATGATACATTTTAGTGTAAGTTAAATGTCTTTAATGCACTCACTTGTCACGATACTCCTTCAGCTGAGGTTGTTTGGTAGCCATGTTGCGGATAGCATCGGGTACATCTGCACCCGTTTGATACATGCTATTTGCCTCTTGCAATACCTCCAGGACAAGAGGGTCAAGATTCACATAGAACTCCTAGCCACAAATAATGTTCAAGGTAATTAAAGAGTTAATTAAAGTGTACAGTTTGGGTTTTATACATAATAACAGGTAAAAATTTTTAATTTGTAATTAATTTCATTGCTTTCAAAAACAAACAAACAAAAAACATTTAAACTAAATACATTCACAGTACTGATACATTTTGCCAAAGAATAATGTCTTTTGAAATTCTGGCTTGAGGTGATTAACTTGTAATGAAAAGTAAATGCAAACCTTTGTTTTTGGGTGTATGGTCAGCAATGAAGCATTGAGACCATAAAGTAAACGATCTACACCATCAATCCAAGCTTTGTGATGTATCATTTCATACTCCAGGAGTACGGCAGCAAGTCTGTTGTATGATCGAATAATCTTCCTCCTGTCTGCCATCTAAAGGTCAAGACAAAATAAATGAGTTTCTTCAAATATCTTTTTTTAGGAACAAACTCAAAATTCATCAAACTCAAACTACATCAAAATGAAAATAAACTGTGTTCATCTTGTCTTTGCAAATTACCTGCATAATGTGCAATTTGTCTTTTAGGATTTGCATTGGCACATCAATTTTTTTAAACAGTTGTTGTGACCATGCAATTTTCCTAGCCAGCTGCAACAGAAAATGTAAAACACTATAACATTTTAGTCTCAGTAACACTGCTTTCTTGTGTTGTATATTCTGCATAAATGTAAAATAAGTTGTGGGCATGTTTGTATTGTTTATTAAATGATTTAAATATAAATGAGGGCTGAACAGTTTACTAATCACTCAACAGGGAACTTACAGGGGTCAGCTGGAAACAATATGGATTGTCCTTCTCTCTTTGGTAGCATTTGCGTACAAACTCAAGGTCATTTTCATACCGTTGCAGAACTACCATATACTTCTGGTTGAGGTCCATTTGTCTGCCCACACCGTTCTCAAATTTGGACAACAGGTCAAGGACCTGCTCAGTCTGTTGGTACATAACAGTTGGTAAATACATTTTCTTTCAGTGTAGGAGGGATATATTTACACAATATATTGGTCCTGCGCTATAATGAATGGTTCAGTCATTCAAATGTTTAATTAATAATACAACTAAAATGGCCTTACAGTGAGTGGTCGTTGAAGCCAAGTGTCAATCAGTGCATCTAGAGACTGATACAGGACCTGGATTTGTTTTCTGAACTCAGTGTAGTCATTGTCAAACTAAAAGAAACATAATGTCATGAGAGATGGTTCATGTCTTTTCTTTCAAGACTAAATCAAAGAATATACAGTAATGAGAGATCTTACCTCTAATTTGCGATGATCAAGCACATTGTAGGTCTTGGATTTGATGGTGGACACAATCGTTTGGTAGCGCATGTATATTTTCTCGACACCTTCAACTTTCATAAACTGCAGGGCTGAAAAATCTTCAAGAGTTGTGGCCATGTCTGTTATCTTCTCCAGACGTCTGCATAATGTGTCAAACTTTCCGAAGATGTAATTTTCACTGTTGGTATGACACAGCAGAGCTGAGTTAAAAACACTAAATATAGTGTCAGTTTGATTTCAAGGTGACTTTAAAGCTGTGGTTTACCGACCTCAATTCAAATTTCTGTTCAAGAGGGTTCTGCTGTATATTTTCTTTCATTTGGTGGAAGCATTTCTGGTACTCCTGGTTCAACTGAATACATTCTTTCATCCTCTTGAGCAGTTCCTTTCTAAATGGGAATATAGACCTATGTATTATATATTTATATTCAAATTTAGAGACACAGTTAAAAAGAACTTTAGCAGCATTTTACGTCCGACCTGTCAAAGTCCCAGACTTTCGTCACCCCTTGACAGAGATAAGCCTTGCTGGTTGTCACCATTTGATTAGTGACCTTCACAAAAAGCGATGTCATGTGTTCTGAGGTGTTGTAATATCGAGACACACTCTGAATCATGTATATTTTGTTCACCAGTTTAGGAACTTGTTTCAGCATGGTAGTCTGAAACAGAGTAAAAATACATACAGTATAACTGAAATACTCCAGTTAAAATTGTGACCCTTAGAGTGTCCCATAAATGACACTCTTGGTTATATAAATTTTTTCCTGAAGAATGTACAAAATAAAAGTTCGGAGCTTACTGGAGTGCTTTTTTCCGAAAGGTCAAAGAACTTGTCCAGAGTAGATAGATATTTCACATTATTTTTAGCCTCATTGGCCACAACCGTAATATTTGCATCCTATAGATAGAAAACAGCATAATACAAACAACATGTAAATCAGTTATTAAATGTACACAGTTCATAACAGTTCTAAAATTCTTATTCCAGTAATACGAAAAAAATCTCCTTGAAAAATAAATATTATAAAAATGTTACAGTACTTGTATGTTATGTGTATTCAGTGATTAATCATAATTGATGTTAATTAATATTAATTTAAAGACAAAAATCATTATAACCAAACAGGATCATTTTCATTACAGTAGTACAGTAATGAGAGTGAGATTTATAGTACAGTGAGAATTTGGAAAATAAATTTTAATGCAACAAATGTTAATGACTTTAAAAATAGACTGCATGATTTTAAAATATGTAAATTCTTCAAGTAATAGCTATTTATTAAAATGTCTAAAAAAGCAAAGCAGAACATAACATCCACTAAACTGACCAGTTCTTTCCATTTACTCAATGTCTTGGACTTGCTCGCATGCAATATACCAATGACCATCTTCACATAAGGGTCCTTGATTTCATCCATGAGGCTGAAAAAGCATGAATACACAGTAAATCTAATAAATATACATATAGAAAGATAATCACTAAATTAAATACCAATCTTTCATGCTATTACTGAAGAAAAAGACACTGCTGGATGGCATGGTACCTGCTGAAGGTGACCATCCTGCGCTTCCAGTGTACCAGCTCTGCCGAGGGTCCAACATCATCTGATTCTTTCCTAATGCATTCACTCTCTGTAAGCACTTGTTCTATCTGCTTGGCCCAGTGTAACAGCACTGTTTCTAGAACTTCTACCAGCTCAAAGTTTTTAGCTTAGAGCCCAAAATAAAAAAAGAAGAATACAACAATTAAGGTTTAGTTAATTAACATTAAGGTTTGGGACTAGCTTGTAATTTTCACAAATGTGTGGAAAATATTTTGCCATCTGTTTTACCCAATATTTATGAGTGTACTATGTATTTTTAAAGGGAAGCATGTTATTTTTTGTGCACCAAAAATGTGGCCTTGGGAGAATTGCTATGCAATTATGTTATCATTTGGCATTTTAATAAACATTATTACTTTGACATCAAAGAAAGTGTTGTTATGATTATAGAATAGTTATGATTTATTTCTCTTTTCCCAATATTTGACCCTTTACCTGCATTACTATAGTCTTCGGCCTTCTGTATGTGACTCAGATCAGGGGCTGATGGGATGTTATGAAGCTTAAACTTTTCCTCCATGTTCCTTGTCACTAAAGAGAGGTTGGAGGTGAACTTATCCACAGATCTCAGGAGGTCTTGCACATCTGGGAACGTTTGGCCATCTTTTATAGCTCCCCAGTCCTAAAGGAAATTTTGGATTAATATGTCATGTGTTTTGGTTCTGATAGTTTCGTAGTCCCAGTCTGTAGAATTCTGTAACTTCAATTATGTATATAAATGCTATATACACCAAATACATTTAATTGTCAC
The DNA here is from genome assembly GCF_964197995.2 of Scardinius erythrophthalmus. Classification (NCBI taxonomy): domain Eukaryota; kingdom Metazoa; phylum Chordata; class Actinopteri; order Cypriniformes; family Leuciscidae; genus Scardinius; species Scardinius erythrophthalmus. Next base: position 27,845,600 of record NC_138242.1, on the reverse strand, counting down.
AAATTCATTTTCCTTTCACAAGATGTTCTGTTACAATAGAAAATTGGTATTTATGAATAAGGGGAAATAGACATTTGCATTCTTTAAAGCCTTTTACTGGACAAAAGTTTGTATAGGCCTCTGTGGAGAAGACAGGTCTTCAAAATGTTTCCATTTTCCAGGAAGAGAAGATAAAAAGATCCAGAAGCCAGAAAATCTGGAAATCTGGAAAAAGTTTTCCAGTACACCAGCATATAGATGCAATGTGATTTCATAGACCCTTTAAAACTGTACTTGCTTAAATAAATAACCAAAAATTATTTATTAATGTAAACAATTATTTATTCAAAGGATTACTTTTTATATTAGCCTAAGGTCCAACAAAGAAAGCAATAATTTAGATATACGGTACAGGCCTATTTCCCAGCATCATTCATCAAATTCATGGAATTATACTTTATATCATACCTCTTGCGACTTTAAGGCTTGGCTCATGGCTTGAGTAAAAAGAAAATCCAAACGTTGATGGACACTTGTCTCTGAGCAGTCAAGTTTTGCAAAATTCACTTCCTGCAGAGAATGACGTAAGACATTCGGATGACTGATATACAATAACCAACAGGCCAAGTTACACTAAAAAAAACAACAACAAACAAACTCCCACACTGACCTGCGATATGTTTGTAGTTGTTATGGCCTTGTCCGTGATTCTCATGAAAAACAAACACGGCCCGGTAAGACCCTGCAATCAGTGAGTGAAGAGTAGCCCAGTTCATTGTTTTTCTACTTAGCAACATGCATACATAGTTACTTAGTCACTCGCCATTTAGGACATGCTGTCCATCCAAAGCTACTTAATCTACACTAATTGCAGGGGCGGTCCCACTAGAACAACTTGTCTTTCTGACTGGTCTTGTTCTGCCTGTACACATACTGTATATCATGTATAATAAAAATCTAAATAAATCTTAATTTTTTAGCATCATTATTCCAGTCTTCAGTGTTAATAAATTATTATAATATGCTGATTTGGAGCTCAAGAAATATTTATATGATTCTATTATTAATATCTGGCCTTATTATTCTATTATTATCAATGTTGTGCTGCTTAAAATTTTGTGGAAATTGTGGTCATTTTTTTCAGAATTCTTTGCTGAAAAAAGTTCAAAAGATTTATTTGAAATAGATTTTTTTTTGTAACAATGTAACAGTCTTTACATTCTACTTTTGATCAATTTAATGTGTCTTTGTTGAATAAGTATGAATCTTGTATGAAATATGAAATCTTTGTATGATTTAAAAAAAAAAAATAATCTTATAGACCCCAGGCTTTTTTACGGTAGTATATCTAGAGTTAGGGCTTCGTTAAAAGAGTAACAGTAATGGCTATGCTTAGCTTAGCCCTTGATATACAAATGCTAATAATTAATAACTATACAATGCAGTCCAAGTGATTTGAAGCAACAGTGATTAATTGCCCTACAATGTACAAGTGTTGTACCTCAGTAGTGTCTGTGTTGATTAACAGTTTCTTCTGTCCAGTGGCTGCATTTGAGGTATCAATCAAAGAAGGGGGCTATAGAGAAATACAGGCAGGTATTGGCTTGTTAGTATCATGGTGGGAAAATGCTTAAAGGATATTTCAAAGTCACGGAAGTTGTGTTTTACTATACTTTGACTTGGTAGGAGAACATCAGACTCTTTGAACCATTTGCTGAGAAGAATTTCTCAATCATGTTGAACTGTAGAATACACATACACACATTTATATATGGCAATCACAATATTCTGTGATTTTGAGCATGTCAATAGTGTCATATTTTACACACCTGATCATCGGAGAGGATAGCCTCCTCGACATCCATTTCCCCCAGGCTAATCACCTCTGCAATGATTGAGATAAGGTACCTGTGTCGGCCATCAAGAGCTGCTCTGCGCTCATCTTTGAGGGCTTTGAGCTGTTTACCTTTATCCTTCTGGGCTTCATTTAACAGTAACCCAGTGCGCTTTCCCGGCACCTGAGAGAGAAGGGCAAATAAAGTCAGCTTATGTGCAGGGTAGGGTCTAAACCAGCACTATAGAAACTACCAGTGATATAAGTGTACATTGATTGGCCGAACGCATGCCATGTGAAACAGTGGCACCCACCATTTTCAAAAAGCTGTGTGAACATATACAACAATATGTATATATATATATATATATAAATAAATAACTGAGCTCCTATAACTACCTGGTATGAAAGCCCCTATTAATTGATATGCACGCAGTATGTTCAGTTAAATTTAACAAAATAAATAGAATAATTATCAATAACCTAGTTTTGTTGACAGGCAAAAGTGTGGAACAGACTATAAATAACCCATCAAAAATATAAAATAAAATAATAAAATAAAATAAAGATAATTACTCACAGCAGTGTTGACCATGGGTGATATAGCAGCTGTTGTTGTTTGATTGATGGTTTTTTCATTTTGCATTCCAATTCTTCTGTGTCTACCACCACCTACAATAATATGGTAACTCTTTACAATAAGGTCCCATTAGTTAACATTAGTTAATGCATTACTAATATTAACTTGCAATGAACAATGTATTTGTTACTGTATTTATTCCTTCTGTCAACATTAGTTAATAAAACTACAGCCGTACATTGTTCTTGTTAGCTTAGGTCCATTATATAATATTAACATATAGGCTACAACTTTTGAATGTTGAAATCTTATTGTAAAATGTTACCAATAAACAATGCTTAAGGTGATGATATACACGGGAAACTTTTTAAACAATGTTGCCGTCAACGGGCAACCAGGTGAGACACAGGGCCCATGACCGATCTAAGGTATCTAGATAGAAATTTGTTGCCCATTCTCAATGGGAAAGTGCCCAAGCAACATCGCTCTGCAACATTGCCTGGCAACATTCGTCAAAAAAGTTTTGTGTATGGTCACCTTAAGAATCCTATTTATCAATACATATCAATATTTATCAAGTCATTGTAAACTGTCTATCTACACACAAATAATTAATCATAACGTTACCCCTTTTTATGGTGGTTAGAGGTGGTTTTACTTCTAGATCCAGATGTGAGGAGGTGAGTGGGTTTGCTATGTCATCATTCTCTTTTTCATGAGTTGACATAGTGCGTTTCTCCTCTTGGGATACACCAGGTACATCTGATCCAGGATCAGATGCTTCATTTTCTGACATTTTTTGTTTGTTTTCTCCTCCTAGGAGTTAAAAGTCAGGAAATTCAAATGAATCATCATTCAAGGACACTTTCAGTATTTAAATCAGAATGGAATCATTGGTTGTCATATGGATAGCAAACATATTTACTGGTTACAGTTAACGTAATTTCTTCGTTTAAATTTAGAACCGTTTGTCAGCTGGTGTTTGTCTTAACGGACATAACGAACATTTAGTGTTAATCAATGGGACTTATTTGGGAATCATGCCATAAACGAAAACTGTACTACTTCCAATTAATTTAGGAAAATTGTAGAATACTTAGTCAGATCAAACTAAAAAGCTATGCCAAGTTTGGTGGTTTGAAAGCTCTTGGTCAGCTGCAAATGCTCGTTTATGGGACTTTTGGGGATTTCTGGTCGTCAGCTTTGACAGGCCATCATAATAACAGGGGAAATTACATATTTTATCAATAAATCCTCTATTAAAAAATTAAATAGTATTTCCTTTGTCGCAAAATAGCTCCTTAGTAACGTTAGCAAGACGTTTCGGCTGCGTCAAACGACTAACGTTAAACTAGCGAAGGTTTTAAACGTTCTTTTTGTACAATTAGTGGAATAATTTAACTCAAATTAACTTTAAAGTTAACTTTAAACACATATTTAGAATAAATCACCATATTATCTTCCCTTTGCAGCTAATTTAGAGCACTCACCTTGCTCGAGGGTCGTCAGTACAAACTGAAAGCCTGAGAAAAAGTTTGTTACTACAGCAACTGACGCGCGTGCATGAGACTTGCACAAATAGAAACATGAGCCTGTTTAACGGAACATTTGGACGCTTTTCACAGACTTTGAGGACGCGTTTAAACGGTCATCAGCATTTTTCACATATATATATGTATATGTTTTATATTTATAACACTGTACTTTGAATTATATTACTTTTGCATCAAATTACAAAAAACTACGCTACTTTGAGGGTGTGTGACGCATAGATAGGCTATGTATATTAGTATATGGTGTGACAGTAAAGTTGATATCTTTCTCTCTCCTGACTGCCTTTATCAATCTCTCTTTTTTTCCCTCTTTTTGAAAGTTGTGAAAACACTATTGTTGAGTTTTTATTTAGCTGTTTGATTAAATGAGAACACACACACACACACACACACACACACACACACACACACACACACACACACACACACACACACACAGGGATGGGCAGTATTTCAGATACATGTATTTTAAATACGTATTTTAAATACAAAATACTATTTTGTATTTTAAAGCCTTTGGAAAAAATCAAATGTATTTTGTATTTAAATACATTTAAGATGAGTATTTTTGTATTTTCAAAATACATAAAATACTTTTTGCCAGTCAACCTCTTTATAAGGGTATTGATTTTGTGCATCAACTAGTTCAGACATTCACTAGCTCAGCATTGGATCAGCGATTTTTTTCTTTTCTTTTTTTCTTTTATAAGGTGAGAATGTCATGATCAATACTTGTTGATTAAAGTTAAAATAGTGCATTATTCACTTGAAAGAATAAAAGAGCACAGACAAGTGGGACAATTGTGTAAGCCATCAGTCTTGACCGGTTGTTGATTTTTATCAACTAGCTTTTCAAATGTGTTTAAAGGGGTCATAAAATGCTAGGTTACATGCACTTTTACAAATGTGTGTTGTCAGTGCCTGTACACAACCATCATAAAATGCTAAAAATCCATCCAGTGTTTTTTTTAGCGCAATTTTCCAACGGACAAAATGGCGATTGTTAACTCATGATTTCTGTTCTGTCTGTGCGCACCAATCTTGCACTTCTATCTCCTCCTCAACCAGACCACCTAGAGACTTCGGGTTTTCGGCATTATGTGCCGAAAACCCGATTAGAAGGTCTAATCTCGGGAACGCACAAAAAACAAAAACAAAACAAAAAACATAAAAAGATTTACTATCTCTTAGTGTTGTGTTCCCATGACGGCAGAAAATTGCGCTAAAACACTCACTGAGTTTTTATTACTTGTTTTATCTTCTTATATGTTTCCCCCCATCTCAAATCAAGCCATTCGATTTTGTGACGTCACAAAATCGGCGCCCCTCCCACGATTGTTGATTGACAGCAGCATTTCAACACAGACCTGCCCTCACTCGTGAGCGAGCTGTCAATCATAGTCCGCGCAGACCGGCGCGTTCATTGTTGATACGCTGGAGCACTGTCTATGAGCAGAATGGCGTCTAAGCGATTGTGGTGTTCTATTCTCGGGTGTAATAACGAACACAGCATCATATTGATGTTCCTAAATCCGAACCACTGAAGACGCAGTGGCTGAGTTTGTTTTCGAAGGGAATATTCCCCACGATCAACGTCAATGCTTTCATGTTTGTGCGAATCATTTTACACACCAGACTACTTTACAAACGAGGTAACGTTAAAAAAGCTGGTTTTGCTAAGATGCTGCTCCTGAAAAAAGGATCGGTACCAACTATTCGTGTTCCTGCTGCACCTCCAGAAGAAGAAGTGAGTGTAACGTTTTATTAACCTTTATATTAATATTTATAGTAATCTTTGCAAATAGCTAGCACGCTTCACGATGAATGCGGCTGTTTACACTCAGGGACATTACGGCATGTTTTCTATGTACGACGTTCTCAACATAATTCATAATCCCACGTTTATAATGAACAACACGTTATGGTTATTGTGTTATTAAAACTGTGTATGCAGTACGCACAGAACAGAGGGGCGGGGTGAGCAAAGCTCATTATCATTTAAAGACACATGCACTTTAACGGCGTGCTGAAAACAGAGCTGTTTTTAACCAGGTGAAATGAGTGTTTTTTTCAATACTAATGAGAATTTTTAATTAAAGTATATTACAAACTTTTAATTTAGACCCTAAAGAATCATATTAGCTTGTACAAAAATGGCATTATATGACCCCTTTAAAGCATTACTGCATGTTAGGGCTGGGTGATATGACACTACATATCATAGCGATGATATAAAGTGTGAATTGATGGAACGTTTTCTAAATCGTTTACATAGATGGGCCTATTTGTGGGGTAAGCAAATTTATCCGTGCAGCTTTTAGTGGGCAGGAATTATTGGAACGTTGGAGTGGAAAAACAAACACTGATGAATGATACACCACAAAAATCTTCAGCTTTTAGTTTTATTGTACATAAACAATAATAATCAAAAAGGGGTAAATAGTGTCAAATGAATCTAAATTAATTCTAATTCTAACTTTACATAAAATAAACATAAAATTACTTAAAAAGCATTGGACTACCTGCAAAAAGAGTTTGAAATTCAGTTTATGCTGTGGAATCAAACCTGATATTGAGAATTGTGAAACCATGATATTGTTACTGTAAAGTAAAATTGAGATTTTGGTCATCGCCCATCCATATTCTTTGCTAGATAGCAGAAAAGGTTCCCACAGTTTTACATACAGTATGATTTTTTTAATAGTGTTCACCACAAGTAATAGACTACATTGTAACCAGAAATGAGTATATAAATGGCTGCTATTTTGCATGTTTATTTGTAATTGCAAGAAAGAAAGAAAGAAAGAAAGAAAGAAAGAAAGAAAGAAAGAAAGAAAGAAAGAAAGAAAGAAAGAAAGAAAGAAAGAAAGAAAGAAAGACAGAAAGAAAGAAAGAAAGACAGAAAGAAAGACAGAAAGAAAGACAGAGAGGGCAGAGATGAGGTTAGGAATGAAAAGTCAGTAGGCCTATGTAGTTTCTTCATTCACTGTGGCCTGTACCTGGATGGCCAATTTCACATGTATTTTGTGTATTTTCAAAATACAAAATACTGTATTTGTATTTAAATACATTTGTTCACACAGTATTTTGTATTGGTATTTTAAATACATTTCCATGTATTTATGCCCATCTCTCACACACACACACACACACAAATATTCTCTTATTTAGAGAAGTTTACTCAACTATGACGAGTTCCGCTTTTGAGAAACCCGGAAATAAAAAAAGAGTTAACTGTAAATTACGCATTAATTTACTTAAATAAAAATAAATAAAAAACAGACACTATATAATGAATAAACATTTAGTAAATGCAATATCGTATTTCATAATATATTATTAAATTGATGGTATTTGAGGGGTTTTGAATGCTATGTTTTCAACGTTACAATATTGGGGGCATTTTGTATTTTACATTCACTTAGATACACGAAAAATTGTTTTTAAAGTTTTATAAACAGGCTCTGGCAAAAGGAAAGTCACAAAAAAGAAAACAAAAAAAATAATTTGATGAGAGAAACGTATGGAAGCTTGTTTACGCCAAAGAATATTTTTTTTAAAAAGATAATCATGACTTTCTTTCTCCGAATTGCATGTTTACATCTCGCAATTCTTCTTTTCTCAGAATTATGAGATAAAAACTCGCAATCGCAAGATATAGTCCAATTCTGAGGAAGAAAAGACTGATTTTTTTCTCTGAATTGCGAGTTTATCTCACAATTGTGACTTTATAACTTGCAATTGTGACTTTATATCATGTAATGCTGAGAAGTCAGATTTAAACTCGCAATTGCGAGAGAAAAAAAGTCAGAATTGTGTGATAAAAATTCGCAATTTCTTTTTTACATTATGTGGCGGAAACATGAGACTCGTACAGTTTGAGTTTCTGGAAGCTTCTTAGTTATCTAATTCAGTATGCAGAACTTTTCATATTATCATAATTTGTGTTTAATTCACACACACACACACAAATTGGGGCATTTTTCAAAACAAAATATAATTTTGACATTTTGAAAAAATAGCCTACCTAAAAATCCTTTCTGACATTAGAATTAGTAAAGTACATGCAGTCAAACGACATAACACAAATTACACAATCTGTAACACACACATAAACACACATACTGGTTTCCTGGTTTTAAGGGGACTTTCCATTGACATAATGATTTCTATACTGTACAAAATGCATATTCTATCCCCTTACACTAACCCTACCCCTAAACCTACCCATCACAAAAAACTTTCTGCATCTTTTCATTTTCAAAACTTAATTTAGTTTTATGTATTAAGCTGTTTTCCTCATGAGGACCAAAAATCAAAAAAGTCTAAATTTCCTGGTATTACTCCTTGTGGGGACATTTGTTAACACACACACACACACACACACGCACGCGCGCGCACGCACACAGTGGTTCAGTTCAGTCGCGTCTCGCGTGCAGTGAAGGTGAGCTGCCTGCGTCACGTCACAGCTGTACTGAAGCGCTCAGACACGTTGAGGAACTGGACACTGAACAGGACCTGCCGCTGGAAAACTATCTATTTTACGAGCTACATATTGTCTGTTCGTGGGAATATCTAAACAAAAACAATGCTTTAGAATGAATCCACTGTTGAACATGAGGTTTACGAAGCCGTCTCTGTTCCGTGAATTGGGAATCGTCTGTCTTGTGCTGATAAGTGCGGTGTGGTGCTCCGTTTCTGAGAGGAAAGGTGAGTGAAGTTTTAACTTTAACGGACACTAACAAACGTCTCAGATCGATTTATTTTTCCTTATCTACACAAACATAACGTCTTTTAAAACATATGAGTAGAAAATAAGATATATATTAGGCTACATAATTTTAGTCAAGTGTGCCCACACTTTTGACTTTTAGTGTAAACAAACAGATAGATAGATATTATGTAAAATATAATAATATAACAATTTTATTGTTTCATAGATCAATAGTTCATGTATTAATAAAATATGATAAAAATATAATGATCTGAAAAGCATTAGATGAGATTAGAGAGATAGACAGACATATAATAATTACAATTATATGACGTTTCATAGATCAATAGTTCATGTACAAATATGAGTAAAAATGTGATTAAAATCTAATGATCTGAAAAGCATTAGTTATAAGATCAGAGAGCTGAGGTGACATTATTAATCATCTGTACAACACAAACGGAAGGATTGTCTTTAACCCCAACAAGTGACCCCATGACAAGGAGTCTTTCATGTTGCTAAAAGTGTAATGAAGGTAATTAAATCTGAAATATATTTAAAAATACTTGATGAACTTTTGAGACGGGTGACCACAGGATGAGGGCCAAGAGTTCAACACCAGCAGATGGTATCGCTAGACAGCTGCCCCACTGAGTGGGGTCTGGGCCCTCTGTTTGTGGTCCAGTCTCTACCCGAACAGACTGTGTTTAACATGCTGTTTGAGGTTTCTTGCCAGTTGAGAAATTAACAGCAGATGGGGGCTACCAACACTGTCCCAGAGCAAACCAGGCAAAAACTGGTTTTGGTTTTGTATACAAGTATAAAATGGACAGATCTGGCTCTGAAATTGGCTTATTGGCTTTATTTATTTAAAAAAAAAAAAATGGATATACACTTTTGTCAAACTGTTGTTATTTGATAAGCAGCACACCTTTCATACACAAAAGAAGGTTGCGTGTTGTCAGGAAATTCTGATCATACCTTCTGCAGAGAATCCAATGACAGATTTCATCTGCGTTTCTATTAACAGTTTGAAGACAGCAGGGAAAACTGAATAACTGAATGTAGGTTAACAACATTGGATCGTTGAATTGTACAGTACCATTATGCAGACTTGTGCTACTGTCTGAGGAAAAGCACTGTTCATGATTCTATTTTTATTTTTCTACTTCCTGTTATTAAATTTGTTCTTGCATTTCAATATTAAAGACAGATACTAACTTCACTCATTTCACTTTTGCCCCATATCATTCATGGCCTAATGACAAGAATGCTGTTTTCTAGGAAAAATCAATCAATTAAAGTGTTGAATTAGGCCTAATCACAAGATTGGTCATCTTATTCACAATATTAGCTTAGAAAAGTCACATAATGAAGATATTTTAAAGCCAATACATTATTGTGGCTTTAGCAGTATTGCAATTAAATCAGCCTTTCTGACAGATTCACACAGAAAGTGTTGATGCACATTTTATAATGAGAAATATCAAATGAATGTGACAGTCCTGCTTTAAAAAAAACTTTAGAAAGATAATGAATATTCACAACTTTTGATTGACTATCCCTTTAAAAAAGTTTCTCCTGTCCCAGCAAAGACTTTCTTCTGAGAAATGCAAACACTGTCACTCTATCAAAACATTGCACTATTTGTTTAAGCATCCCGATCGGCCCTATACACAGCAACATTGGCTCCACCAATGGTGTGAGTTTGAGGCGGGACTATCTGTTTTGTGACCAATGGCAGTGTTTGAGAAAACAGTCATTATTTCTTACAAGTCTTTTTGGTTAAATTACACACTTCGCCTTTAATGACCTGTCAATTTAGGTGTGGAAAGCCTTCTGGCGATGGACCTTTGGTATGCATGTGTCAGCAAAACCTGTCAGTCAGTACCGTTTCAGCGGCATCTCATACTTTGTTTCATTCCCACAGCCTATGGCAGAAAAAAACGAGAAAAATAGGTTAGAAGGGTTATTGCTTATTGGAATGTAGATACATGTATTTGAAGCGTTAACAGGAATGGACCAGCATCCATTCATGTGAATCATGAATGTGGGTTTGCGTAGGTGTGGATTACTCTCCTAAGATTAATAAGACTTCCTTTTAAATGTACATGCAACAAAGCTAGATATTGTGATAGGGTTACTCTTTCACTATCTGAACTTGCATTTGTGCATGGAGGATTTCATCATTTACAATCTGTGGCATGCAGAGTCAGGCCCAGAGTTTGACAAATTATGTCACAACATTTATTTGGCAATGTTTTCTGCAGACCATTAGGCCAGAAGCATACTCGTCTCTAGATATCAGATAACTTTGTTCGAGAACAAATACCTGTAAGATGCATATTTTTTGAACATGTGATGAATAACATAAAACTGGTTCCATTGTAAAACAAAAGGAAGTTTCCTTTAAGGAAAATGTATTCACAGAAAATAATCCTGATTCATCTCAATTGTGATTAATATTTTTGTACTTAAAGGGTTAATTCACCAAAAAATGAAAATACTGTCATCATTTACTCAACCTCAAGTTGTTCCAAACCTGTATGAATTTCTTTCTTCTGCTGAACATGAAAGATGGTGTTTTGAAGAATGTCGGAAAACAAATAGTTGATGGACCCAATTGACTTGAGAGTGTTTTTTACATATATGGAAGTCAACGGGGTCCATCAAATGTTGGGTTAACCATATACTTCAAAATATCTTCTTTTGTGTTCAGCAGAAGAAAGAAATTCATACAGGTTTGGAGCAACCTGAGGGTCATTTTTGGGTGAACTATCCCTTTAATATTCTCATGTAGTTTGTTTTAAAGGAATGGAAACAAAACAACAATTATAGATTCAGAAATATCCAGACTGTCATTATGCATCTGACACATACAGTGTGAGCTGGTATAAATACACGGTATCTAAATACACATCCCTTTCTTAGTCCACACCTATGTGCTAATCACTAAAGATATTCGTGTGCTCATATTCTACCCAGTGTTCTGTGCTGTAATTTGGTGTAGACATCACTATTTGTTCTAAATCTAATTGTCTTGAAACTCTTAAATATCCAGGGTCACTATGACCGCTGTTATTTACTAAAGACTAGAACTCCTGTTCTCCTGCATCACACCCTCTGACCACCAGCTACAAGGGTAAATTGAATGGAAAGTAAAGTAATCAATGGAAATGAACACATAACTGCAATCTATTGTTCAAAATGTCAAAATAAGTTTTTGTCATCCATTTAAACCTCATATTTCATTGATCTGCTAAGTGGTATGAAATGTTTCATTGATTCTCGTTTAAAATATATGGTCAAAATCAATTATAGTCTGTGAGATGCCAGTATATTTAGTCAATAATGTCTTAGGTAGAGGTTATCTCTGGCTTACGTTATTTGTTTTTTAAAAAGAATGAATGAACACTGTTCAGAAAAGCAGGGAAATTATTTTAGATATTCATTTTTATATATGATATTCATTTTAGATATTCATTTTTTATATATGATATTCATTTTAGATATTCATTTTTACACATACATTACTGTTTAAATTTTTTTAAAAGAAAATAACACTTTTATTCAGCAAGGATGCATTAAAAGTCACACTTAAGACTTTTACATTGTTCTATTTTCAATAAATGCTGTTCTTTTGAAATTTCTATTAATCGAATAATCCTGAAAAAATGTATCAGTTTCCACAAAAATACTGAGCAGCAAATCAGCATATCAGAATGATTTCTGAAGGATCATGTGACATTTAAAACTGGATGATGCTGAAAATTCAGCTTTTCCATCACAAGAATAAATGGCGTTTTAAAGTATGTCAGAAGAGAAAACAGTTGTTTTAAATTGTAATAACGTTTCACAATATTACTGTTTTTACTGTATTTTTGATCAAATAAATGCAGCCTTGGTGAGCAGAAGAGACTTCTTTCAAAACCAATTTTAAAGATTTGTGTTTTAAGTCCATCGTCAAACTGCAAGTACAGTCGGATTATGAGATGTTATAGTTTACAGACCACGATTAACCAAGGCCATTGCCTTGAGGTTTTACGCAAGCGTGTTTATTTTGAAAACAGCAGCCAATGAAGATCAAACTTAAATCATAAGACTTGTTCAGGAGAGGTGTGGTGTTACTTTTCTGAGCATTCAAATTAGCATTTTCTCGCCTGGTGGAAAATAGAAACTGGCCGTTCATTTACACAACAAAGGCGTTTTGGGGGCCTGCAAACTATTGAAAGCGAGTTTTGCACGTTTTTGAAACCAATACCGTTATCATCTGAGTGTAAACTAGAAAAACACGATTTTGTGAAACCGGTGACATATGCGCATGCGAATTACGTGTTCAGTCTAGAGGCACGAAGTGTTCCTTTACAAAGTGACATCACCAACTACTGGCATGCCATGTATAATACAGCATTTTTAGTAGTTTTTGCGGATAGGTGTGAACGGGGATCGATTTGACAATGTTGTCGTATGTATGCCAAAAAAAAAAAAAAAAAAAACACAAAGGAAAAACGTATCCATTTTTAGTAAATTGTTGTCATGTAAACGTACCAGAAGTTACAAAGTTACCTATAGTCAGTAGAATGTCTTTTGTGAAGCATCAAAATAAAGTGTTAGCACATATTAAGCAAACAGTCTACTAATATTCTAATGACTGCTAGTTACATGTAGTTGCAAAGTTACTTATAGTTAGTAGAATGTGGACTATCTAAATAAAGTGTTTACTTACATTTCATTAATTTGTGTCTTCTTCATCAAAATATTTTAATATACTAAAATGCCGGTCTCATGTTGTTTACCAAATGCAGTGGTCATGCCATGTTTTTACTCATGCAGTCAGCAAATTGCCCCATAGACAAAGAGCTGAATTCATCCAATGGGTGAATTTTGATGGATAGGTCACAAATAGACAATATGTTACTTATTTGATTTAGACAGATGGTTGTTTGTATAAAAAGCACACAGCCATGGAGTGAGACGTCTTTGTTTCACTCTGTAAATTGTATTTACTACAATTCAGTTAGAAGGTATTTTATCCACATGTCTCTCATTTAGGGTGACAACAGTGAACGGTCACGCACTATTGCACGGTAAAGAAAAACAGAAGATGTAAGAAGCACAATCATGTGAAACTGCTACTCTCAAATTGATAACCATTTATATTGCTTTTCAAGAATATTTAAACATTAATTTTGTACTGTAAATACCACTATTATGATTATGTCATTGGATCAGATCTTGTGTCTTAAAATCGGTAAAACACAAGCGTGAAGCTGTAACTTGGGGAATAACAAACAAAAACAAAAATATGTTTTTCTGAAGATTTTTTTGAAGATTCAAAAATAACTTTTGTCGTCGCTAACTTCAGATCAACCCATTAAAAAACATTCATTTAATTACCCATTATGAGGTAAACACATATTTTATGTATAAAATTCAAGATATGTGAAAATTTGGGTTTCCAGGCTAAATATTTGAATATTTACAATAAAAGCAGAGCACATGTTCCAACACAGAAATGAGATTTCCCTTTAGGTGTATTCCTGGAAAGACTATCAAATGGAAAACAGGATGCGTCATGACAAATGCTGTTGACTTTTTGTGCTCATATGGATCGATACTTTTTGCAACAGTGCAAACTTACTCTACAAACAGTTGATCCAGTTGTCTGCCCACAATCAAACTTAGCCATCGAAAGGACATCCAGATACACTGACATCTGTCAGAAAACAAGGTTACAGTGCATTTAGGTTGTAGACCAAACTCTAAACTACTACTCACTGGCACAAAAATCTAGTAGATTCTGCCCAAGAAATTATTGCATTATGCATTGTACCCTGAGGGGGAAAAGAAGAAGAGAATAAAGACATTAAATGTTTTTTTTTAATCAAGTTAATACTTTCAACGTGATTGAAGTGTGCTATATATCGGAAGCATCAGATTTGATTTTTGTGAAACAGTAGCAGTATCTATTTAATAACAGTGGTTTCAAAAGGAAATACATCATTTCAATGTTTTACCTTAAAACTAGTTACATGGTATAGTCATCCAAAGTCCTGTCACCCAAAGCATATACAATTATAAACAGTGAGAAAATGAGGCATAAGAAAAAGAAAAAATAGAGCAAAGAAAGCCGTAGGTAATAAAGTAAGGATGGGAAAGCATGGGAACAACTGCATGGCCTTGTAAAAATAAATTATATGCGTTGACAGCCTTGAGATGATCCCAGGTTATCTCATAATTAATCTATCATCATTATTTCTACCCTGTGCATCCCTGTACTTAAGTAGATAAGCCATGCGTGAGAAGTCTTTAATGAATAGAAAGTACAAAAGAACAGCATTCATTTGAATTAGAAATCTTTTAACTTTATAAATGTGCTGACTGTAACTTTTATGCATCCATGCTCATTTAAAGTATTAGTTTCTTTTAAAAAAATCTTATTGAACCCAAACTTTTTAACAGTACTAGTGTACATTTTGTGGCTAAAATATGAAAGACGGTTATGTTTCCGTCAGGAAATGACAGGTTGATTAATTACTTTGCATTACTGGACTTCTCAAGTATTGTGTTTCTTTGCACTGATGGAGTCTTGATAACTCTTGTGCATGCTTTGCTTCGGTTGCAAAGGATAAAACACTTGCGTTGTAAAGCACATTGGTCACCTGCTGCTTTTTCAATGGTGTTATATAAATAAACCAAACTTGAAACTTGAGTTTATAATCATCAGAATGTTGTTCCTGATGGTTTGATGTGACGTAATGAGGGAGTTAAGATGTTCCTTCATAAACATTTTTTTCAAGGAGCAACCTGTTCAGTCACATCCCTTGGTTCGGGCTCAAGCCTGAGGCACCGCTGCTAAACAGCCGCCCGTAGAAAACAGCTGCACGTTTTGCAATCTGTTAACAATCACACATTTTAGGGGCTTGGGAAGGGATCGTTAAGGGCTAAAACCTAAATCTACTTCATGCCTGACCTTAATCTTTAGTTGAAATCTACCCTAGAGCAGATATCTGGATGCTCTAGGGCCTGATGCTTTCTTTGTTTTTTGACAACTAACTAATGCCACAACACTGATGAATTTAGGCAAGCTGGATTTTCAGAAAGTAATTTATGCAAGAGCTGCATGCATGGGTTGAAAATGTTTGTTGGTCCTGAACATCACATCTCACAAAACAGGACTATGTTGGACTATGTCCACAGACTATGTTGTCAAAGTGTTGACTGATGTCAAAAATGCTAATTTTGCAAAAGTGGAAATACCCTTCATATGCGCTGTCATGTAAGGAAGAAGGAAGAATAAAAACAAAAACACCATGCTTGCACTTTCATTATAATATTATTTGTACAGCTTCATTGTTATTTTGTGAACAAGCTTTCAACAATTTCAGTTTTAAGACAGAATTAAAGTCAAATATTCAACCCCATTTCAAAGTGACTTTTTTACTACACAATAGCTCTGTTCCAAAACCCAGTGAGCTGCCTGTCTGTCTACTGTCTACATAGGCAGATGTCTTCAAAGACCACATTGAAACACCCTCGTGGATGATTAAATTGGAACACACTATTGGCGGCAACTCAAAAATAACACTCCTTGAGCATGTGAGACTGGACTTACTATTGATTCCAATAGAGTTTCACATTTGCATGTTAAAACTAACTAAACTAACTAAAATATATATACATGGTCAGAGGTTTGGGGTCTGTACATTTTTTATTTAACAGCACTAAATCAGCATATTATAATGATTTTTGAAGGATCATGTGACACTGACAACTAGAGTAATGATGAAAATGCTGAAAATTCAACTTTGCAATCACAGAAATAAATTACATTTTAAAATGTATTTAATATAGAAAAAACTGTAATAATAGTTCGCAATATTACTGTTTTTGATCAAATAAATGCAGCCTTGGTGAGCAGAAGAGCAAAAACATTACATTTCTACATGTGCCAATGCATTTTTTATATATATTTAATAAGTTGTACAAATAAACATTGTAAAATAATTATAAAACAGATTTACCTCTATATGCTCTTGCAAATTGTTTAAGAACAAAAAAGTGCACCAGGTAACACGGAGTATAATACAATTTACATTTTACTTTAAAAATATGAGTAGCGGCTGCTGCCATTATGGTTCTTTATACATGACATCATGACGGTCAAATCAGAGATTTGATCAAATTCCAACTTGTTATTAGCGGAACGACAAAGAAGTGAACGGAAACACGTAATGACGTGAATGCATTATCAGAACACAACATAATTATGCGGCTACTTTTTGGAACAGCCCGTCAGAAGCATGCCTCAGATGACGTCAAGTGCTATATAGTTAGGATGCACGCTAGTTTTTGGAACAGAGCCAGTGTCTAAAACAAATCTGCGCATTTCCTTTTTATTAGTCCCCTGGCCTCACTTTAGAAACTTTATCAATCCCTGAGGGAAAATATATGATAATTGGGTTGTTACCGGCACTGACTGGGAATACAATCCATGCCTCTTGCATTTGGCAGGCAAGAATTCAACCGGATCTTATGTTGAGCAACACTTGTGTGCAATATTTGAGTCTCACCCTTTGAGAACCACATTCTTGATCACGGAGTTCCCGCCCATTGAATTTGCTCTTCCTCTAGAGATGAGACACCTAACGATGACTGCAGGAATTCAACACCTGTATGACATGAGAAAGACAGCAGAGACAAAACAAACACTTGTTTTCCACTATGATGCACAATGAGTTTTGGAAAGTACTGTATTTTCATAATTAGAAGATCACACAATATGCAAACAGGGTAATATGAACTTTTAAGTTTAGGAAACCCTAAACAAGTGATCATTGAAATGTCTAGGTTTAGTGTGTTAGATGAGCTCATGTTACTGTGAACAATGACAAGGGCACTAAAGTGGAACAGCTTTAGGCCGTGTCTTAAAGGTATAGTTCACCAACAAATGAAGAATCACCCTCATGTCTGTTCAAACTTGTATGACAATTTTTCTGTGGAACACAAAAAAAAGATATTTTGACACATGGACTAGTCTGATATTACAGTTAGAGGTTCATGGTGTTGCAAGTGATTAGTTATTTGGGTAAGTGGGTAATATGTCATGACTCAAAGCGATTCTACAAATATTGACACATTAACTGATGCTTTTCATTCATTTTCATTTTAAACATTCATATCATCTTGTTGAATGATGGAAAACATGGATATTCATTTTGAGATTAACAGTAAGTGATTTCTGAGAATCTTGTTGAATGTTTGAAATGAACCCAAGCAAACACACCCCACCCTTTATTGCTCCGCCCCCAAAAAGCACGAACACGCAATGCAAGAGTGGATGTTTCTTTATCATAGCTGAAGCGAAGCAAAATAATGCTTCGTAGGAAAAAAGCGAAGATGACAAACGACAAGGAGGAACAAAATTTTTTACATATGGTACACAAGCCAGAGTTGGTTGTTAGTCGCCAACAGCACACGCAGCTCCAGACAAACAATGACACTCAAAACTGTCCTGTTACTTCAGCTAACATTACAACAACAGCATATCTCAGTTCTGTGAAACATACACTCACTTTAAAAGATCAGCGATTTCTAAAAGTAAAGTAAAAAGCTGTAAATATGGATCTGACCGAGCATCAAAACACATTCGTAGCCAATCAGCAGTAGGGGGGCGTGTCCACTCATAATGGGGGAGGAGAGAGAGAGTGAGTAAGAGGTGGGAGATTTGAAGACTGTAAAAAGAGAGATGGCCGAGAGACATTACAAAAGAGAACAGGTCAGAGGAATATCACTGGTTATGGTGGACCCACGGAAAGCTTTCTAGCGCTGGAGAGACCTAAAAGTGAGAAGGCCTGAAAATATTAAATATAAATATAAAATATCAGTCAGTTTTTACGTTTTTATCTTATTTTATAATATCGGCTGATGACTGATATGATTCCTTCCAAAAAGATTGCTATACTGCACTACCAGTCCAAAGTTTGGACACACTTGTATTAATTTATGTTACTCTTTTTGAAGGAATTGAATTGAATTTAGTTTTCTAGACAAATATAAATTGTGCCTATGTATACTTCTAATTTAAGCATTTATAATGAATGACTTGGACCAGATAGTAGATGAAAAGTGTCATCAAATGTGCAGCATATACCTGTAAACTCCAGTGGCATTTAACAAGTGAACAAGCAGAGCTGGAATCTAGACAAAGGAGGCATTTTTTTATTAATTTAACATGAGAAAAATAAGAAAACCATAATGATTTGACTTAGTATATTTCACAAATAGTAATAAAACAACTGCTGTTTGTAACATCTATTTCAGCTAATTCAAAACATGGTACAAAGGAATCATTTTAGCATTTACCACATCAACCTCTATTTTAGTGGCCTGTATTCCTGAAATATTACACCTTATCGGAAATGATTGAGTCACAGACACATGCAATAAACAGCATTCAATAACCAAGATTAACATAGCAATGGATGAAAGTGGATATATGAAGGATCATATCTGAATCAACATGCAGCAATGCAAAATTTTCTATACTGTAACCATTATGTCCACAACTTGTAATCATTATTTCAATGAGCACACTGTTTCTGCCTAAAATATGAATACATGGTGTAAACTGTGTGATTTGTATATGTACTGTACATTTCTGAAATGCATTACTTGGACACACTCACATCTGATAGCAGATCACTCTTGTAATTTAGACACATGCATTTTCTGTAAAGCTGCTTTGAAACGATATGCATTGTGAAGAGCCCTATACAAATACAATTGAATTGAAATTGAAGGATTACAATTTTTTTGCTCATTTTGTGTATTTTCTGTCATATCACCTTCACTATCTGAGTATTGATTGATTTCACCTCTGCTTTATTCTCCAGTATGTCAGGGAACCAATAATAAGCTGACTCAGCTGGCACAGCCAGACGACCACTACAGGGCCATGGTGCGGATGTATAGTAACTGCACAATAGTGCTGGAGAACCTGGAGATAACCAACATTCAGGAGTACCAAGACCTCTCTTTTCTCACGGTGAGTGACATCACGTGCCGGTATAATAAAATAGCAACCTAAATATACAATTATGAGACTAGATCATTGATTACTAATTAGTTATAGACTGCTAATTGGTTAAATGAACAAGGCTGCTTTTTATGTTAAATAAGATCTAATTATTGATTAAAAGGGTCCCCTAGAGAAAAACCAAACAAATGCCAACTTACTGATATAAATATTATAATTAAACTTTATTTGGAGTACGTCTTTATTGCACATTTCTTCATTTTAAGCCTAAAATGTGTTAAATATCACTATTAGTATGATCACTGATCTCACCTCAATTGGCTTTATGCCCAGCTGCACTACTTCCTGAACTTCAGCCAGCTCCTTTGTTTCCTGTCTGCCATTATTGGACAAACTGATTAATCCAGGTGTGTCTGATTATTGTTACTGAGGTCAGACACACCTGTATTAATCAGTTTGTCCAATAATGGCAGACAGGAAACAAAGGAGCTGGCTGAAGTTCAGGAAGTAGTGCAGCTGGGCATAAAGGCTATTGTAGTCTTGAGTTATCTTACGGGAATGAACACGTCACAATATTCCTCATTTAAATAATTCCTGTTTAAGGCATATGTGACATTACCAAAACAAACTTTGCTTTTTGGAAGGAGAAGCTTCATAGAGACCGGAAATAAACAGGGCTGCGTTTCCCAAAAGCATCATAAAACCTAAGTTGATCGAAGAACAATTTCCACCAATGCTCTCTACGATCGACTTAGGCTTACGATGCTTTTGGGAAACGCAGCCCAGAGCGTTACAGACAGGCTGGGAAGAGAGCTGCTGCAATAATGTAAAATATGTGAATGTTTTTAGAAAAATCAAGCTTGAAAACCCATTCTAGTAGACCCCAAAACAAAATCAAGGCTTTGAAAAAGGGCATTATAGGTTTCCTTACAGTCTGAAGGAAGAACAAACAAATCTGAGACTTTTTAAATGGGATTTAAGGGGCCTGACTACAATATTCGTTCTGTTTCATACCCACAGAGTATTGAAGAAGTTGGTGGCTACGTTCTAATAGGAATAAACTACGTGGATGTGATACCATTGGGAAACCTACGCCTCATTCGAGGACATTCTCTCTTTGATGGCAAGTACGCCCTTGCTGTGCTGGCAAACTTCCACAGGAATGACTCTTTAGAGAACAGCAGCATCAACGGCCTCAGAGAGCTGCGCATGAGCAGCCTCACAGGTAGAAGCGCATTTTATTTACTATTTTAGCAGATGCTTTTATCCATATCGACTTACAGTACAAATGAAAAGCACATTTACGCATCGATAAGCACCACATTGTGTTGTAAACAGCTTGCAATACATAGGCTCATTGCTGTTTCTGCCCTAGAGCTGTATGTGAAGTTACATTTTCTATTTACAGAGAACCGTTTTTTTCTCTTTATCTGGCAGAAATTCTTAAAGGCGGGGTTAAAATATCTCACAATCCTTTGCTTTGCAATGTGGATACCATACAGTGGTTGGACATTGTGCAGGACGACAGGGATGTCAATGTATCGAGAGGGACTAACCCTCAGTGTAAGTATTTAAAGTTTTATAGCATACTAGAATGATTTCTGAAAGATCATGTGACACTGAAGGCTGAAGTAATGATGCTAAAAATTCAGTTTTGATTACAGGAATAAATCACATTTTAAAAATATTACAAAAGAAAACAGTTATTTGAATTTGTAATACTTCAGAATAATTCTGTTTTTACTGTATTTTTGATCCAATAAATGCAGCCTTGGTGAGCATAAAAGACTTGTTTATTTTAAATGTATATTAAATGTAACACAAAATAAAATTCTTCACTTCAATAAAACACTTTCTTCATTACCTCAGGCATACGATGTGACTCGGCGTGCTTTAATGGATCGTGTTGGGCTCCAGGACCAGAGAACTGCCAGACCTGTAAATTCAATTGTTTATGTAATTCTCCAAAGGCAAATGTGTGAGTGAACAATGTCCTAACTAAGGTCTTCTTTGTCAGTGACTCGGTTGAACTGTGCTGAGCAGTGCTCGCGGAGGTGCAGGGGTCCCAAACCCTCTGACTGCTGCAGTGAACACTGCGCTGCGGGCTGCACTGGACCCCGAGCCACAGACTGCCTGGTGAGTGGTCAAACATCTCTTACAATCATAAAAGATAAAGGTCTAACATTTTAAATGAAGCATTTTGTAAGTTTAACACAAGATACGTGAAAAATAAACATACTGAGTGCATATTTACCAATCTTACCTGCTGATTGGGTTCAACCTACAAAGAAAATATGTTTTATACTTTATTTTAATATTTAAAATGATTTAAAATACATTAAAAACTTTTGTTGTTTGATATAATTGTATTATGTATTTTGTTATTATTATTATATTGACTTATTTAACAGTTGAAATATTTATTTTATTTGTGTTATTCTTAATATTTTGGGAATTCACACTTATTTCTGCCAAATTCTAATCATCAATTCTAATCACCAATTGTGCAATAAACTTTTTAATTTCATTTTTAAAATCAATTTACAGTTATTCAGTACCTTGTCATATTTTGTGTACTGTATGTAACTGTGTACGGTCTCTTCTTCCGCAGGCCTGCAGAGACTTCCAGGATGACGGGACGTGCAAGGATGCGTGTCCACGTCTAATGCTGTATGACCCCAACAATCACCAACTTGTTCCCAATCCCAACGGGAAGTACAACTTTGGTGCCACCTGTGTGAAGAAGTGCCCCTGTAAGTACGCCTGAGATCATTAAGATCACTTTAACAAGAGGAGATACTTCTTTCCATTAAAACTAGGGGTGCACGATATATCGGCCGCCGATATAATATCGGCCGATATGGTCATTTTTTTTTCACATCGGTATCGGTCCGATGTCAAAATAGGGCCGATGTGAACAGGCCGATATTTGACGTGTGAAGTTGAAGATTAAGTTACTGATGCTGACTCGTGCAGTGAACGCGCCTGAGAGAAATACACATTTCATACAGATGACATAAGCAGAGAACAGTCTGTTTTCTTTCATTTTGAATTGTTCTGTTTAAAAATAGATGTTAAAGCTTTCTATATAGGCTATGTCTCAGGTCTGTGAGGCAGGTAGGTTTCGGTTCATTTGAGACGCGCTTCAGTTCACGCGCTTTCGCCTCCATGTCCTGATTAAATATTTTCTAATATTTACTTTGTTTATTTTTGATGAAACATTGATCAAAATTAAGATACAATTAATACAAAACGAAATTAAATTTAAAGACAGTCTTTGTGCTTTCTGTTTGAGGTCTCTGTGAAAGTTTTAAAGCAGTCTTTGGACGTGCATTACAGAGAACTGTCCCGTCAGTAACATTGTTAACGCAGTTCAGTGCGACTTATGATTTTTCCCTCATGACACATTTTTGATTGATCGTTTTTTGACTCGTAGATATTTGAATATTGCTTGATATTTGATACCCGTTCGAATTTGATTTTTTCTCAAAAGTGACCGCACGTGTGATTTGTGGATTACTGATAAGCGCGAGTGGAGAAACAGGCGTTTATTATTCATTCTGTGTTGAGAAGCGTACCTTCATGTGTTACGTTATTGTGTTGATAATAACTAAAGTAGCCTACCTAATTATGTTACATATTTATTTTGTATGAAAACTAGCGCGTTCGTTACTTATGGATTAAAAAGTAGGCTACCGATGTATCAGTGCTGCGCGAGCTGTCCCTCACAAACACGGACGCGCGCACACAGAGAGAGAGAGAAGATAATTGTAAAATGAAAAATTGACGGGCTAAGTTTAAATTTTGTTCTTGCTTGTTTTTTTTTCTTTCAAAATGTCAGAAAGCATTTTGTATTATCCATCCGATCCGTGTTTTTAAAATTCGTTAAATGACGGATGTTTTACTGTTAACACAGCCCATATGTCGGATTCGTCTTATAGCCTACTTGTTATTATTTTTAGAATAAGTGATTCGTTATCCTATTATTGGACTCCTGTCTAATCATTGTCAACTGTTTTCTATAAATATGTTTGTATTGGCTAACATTTATTCAGCTAATGCGTGTCCTGTTTAAAATGTGCAATGTTCAAAGGCAAAGACAGCACGTCACAAATAGAAGCCCTTTTCCCTGTGCTATTTAGTATCATATTTGGATATTGGAATAATAAATTAAGTAGCCTATCTTAATTGTACACAATGTTCCTGGTTTTTTTTTTCCTGTTTTCTAAGGGTTTCATAATTTTAGACAAGTTGACCAGCACACATTATATGCAATGCAATATAATGCATGTGTGTCGTATGTGTGACATATTTTGCATACAGGTAAAGGTGCCCAATATCAGTCATTTCTAAAGTAAAAAAAAAAAAAAAAGTGTTTTGGAAAATAGCTCTTTATTTGATAATCATTAAAATTTGTTTTCTATACAGAGATATCGACATCGGTAAATATCGGTATCGGCCATAACAGCAATATTAATATCGGTTATCGGTATCGGCCACAATTTTCACATCGGTGCATCCCTAATTAAAACCTTTAGTTTGTAAATATGAGAGCCTCAAAAGTCATGGAGGTATACTGGCTTATTGCTATTGTGTATAACAACCATCAGCATTATCCAGAGGCAAAAAATAACACTAGTCTTTAATCAGTTATGTTTGCAAATATAAACAAAGACACACCCAGAGGTTATGCACTATGTAAACAAAGAAGTACTTTAAGTTCTATTCTAAGTCAAGGTTTATTTAAGGGAAACACTTTAGAAAAAAGCTGTAGACCTAAAATGAATTGTGTAGCTATTAATACATATATATATATATATATATAATGTATTAATAAAACATATATTGCAAAAGACCACAGCAATCTCACGTGTCTCCTCTGTAATTTTAGAAGAGATGTCAGCACCATGTATTCATTCAAAGTTGCGAATTTAACTTCTGTGAAAAATTGGAAAATCGCATAAAACATTTGCGAATAAAGAAGCATTTCCATCCCATGTGTTCAAGACAATAATGATCTAAGCTATACTATCCATGTTCATTTTACAGCTCTTACTGTATGCCAGTTGTCTAATTTGTGTGCGTTTTATTTTGTTTGTTTTATTTAAGTAGGAGCAGTATTGATATTTAACTGAAACATGACTGCAAACTCCTCTCTCTGCTCCAGACAACTTTGTGGTGACTGATCACGATGCCTGCGTTCGAACCTGCAGCAGTAACATGCATGAAGTGGAGCAGAACGGAATAAGGAAGTGCAAACAATGTGACGGCTTGTGCCCAAAAGGTCAGCAACATCATTATTAAATAATTTCTGAAATACAGTATTTACATGAAATGTGAAATGAGTTGACCCTGTGTGTTTTGGTTCAGTCTGTAATGGTCTCGGAACGGGGGCGCTTGTTAACACCATCGCAGTCAACGCGACCAACATTGATTCATTTATCAACTGCACCAAAATAAATGGGCACATTACAATAATGAAGACGACTTTTCAAGGGTGAGATTTTATGGACTACCTGTGACAAAATCAACCAAACTCTGAATGTACTGCATTAATAAATCTAATGTCTTTTTTAACAAATGTTTTTAAAGGGATGTTTTCACAAATACTCCAAGCATGGACCCTGTGAAACTCGACTATTTCAAAACAGTCAAAGAAATATCAGGTAGACTACACAACTATATACATATATAAAATATATATATCTTTATATATTAAATATAATGTATACATAATTATACAAATAAACATTTTTAAATAATATATATAAATATATATATATTGTGTGTGTGTGTATTATGTACGTATGTATATAATTGTGTATATATTATATATATATATGTGTGTGTGTGTGTGTACATGTCTGTGTATATACACATATACATACACACACATATGTATGTATGTATATGTATGTATATGTATGTATGTATGTATGTATGTATGTATGCATGCATGCATGCATGCATGCATGCATATACATATACATATACATATACATATACGTGTGTGTGTGTATGTGTATATACACAGACATGTACACACACACACACACACACACACACACACACACACACACACACACACACATATACATATGTGTGTATGTGTATGTGTATATACACAGACATGTACACACACAC
Source organism: Scardinius erythrophthalmus (assembly GCF_964197995.2). Classification (NCBI taxonomy): domain Eukaryota; kingdom Metazoa; phylum Chordata; class Actinopteri; order Cypriniformes; family Leuciscidae; genus Scardinius; species Scardinius erythrophthalmus. Next base: position 27,819,758 of record NC_138242.1, on the reverse strand, counting down.
ACACACACACACACACACACACACACACACACACACACACACACACACACACACACACACACACACACACACACACACACACACACACACACACACACACACACACACACACACACACACACACACACACACACACACACACACACACACACACACACACACACACACACACACACACATATATATATACACACAATTATATATATACGTACATAACACACACACACACACACACACACACACACACACACAATTTGAATATGTCTTTGAGGAAAGGTAGATAAAACCTTATTTAGCAATTTAGCAAACTTATTTATTTAATTTTTCTCAGGGTTTCTGTTAATCCAAGACTGGCCTAAACACCTCAAATCCCTCAGTTCCTTTGAGAACCTGGAGATCATCAGAGGAAGAACAAAACAGTTAGTTCAATCATGTCAACTTACAAATAACTAATGTTCTCTGCATATCAAACATGTTTCTATCATATAAATGACACACTTCACCTTTAACCAGTGTTCCTCTCTTTACACCTCCCACAAATGCAGCAACACCGTCAGTTTTGCCGCCATAGACATTACACACCTGGAGTATCTCGGCCTGCGTTTGTTGAAGGAGATCAGTGATGGCGACGTGGTGATCAAAAACAACCGCCAACTCTGTTACGTTGATGGCAGCTACTGGCCAAAGCTGTTCAGATCTGATAAACAACGCATACGAACTGGAAACAACGCAGCAGTGCACACCTGTGGTGCGGGACAGTATTCACATATTTTGTTTTTCAATTTTCAACTCATTTGTTGGCAAGCAGTTTTGGGTTCGGTCATGTCAGGTCACAGAATCTCTTGTTTGCTCTTCAGAGCAGCAGAACAATACCTGTGACCGCATGTGTGGAGAGGAAGGCTGTTGGGGTCCGGGGCCGTCCATGTGTGTCTCCTGTCAGCATGTAAGCCGTAGGGAGCGCTGTGTCAGTCACTGCAACCTGCTGGATGGGTAAGTGTCCAACATTTAGCTCATTTAACATCTCCCTAAGGTTTTTTGCACAAATGCTGCTCATTTACAAATTAAATATTGACTATTGATAAGTTGTTTTCTTATGATTAAAAAAAGTAGAAAGTCTATTCATTGTTAAATTAAATTTAATATGCATAATATCAGATCTATGGGTTTGCATGTTCCTTGGTGGGTTAATAGTGCATTAGTGCTCGCCAACAACGCCGGAAGTATTTTTTCCTTTCTATTTTTCCATAGGAATTTGATAAAAGTCTTTGTTAAAGCATTTTGAGAACATGAACCAAGACAATTATTTTGTACGATTATGTACTTTTCTGCAGTTCATGAGAGTTCCCATTTTCTGCAAGCTCTTTTGGTTCTATTTGCTTGCAGCAACTCTCTGATTGGTGGAATTTTCTGTACAGCATCATGGGTAATATAGTTTTTCACCATAAGTTCAGCTGTTAATCATTATTTAAAAATAAGTTGAAATAATGGCTTCAACAAAATCATATACCATTGATTTACAATCTCGTAGCTCACAGTATGATGTTTTAGGGAGAAGCACGTTCAGATACTTAACCAAATGAACACTGGAGGAGCACATTCAATTAATCAACTCAATTAGCGTAATTATTCTGTCTTTAAAGGCTTATGAGTTATTGTTAAAAATCTATTTTTATTGTTTTTTTACTTACCGGAAACCGACTGTCACACTCTATATGCAATGTTTCCACAGAGACCCCCGAGAGTTCATCTCAGAGAATGTGTGTTTGGAGTGTGACCCTAAATGCAAGATTCTGAACGGGACATCAAGCTGCTCTGGGCCGGTATGTCATATGTATCTTTCAAAGCCTATATAAACTATTATTAATGATGCTTGCTCACACTAGCTAGGGATCTAAACTAGGGATCTGAGCAAACCCCTAACCCTAACTTGATGGTGTAAATAATCAGTGAGTGACACCTAAAATCACACGGCTTGTTGAGGGGAGTTGTGCTATTACTTTTCTGATAAATCAAACTTGCAATTTCAGCCTGGCAAAAAAATCTTTCATCAAGACTAGGACAATCATCACTCACATTTTCCTCAGAAAATGACCAAATCTGAGTGTAAACTAATAATGATAAGAGGTCAGACCTATTAAAGGGTTGGAATGTGAATGTGGTTTTCTGTTTCTCTCATTCTAGGGAGCCGATCAGTGCACTGAATGCGCTCACTTCAAAGATGGGTCGCACTGCGTCGCACAGTGTGCTCAAGGTGTGCTGGGCCTTAATAACCGACTTGTGTGGACGTACCCAGACGAAACCGGACAGTGTCAGCCATGCCATCCTAACTGCACGCAAGGGTAGGAACAAGATAATCCTTATTAGATAATAATGATTACAGTTATTTAGTAACAATTAGCCTATTATTATTATTTTTACACAACTGGTATATTAGAATTATTCCAGTGTTTCCACAAACATTGAGATTTTATTACATTACAAAGTACATAATTCTGAGTATTAATAATTATTATTAAAGTAAATTGAATTAAAACTATTATTTAAATAATATAAATGATTTGTATTGTTATTTATATTTTGGTTTATGGTTAACAGAATCCAGTTGGTTTAAACAAGCAGAAATACAATAAAATTATGGGGTCACAAAATAAAGACTACCACTAATTTTAAAATGTTCATGTTATTATAGGTGCAGTGGACCAGGACTGGAAGGTTGTAAACCAAAAGGGTACAGTAGTTTATGGGTTGTTGTTACTAGACTACATAAACTACATAAGATACATTAGATAAAATGCTAAATATGTAAAAGTAAGAGTAAAATTAAGTTTTTACCTGTTGAATATCAGAGTTTCACTCAAAAATATGGAAGCAAAATGGGTCGCAAATGCGGTTTCAATTGCTGACTTCATTTGAAATGTGTTTTATGAAGGTAAATGATCTGATATGCTCTCTCTAGCTCTCACATGCCTGTAGTGGCGGCTGGCATTGTCGGAGTCATGCTGATGATTATGGTCCTCATCCTTTTCATCTTCATCATCTTCCGCCGACGACACATCCGACGAAAGAGAACTCTACGGCGCCTCCTTCAGGAGAGAGAGGTAAGCCCCAAAAGTGTGTAACAGATTAAACAACTTGAATGAAACCCCAATCTAACCATATTTACATGATTCTGCAGTTGGTGGAACCGTTGACTCCCAGTGGTGAAGCTCCCAACCAGGCTCTCCTTCGCATCCTAAAGGAAACAGAACTGAAGAAAATAAAAGTCCTCGGGTCTGGAGCATTTGGCACAGTCTTTAAGGTACGTTTATGAATAAAAAACACACTCCAGCCTAATAAAGCTTTGATGTATTGGATGTGTATCTGAAACATTTAAAGTCAACAGGACATCAAAATGGACCATATTCACACACACACTATATTTTCTCCTGAATTTCCTAGGGATTGTGGATTCCAGAGGGTGAGGGTGTGAAAATTCCTGTTGCTATCAAAGTTTTGAGAGAGGTCGCATCTCCCAAAGCCAACAAAGAGATCTTGGATGTGGGTATCGTGCCATGTTTACTAATGATTAACAATCATCCCAAATAACCTTGCATTTAAAACTTGTGTTTTGATGTTTCAGGAGGCATATGTGATGGCCGGTGTGGATCATCCTCACGTGTGTCGTCTGTTGGGAATATGCCTCACGTCCAACGTCCAGCTCATAACCCAGATTATGCCTTTCGGCTGCCTGCTGGATTACGTACGGGAGAATAAGGATAATATCGGCTCGCAAACTCTGTTAAACTGGTGCGTGCAGATCGCCAAGGTGAGTTCAAAGTTGTGTGTGTCCTACTGTATGTCAGCTGCTTACCCTCAATATACAAACATATTTCACTGCAATTGTTAATGTAACAGCCATTCAATTTAACCAGGATAGAAACATATTTGTGTGAAATACTTGTGTGAAATAGTTATTTAAAGTCTAGAAAGTAACTCCAAATAAAAATTCCAAGATGCATGAATCTGTTTGCTCTATATATTTGCAATGTATAATAATATATTTCTATTGTAGTCACATTACTGTTACCGTTACATTTAGGGTGTTTTAAAAGTTTTCAAAAGTTTTAATGTTTTTGAAAGAAGTCTCTTATGCTGCACCAATATTGCATTTATTTGATGAAAAATATAGTAAAAACATTATATTTTTAAATATTATTACAATTTAAAATAACTATTTGAATATATTTTAAAATATAATATATTCCTGTGATCAAAGCTGTATTTCCAGCATCATTACTCCAGTCTTCAGTGTCACATGATCCTTCAGAAATCATTCTAATATGATGATTTGCTGCTCAAGAAACATTTCTGATTATTATCAATGTTAAAAACAGTTGTGCTGCTTAATAATTTTGTAGAAACTGTGATACTTTTTTCAGGATTCTTTGGTGAGTATAAAGTTCAAAAGAACAGCAATTGTGTGAAAATAGAAATCTCTGTTTACATGATAAATGTCTTTACCATCACTTTTGATCATTTAATGCATCCTTGCTGAATAAAAGTGTTCATTTCTTTTGAATTTTTTTTTTACTGACCTCAAACAAAAACAATAGTGTATAAATCTTGCATAAACCTCGTACATATACCAAGTGCATAAATAAATATTTATGTGTTAAATTATGTATAAATAAACTAAAAGGTCCTGCGCTCACAACACTCTCATAAATAAATTCCCTGCATTTCCTCTTGAAAACAGCAAACTAGTGATTCTGAAAGTGTCTGGGAATCAGCTGATTGGACGCACACAGCATTGATTGACATCTTTGGAATTTCAAAAACATTTTGACCCTTCTCAACAGGGAATGACCTACTTGGAGGAACGTCACCTGGTCCATCGTGATTTAGCGGCCAGGAATGTGCTGGTGAAGACTCCTAACCATGTGAAGATCACTGATTTTGGCCTGGCCAGACTCCTGGGTTCAGACGAGAAGGAATACCACGCTGATGGAGGGAAAGTAGGTCATGCATGAACAATCCACTGATTCACAGCGGGAAAACAATACCGATTCAAAAAGCATGTAAACTGAAATGCATTTCCATGTGTATATATTTGTTGATATTTACAAGAAAGTATTAATTTAAATGTTTTAGGTGCCTATAAAGTGGATGGCTCTCGAGTCGATTCGTCACTGGACTTACACTCATCAAAGTGATGTCTGGAGTTACGGTACGTGCTTATCTCTACATATTATACAATACGAACTGCATTCATTATTATTCTCAAGTCAGAATTGTGAGATAAAAAGTCGCAATTATCTTTTTTTATTCTGTGCCAGAAACAAGCTTCCATAGATCATGGGCAAAATGGTATAAATCAATGCAAACATACAGGGGTTCCACAATTCAAATATTAATGCTAATTCAGTTTTTACCCGATAGCCACTAAAACGGTTGTGTTTTTGGGGACACTTTGCCAAATGTGTTTGCCAAATCATGAACTACACTACGTTAAACCTCATGTCCCCCTGAGACGAGAGATTTCTGAATTGTGTGTCTGGAGAAAAACCTCAGATGACGCAAAAATCGTCATTTTGCGTCATCGGAGGCTTTTTTGGCCAGATTCTAGAGACTACAGCCAGTAGGAGGAGCTCGTCCTTCATGTTTTCAACCCGCCCACAGTGGAATCTCACCATAAAACGGTGTCTTTTCAGTTTCGAGTCAACTAGTAGCCTAGTTCTTCCGATACTGCCCTCTGTAACCGGTAGGCGTGGCTTGGGAGTGGCCACGTAGGGCAGCGAAGCAAGTGCATTCTGGGAGTTGTTGTCTTTCATCCACATTTTCTGGCTTTTCTCAGTCTAGAAGGCACCAACTTCTAAAATAATTTCACATTTCTACTACAAAAATGACCCAAATTTAAATGCACATTCATCTTTCCAGCGGTAAAATATCCTTTTAATATCCAATGCATTAACAAATTCAACTATATTGTAAAGTGTTTATTGATATATTTACCTGTCCTCTTCAGGGGTCACTGTCTGGGAGTTAATGACATTTGGATCCAAACCGTACGATGGAATCCCAGCCAGAGAGATTGCAGATATTCTGGAGAAGGGAGAGCGTTTACCGCAGCCATCCATCTGCACTATAGACGTGTATATGATCATGGTCAAATGTGAGTGCTAATGTTGCAATCATAATTCAGAATGTCATATGGAAGCTATAATGTGGCTATAAATACAAGTATTGAAAAATCCTGTCATAGACATTACAAATATAGGTAACACCTTATTTTGATGGTCCACTTTAGACATTCTACTAATACATGTCAACTTATTCTACTAACCCTAACAGTCTACTGATACTCTGAGAGTCAGTTGACATGTAGTTGCAAAGTTACTTATAGTTAGTGTAATGTTGACAGTGGACTATTGAAATTAACCCAAATATAAACATTTCAGATGAACATGATTTGTATGTAACAATTGCATAATATATAACAGCATTTGAAGGTCAGTTGACATGAAAGAACATACATTTCTATCTACATCTAGGTTGGATGATTGACGCTGACAGCAGACCTCCCTTCCGCGAACTTGTGGCAGAGTTTTCAAAAATGGCCCGAGATCCGTCTCGCTACCTTGTCGTTCAGGTAGTTTTCACAAACGCTTTCCTCCTGGGAATGAAAAAAAAATATAATCTTATTTAACTGACTATTTTTGCAATTTAATAAAATGCATAAAACGTACTAAAAATAAAAATGCAAGAAAATTATATTAAAATGAAATTTATTTAATAGGTTTTCTACTTTTTATTTAATGTATTGTACAGTAATATACAGTTTCTGAAAAAAGCAGCAATACATATTTTCTTGACTTTATGATTATTGTATTTTCAATCACTATGATAAATTATTTAAAATATTTATGAGACTTTTAAACTAAATTTGAAAAGTTTAAATATATATATTAAATGAATTCGCATAATAGTCTTATCATTAACCAATTTTTGTCAATTTTTTTTTTCAATAATTACGATTATTTATTTAAACTATTAGTTATAATTTTGAACTTAATTATAAGTTTAAATATATTCAAATAAGAAAGGTTTATTAACCAGTGTTTGCCAATTATTGTTTTTCCAATAATTTATATTTTTTATATTTAAATTTAAACTGAATTTTAAGTTTAAATATTTAGAAAAAAATAATTCACATAAGAAACAGTTTTATCATTAACCAGTTTTTGCCATTTATTGTTTTATCTCAATAATTATAATTTTTGAAAATGCTTTTGACAATTTTGAGCTTAATTTTAAAAGTTTAAATATATTAAAAATTGCTTCAATATCAATAATTGATATTTTTATATTTATAAGTTTGAACTGAATTTTAAAAGTGTAAATATTTAAAAAATTTATTCACATAAGAAGAAATAAATTAATTCACATAAGAAGATTGATCATTAACCAGTTTTTGATGCTATCAATTTTCCATTTGACCCAGGGAGATGATCCCACATACCTGCCCAGCCCGACGGATTCCAAGTTCTTCCGGTCGTGGATCAGCACAGAGGATATGGATGGTGTGGTAGATGCAGAGGAATACCTGCTGCCCAACAAGAGATTCTTCAACCAGTCGACACAACCCGTGTCTGAGTATCACAATTCAGCCGTCAGTATCTCTGTCTCACACCTGGACAATGCATCATTATCTATATAAGGCAATTACCCTTCATTAGACGTGATGCAAGATGATTCATTCATATTTTGTGTATTGTTTTAAGGACAACTATACGAATGGTGTGATGTTGCGCTACATTATGGACCCCACGCATAAAGACCTTATGCTGCCAGGTATTATGTTGAATTACTCTTATGCTTGTCATGTTATTTAATAATCTTTAAAAATGATTTATGAAACCAAACTGAGGGAATATAGATAAAAGTTGTAATATATATATATATATATATATATATATATATATATATATATATATATATATATATATATATATATATATATAATATATATAGTATTCATTAATATTTTTAATTATATTTTAAGTTTTTAATTTAATATAGTAATTTTGGGCTTGTCATTTTTTTAATATTTATATATAACTTTAATAAAAAAAAATCTCTTTTAGTAATTTTTTTTACTACAACTTTTCAGTTAATGCCAAGGCAACATTTCCAATTTTCAGTTTAATTTAAATTTATTTCCTAATTTTTATATTTTATACTTTATTTTAGTTACCGAAACAAATTTAATTGTTTTAGCTTAAGTTTTTGTTAACAATAAGAATACTATATAGATGGTTACACTCCATGTCCCATATATTAGGCAATTAAAGTTCTAATCTCATCATTTTATTTTTGCCTTTATATGCAATTAATATTGTTGTTTCATCGGCACATTTCATCTTCTCTTTCCCACAGAGTACATGAACCAGGACGTGACTATAGCAAGCAATATGATCAACCCAAACTACGACCGTAGACAGACAGAAAACGGATATGTAGACACGTACCGCTGTAAACCCGAGGGTCCGGAGTACCTGAACACGTCCTGCTCTACTCTACCACGATCCCCGTGTGCCAGTCTCGATAACCCCGACTACCAGCAGAGCTTCCTACCCTCTTCCACCAGCGACGTCTTTTTCCTTCCAGCAACCGAGAACTTGAACTACCTGGGACTTAGCAAAGCCATGCAGTCTCACGTACGTTAGATAAACGGGACGAAAATATGAATTGCACTGCCTGAACTTCTAGGACTCACACACAACATGTGTTAGTATTGCAGCTAGAGAACATCAGCAAGTCACGTCGCTGTGAGGACGTCCGGAAATGCTTGAAGGCGACTGCCGTAATGAACTTCTTCTCGAAAGGAAGAATGTATGAGACATTAAGCTGTGAGTAATGTGTTGAATGTCAAGCTAGAGCACATTTCAGTATTTCTCTAGAATGTGAGTAATTAATGCTTTTGATGAATGTTGCCGTCTGATGTAGCATAACTTAATTTATTGAACCCAAATCAGCTTTTAACACTTCATACTGTTTAACTGTTGTCATTTTTAATGTGATTTAGTAATTAACCCTGGGTAGTATTTGTAAACGCTGGGTTAACATTAAACTAGCTAAATAACAGGGATTGGACAAGTTGAGAATGTGAAAAGCACACGACCGGTTTTAATTGCTGTCAATTAAAGAATATCAACATGAAATGGTGCTCGCAACCCCCATTTTACTTCTGAGATATACACTATCTTTCAAAAGTGTGGGGTCAGTACGATTTTTTTTTTTAAAGAAATTATTTTTAAGATAATTAAAAACATTAAATTGATCAAATTGATCAGACAGTAAAGACATGTATGGATATGATGTTACAAAAGATTTGTAAATGCATTTTTTTTACATTCATTAAAGAATCTTAAGCAAATGTATCAGTTTCCTCTACAATATTAAGCAACATTGATAATAACAAGAAATGTTTCTTAATCAGCATATTAGAATGATTTAATGTGACACTGAAGACTGGAGTAATTAGGAATTGTTTTTTATATATATATATAAAAATGTTTTTAATGTATTTTTGATCAGATAAATGCAACCTTGGTGAGCAGAAGAGAAAAACAATCTAACCAACCCCAAACTTTTGAAAGGTAGTGTAAATCTTGAATAACGTGTGAAAAATGTGTGGCAGAAACTCATTACACTGTCATTGATTGATTGATTGATTGTGAAAAATTGTGCGTTACATACCAGAATTGAGTCAGAAGGTTGGAAAGGAGGATCTCTTGATGACTGGAAAGGAAAAGGTTAGTCAGATGTCGGCTGAAAAGGAAAGTTGTTTTAGAGGCTGAGCCAATTTGGTCAAATTTTGATGAAAAGATTACAAAAACAGGCATGTTTTTATTAAGAATAAACTGCACAAATGATTTGAATAGTGTGAACATCAATTTGGCCGTCATGTTGACTTCTGAGACAATACAAATATTCATAATTCTGTGTGAAAACCCCTCTCATGTACCAGAACTGTCTGGGTAACAACAGAAAAGCTTGTAAATATAACATACGCTTTGAACAGTTAAGAAATATGTAATTATGTCTAAAAGTAAAATTCACAGACACAATGCATAAATGCTACCCTCTCAATTAAGGACCCTTGAACCCTGGACTGTACTTAATGGACTCTCAAATGAATATTTCAACTGACCATCTACATTTGGTTTTAATAATTTAACACCTAGGCCTTAGAGAAAAACACTTAATATTAATTGAAAGAAATGCTAAAGGGCTAAAAGGCTTTTTGATGTTTTTCATTCTGCTTTAAACCGCTGAGTTAACAAATCAGACTGCTTGTTTTCTGTCCCCTGAGACACATTCTCACAAGTGTGCACTTATCAGACGATCTACTTTTACATTTCAGGGGGAAAAACAGGCCATTATGATATTTTAACTCTGCAGGGTCCCATCAATATTGAATTGAAACACCCACTACATTTTAAATGACAGGAAATGTTCAGAAAACGCTGAATACATTTTTGTTACACTTTATTTTGATAGTCCACTTTAGACATTCAACTACTAACTAGAAGTAACTTTGCAACTACGTCAACTAACTAGGAGTAGGAGACTTTTAGGGTTAGTAGAATAAGTTGACATGTAGTTGCAAAGTCACTTATAGTTAGTAGAATGTCTAAAGTGGACTATTGAAAACCGAAGTCTTAATGCAAATTTGACTGTGAAAGCGATTAAACTTCAAACCTGCATCCACTGCGAGAGCCCACAAAAACATCTGCATTATTTTAGTATGTAAACATACTTCATGTAGCTCAATCTTCATGAGATCTGTGCAGATCTACTGCATTATGCACCTGTGAATGTCAATTGTTTTAGAAATTTAGCAACATCAATGTGGTTTCAATCTGTATAGACACTTTGTTACATCTCAGTGTTATTAAATTAAATTGTGTTGAAATGTGATAATGAAGTCTTGTGATGTGGGCTCAATTCAGTTATTTAATATATGATTGCCAGAGGAAGTCTGTGTAGACAGAATGCTATGGCAACTCACAGGTAGGGCAGATAAGATACTAATTACAAATCCCAAAGATCTGTAGGTGGTAGGGTTTAACGATAGCAAAAATGTTAAACCTAAAACAATCAATTGACCAGTAAAATCTCAAAAAGCAAATAAAATGAACAAATAGTCACTATTAACATATATTTATTATATATACTGTAAAAGCTAGACATTTTTTTCCCCCAAATATTTACATGATTAAGCTTCACATACAGATCATTAAGTTGACTCTTGCAACTTGGCGATTTTAGTAACTCTCCATTGAAACCAATCTGTTACAGCGTTATCCTCCTAAACCCATCTGTACTTCATGGCAAACATGCATAGAAAAGACAGTTAAGTGTCTCTTTTTAACACTTGACTTGCTCTAGAGCTTCATACGGTTGGTTTTCATTTTGCTACTCAATGGAATACAGATTCCTTCTGGTTAGACCATCGTTTTAGCGGTTACCGTGGTCCTTCACGCCGTGGCTTGCTTCATCAAAGCGTTCTCCCCAAACGTTTCCTTAAAGAAGATAACATGCTCCTCACAGTGCTCTCCTGGAACAGGAAGATGATGTCAAATGAATTCCAATCATGTGCTGATATCTGCTCTAATCAAGTTTAGTCCCATTTCGTGAGCACGCATCAATCATTCATCAAAACCACCTACCTTGGTTAAAACCAGGATTACCACGTAATCGCATATTCCTCTGCTCGAAGAAGCGGAAGATGGTGTAGAACAACATTGTGTTGTTTGTTTGCCGTGCAGCGTCCAGAAACTTCCGAGCGGAGACGTTGTCGTGGCCACCAACGCTTCGGATGAAGCGCAGAGCGGCTAAAACCTGCTGCTTGGACAGAAGAACTTCCACAATCTCATCGTTAGCGGTGGACAGCCTCTGTGATACACACAAAAACACACGTCAATCACTCAGAGAAAGCCAAAATGAAGCTTGATTCACCGCTGGCAAAACGGGCTTTCAATAAAACTTGGCTGTCTATGCAAGTAGAAAGGTGGAACAAAATTGAAATCAGTGCTACCTGACACAGAAAACAGAGAGAACGGGCTGTTGTCTTGCCTTTTGCCAAATAGATAGGAAAACTTCAACACCCATAATGCACTTGTCATGTTGCCGTCTGAGGCCACGCTCACCAGTCTGCTATGATACTCTAATACCGCCTTGCTTTAGTAGGAAATACTCTTAGTAAACTTTCAGTGGGAGTGAGTTACTTTTGGTTTCCAGTGAAGAATCCTACAGAGCCCCTAAAGGGACATGCTGGTGGAAAAGAATATGAGATGGAGTAAAAAAAATAATGTCAACTCTCTAAACTCTGTAAAACTCTGTAAAACTCTCCCAAACTCTCTTGGGGGAACGCAAACATTTTGCGAGCGAATGCAAAGTTTCTTGTGGCGCTCCGTAGGATCCAGCGGGTTGTAGGCAGTGGCTAAAGACGGCAAAGAATCATAAATATGGAGAGAACACTGACGGAAATCTGGAAAACCTCCATGTTTGTGGTCTCTATTTTAAACTGGATGACTGTGAAGTGTTCTAGGCCAAACAAAGGGGGGAAAACTAAAAGAAACTGCTGTTCCGGAACCAGTTCAGCGAACTTACACTGTAAATCATCTAAACTGAACATGTATGCGAGTATAAAGCGGTTTCCATACCTTGAGCATGTCCAGAGAAAGCTGGTGAGCAGGAGGATACGTGCTCTCCAGAGACAGCAGCAGACAGGCCTAGAAAAGCAGAAAACGTGAGCCAGCAACATCAATGAGAAGCCATTATTGAAGCATATTTAAGAACAATAATTTAAGACATTGAGTTTGGAACATGGAAACCTCACCAGTGGTTTGGAGTCGCTCAGGACGTGATACTGGAGAAACTGGTGCAGCATGTAGAAAAGATTGTGCTGGACCAAAGTTTTGATAACCAGCTCATACAAATAGTGCTGGAAACGAAAGATAAAGAAAGAGTCACTGTATATTACACAAACGACACACAAAAAATCTTGCTGTGACAACTAGGCAATTTGACTCAATTATGATTCTTTACTAAATAACGCAAATTTAAGATTAAATTCAGGAAGAAGTTGAACAGATTGACAAAAATCAAACATATCCAACCCAAATAGATGAAAAGAAATCAAGCTTAGTAACTTTTGAAGTTAGGTTTTACTTTAACTTAAACTTGTTTTATTTAGTTGATACTTTTCTAATGTTCAAGTTTTTCATCTAATACTTAATTTTATTTCAGCTTTATTTTAATGAACAAGAACTGTTAGCAATAGTAAAGCCTCTCTCTCCCACCACTTTTTTGCTCCCTCCACTGTCCTACAAATAAAGTCTAAAATGCTCATAAAAAAAAGTTAAGCCTTAAGCTATGTTCAATTATTGCACCGAAACCCAATTTGTTCCAATGGGGCTGAACCTGCGGTTTGTGTCTCCAAGTTTCTCCAAATGACAGTAATAGTCATTCATATTATGTTCAAAGGCATAGTTTATTTATGGAACGCCCCCAATATAAAAGATGTTGAAGGGTTAAGCGTAACGCTGGAGGCCACAGCAAAGATTATTATCAGTTACTGAAGAAGCTCAAGGGAGAATGTGTCTAAGCAACTGCAACGCCTAGCAAAACATCCAACAAACACCTGAGGGTCAGTTTAAGGTGAACCGGAGATACAACTTACAGTTATACCAGAGCTTATAAATGAAATGAATGGTTCCGAGGGACATACCAACATACTGTATGAAACTACTAGCTACGATTAATGTTTAGCAATGTTTACATGTAACAGATCCATTCAAGATTTATAGCTGGTACTCTAAATTGGTTTGTAGGTATGAGATGTTACTAGGTAAAAAAGTGATTTTCCTAAAGACCTAATTGTGTTGTTTATACCTGAACGGGGATTTGACACTGGTTAAGGGAGCGAATGTACTCCATGAGAACGGCGATGATGAATTTATGCTTCACGTCCTGTTCAAAGAAGACAATTTAGAGCATTAGAACATTATCACAACATTAGCTTTCCTTTAGACTGAGATTTTTGAGACCTATAGAACTAAAGAAAAAGTGCACACAATTGCCTTCTGAAACGAAATAAAATCCTCGTTTACCTTCTTCTCGGTGAAGTCCGACAGCACGTGTGTGTACATGTCTGACTGGTCTATCACCGCCTGTGTCCGGACGGGCCTTTTATAAGTAGTGCTGGAGCGGCTGGGCCCTGACTCAATAGCCTGAGGAGAGAGAAAAAACTAACATTTCACACAAAAATAACATTTTCTATGAACACCACAGTCACACATACATACATGGAATATACTGACCGCAGTGTACGCTTGCTCTGCGTCCAGGTATTCTTTGTACACTTGGTTGAGTTTATCAAACACTGTAGCCACCACAGAAAGGTTCCCTTTATCGCCACCTATAAGCACTGAAGACCAAGAAATGCATTTATTAAAGGGGTGGTATAATCTCCTTTTCACAAGATGTAAATAAATCTCTGATGTCCCCAGAGTGTGTATGTGAAGTTTTAGCTCAAAATACCCCACAGATATTTTTATATGGCATGTTAAAGTTGTCTCTTTTTGAGGGTGAGCAAAAACACACCGTTTTTGTGTCTGTCCCTTTAAATGCAAATGAGCTGCGGCTCCCGGCACAGAGGGCGGAGCTACAACAGCTTGTGTCCTTTTACCTCACACAGACATGCACTGAAAATTTCAAAACCTTTTAGCCTTTTATGTTCAAACCGGAGTCAGACAATGATGGAGAGACTCAAGAAGAAGTGACAACATGTAGACAACATTTCTGAATGGTTAGTTGATGATTTTATGTAGCTTATGTGTAGTTATCTTCTAGTCATTGATTAGCATATTCTGTCTTGATAATCTATAAATCGTGTTCCGGGGGCGGGGTTTATGTAAATTTTAGGGTTGGTGATGTCACTAACCCGGGAGGAATGTTGTGTAGTCTCTACCAGCCGTTTGTTGTAGTCCTTAAAAAATGATTTCTTTAAAAGCAAATATCTCCCTTTGCTTTGAACTTTGAGCGTAGTAACTTTGCAGATGTTGTTTATGCTCAAACAGCAACACTACACACTAACTGAAGTTAAAAAAGTGAAATCATAATCAACCACCCCTTTATATCTAACATATATTGTCATTGGGCCTGCTCTGTCGTGATTATTGGTCAATCGATCTAACAGCAATTGTCTGAGATAACTGCAACAATTATGCAGTTTAGATGTCCATCCAATTTTTTACCACTTTACACACTTTAACCGTAATCACTCTTGCTATGCATTGGTCTTTAAATGCATATCAGGTTCAAAACCAAAATATTTGCTAATTTTGTAATAGTAGATTAAAAGATGGTTAAAGTGCCCCTATTATGCCTTTTCAGATATTATCTTTCATGTAGTGTGTAATTTAGCTGCTTGTGAATGTAAAGATCTGCAAACTTTCAAAATGCACAATAAAAGGAGTCAAAAGAACCAATTCTGAACTGCCTGAAACAAGCCATCAGTTTTACTTCCTGTTAAACCAACTAAGGTTTGTAGCAAATTTGCATAATGCCAGCTGATGTTTTTTATTGGCTGCCCGTGAACAAAGACACGCCCTCAAACACTGTAGTTGTTGTAGCTGAGGTCTGGAAGAGTTTGGTTCATGTTGTCACCATGTCGAGAAGACGCTGTTTTCTGCTCTGTGAAATCTACTTTGCTGCTCTTCCAAAGTATGAGACTTATGGTAAAACCAACACCATGGTCTTATCACTGTGTATCAAGTGCTGAGGAAAATCCAGAGCTGTAATTCAGATATAGAAATTGGCATTTAGTTTCTGACACGTACTATAAGCAGTCGACCAGTCACAACAGACTGGGCCATTCAGAGCAGAGTAAACCAATCAGAGCAGAGTAGACCAATCACAACAGACTGGGCCATCTGACCAATCAGAAGAGAGTAGACCAATCACAACAGACTGGGCCATCTGACCAATCAGAAGAGAGTAGACCAATCACAACAGACTGGGCCATCTGACCAATCAGAAGAGAGTAGACCAATCACAACAGACTGGGCCATCTGACCAATCAGAAGAGAGTAGACCAATCACAACAGACTGGGCCATCTGACCAATCAGAAGAGAGTAGACCAATCACAACAGACTGGGCCATCTGACCAATCAGAAGAGAGTAGACCAATCACAACAGACTGGGCCATCTGACCAATCAGAAGAGATTAGACCAATCACAACAGAATGTGACATCTGACCAATCAGAGCAGAGTAGACCAATCACAACAGAATGTGACATCTGACCAATCAGAGCAGAGTAGACCAATCACAACAGAATGTGACATCTGACCAATCAGAGCAGAGTAGACCAATCACAACAGACTGGGCCATTCAGAGCAGAGTAAACCAATCAGAGCAGAGTAGACCAATCACAACAGACTGGGCCATCTGACCAATCAGAAGAGAGTAGACCAATCACAACAGACTGGGCCATCTGACCAATCAGAAGAGAGTAGACCAATCACAACAGACTGGGCCATCTGACCAATCAGAAGAGAGTAGACCAATCACAACAGACTGGGCCATCTGACCAATCAGAAGAGAGTAGACCAATCACAACAGACTGGGCCATCTGACCAATCAGAAGAGAGTAGACCAATCACAACAGACTGGGCCATCTGACCAATCAGAAGAGAGTAGACCAATCACAACAGACTGGGCCATCTGACCAATCAGAAGAGAGTAGACCAATCACAACAGAATGTGACATCTGACCAATCAGAGCAGAGTAGACCAATCACAACAGAATGTGACATCTGACCAATCAGAGCAGAGTAGACCAATCACAACAGAATGTGACATCTGACCAATCAGAGCAGAGTAGGCTCGTGGAAAGTAAGCGTTTAGAGAAACTGAATCCTTTATCGAACCGTTTCAGACACTGAGAAAAGAGGTGATGCTGCAATGTATATTAAGAGAAAATAATTATTCCTATTAGGAGACCTCCAAAACAAAATTAGGAACCTTTAAAACAGCATATTAAGGGCACTTTAAAATAATTTATTCTAAAATAACTATTATAAGGTATTTTTACTACAGTGGTCTGATGCTTACTTTGTGAGCACACAGACAAGATGACCATTTTGCAGTCTCGCCTCCGCAACAGGAAGTCCATGAGTTTGCCTTTATCCTGCAGGAGATTCAGCGTGGGCTGGAGCTTCACCTGGAGGTACCACAGATATCCTGACGCACAGAGAACATATCATTACTCTCAATCACAACATAGTTTTGATTTGATTTGTGCATTGTTTAGTAAAGTACCTTCGCTAGCACTGATGATGATATCTGGTTGAAAAACACTCCAGGAAGATGAATCTTGAATGTTAAGGAAAAATTTGAGAAGGTAAATATGGTTTTGTGCATTTCAGTTTCAGTTTACAGTTCGCCCGCAAGGATACAAAGTTCACAGGGCACAGGGGCCTGACTTGGAGCGGCCGCAGGTCCTGTAAGGGTGTGGAAAGAGAAATTACCTTCTTTGCACTTTCAGAGAAGAAACCAAATAGGTAAAGGTGTCGCTTTGAAAATGAATTAAGTCTCTTGCTGAAACTCTCCTCACCTGTGAGAGGGATCTTGAAGGGGTTGATGGATCGCGCAGGAAGCACAGGCTGATGCACATTTACATTACCATCTAATTCCCTTAGTTTTATATCATAAATGAGTGATGTCTGAAATGCAGAAAGACACAAGAATTACAAACAAGTTACAGAACAGATCAGTTCTTTATTTTATGCAGGTTTGCTAATAAGGTTATGTAGTACTTTGGTATTTATTAGGGAAACACAATACATCATTACAATCTTGGCAGATATTAGAGATTTTTTTCTTATTTGTATTGGTTGAATACCAGAGGATTAGTAAAGCAAAGCACATTGTTAGTGACAAGTTCATTATGTACATTATAATGGGTTAAAGTGCCCCTATTATGTTATTTTAAAGGTTCCTAATTTTGTTTTGGAGTCTCCTACAATAGGTTCACATGCATCCAAGTTAAAAAACAAAAACAAAAAAAAAACCACTTCAATTTTCTCATAATATACACTGTAGCATTACCTGTTTTCTCACAGTGTCTGAATTCGGTCTCTTTAAACCCCTCTTCTCCAAGAGCCTACTCTGCTCTGATTGGTCAGATGTCACAGTCTGTTGTGATTGGTCGACCGCTTATAGCATGTTTCGTTATCTAAACGCCTATTAGCATTTCTGAATTTCAGCTCTGGATCTTCCTCAGCACTTGATACACAGTGATACACACAATAAAGATGGCGTCGGTTTTACAGTTTCAATTCAAGACTGAGTCCTAATCCTTTGGAAGTGCAACAAAGTGGATTTGCTTTCGCAGCGCTGAATACGATGTCTGATAACACGAACTAAACTCTTCTAGTCTCAGCTACAACTACAGTGTTTGAGGGTCAAAGTGGACATTGTTCACAGGCAGCCAATGAAGACCATACACTGGCATTATGCAAATTTGTTACAAACCTGCATTAGTTCATACAGGAAGTAAGACTAGAATTACTGACAACTCGTTTCAAGCAGTTCAGAATCAGTTCTTTCTTTTGGGAGACAATAACTCAATTTATCTGCACTTTAATCTTTGTAACTTTGCAGACCCTTTACATTCACAAACAGCTATATTACACACTCCATGAAAGGTAATGTCAGAAAAGCATAATGGGGCACTTTAATATCATCTGATTAAAGTTTGAGCACTTGTGAAACTCACCTGTGAGCTCTGATGGTGCACCACAACTAGATTATCCACCACGTTCAGTGCAAACTTGCCCGTGGTGTTTAGTTTGAGCACATGAGTCTTCTTACAGGTGCCTTCTCTACAATTAAAACAAAGCAGGAACAGGTTAGAAAAACAAAAATGCTTAAAAACAGATCTGAACATGGAAAAAAAGAAGGCCAGTGATATTGTTTAGCTCATTGTGACCTGGGCAGATGATAGAGGACCACTTCTGCTCCAGGACTGTTAGTGGTTCTGGAGTGATGCTTCAGGTACATCACATACAGCTGATCATAACTACAGTTGAGAGAAAGAGTGTGACTACTGGGCTTCATGCATTATTGCATTTTATTTCATAATCCAACATGTCAATTGTCGGCTCAAGTGCTCATACACACATTGTGGCCACAGCGATGTCACGTTCAGAGAGGCTGAGCTTGGCTGGTTTGGGAACGGCTGGCAGCTCAATCTCAAACTTGGACATCTTTGACATGGTCGCACTCTAAAGAAAATCATGTTAAGATTAGAGAAGCAAGTTTTATGATATAACAATCCAGTATCAGAAACTCAAAGGGGCTTTTCACACTGTGTTTAACCCCAGGTTATCGCCATTCTAAACCCTGCTTTTAACCCCGGGTAAAGGAACGTTACACACTTGTAATTTAAAAGCATCGCTTTTTACCCGGGATTATGAAACCCTGCTTTAGAGTGAGGTTAGCACTATTTTTGCGCTATTTTGTGCATAATGTGTGAGGTTTAAGTGTATGTCGATGTAGAATGTATGTCGGATGTTGTAAACATTTCAGACTTGTCTGACAATAAAGTATAAAAGTAAAGTTGAGGGGAAAAAGGTCAATAGTGACAGAAAACTCAACAAACGGAAGGAAGAAGGTAACATTTTATTATTACCTTTATAGTCCGAAAAGCCCTAAACATGATAGTACAGTCAGCAATATATAATGTGAGGATGCGCAGAGCCTTTATTTAAACAGGATGTGTGCTGTGTTCATCCAATCAATGACACCGCAAATAAAAGAACGTTAACCCAAGGTTTAGCAGTGTATAGTGTGAAACAGCAGCTTATGAATATCCACGATTAATTGTTAATCCAGGGTAAATTACAAACAAGTGAAACGTGAAGTAAGATAACCCAAAGAATGACCCAGGGTTAACTCTTTCAAGTGTGAAAGCCCTAAAGTTACTGAGAAACACTTTATACAGTTTGGGTACAACTGAAGTCAATCTGTTTTACTGTTGCCCTCTTGTGGTTCAAATCTGCAGATGCAAAACTCTTCATGCTTGAAAATAACAATAAACAAAAAGAGACCAAACTCACCTTGAAAGCAAATGGCTGCAGCACATTGCCCTGTACGGTGGTGGAAAGGAGAAGAACGGCCGTCTCTGGGCAATACATGTACCAGTTCACATTGATGCTCTGGCTCTTTAAGAGCTTCAGGGTTCGTTTATCAGGCAGCACCTGAACAGAGGAAACACAGGGATTCTGTATGACTTATTTTGTTTAAAAAAACTACTTCAGTTAATTTACTGATTTGATGTAAGACCTCACCTGATAGAATTCTATTCCCTGGTCAGTGACGAATACAATCTCATTCCAGTTGGTCCAACAAAACCCGAGAATACTGGCATTCTTTGTCTGAGGATGGTAAATGAAAATAGCAAAAATATGTATTATGTATTCAAAATGTCTGGTCGGTGCCGGTTCGATTTTTAAATGTTTTTGAAAAAAGTTTTACCAAGGCTGCATTTATTTGATCAAAACAACAGTAAAAACAGTTATTTTATGAAATATTTGAACAATTTAACATTATTCAATTAAATTATTTAATAATAAAATAATTATTTAAAAAAAATGTTTTATAGCTTTTAAAATGTAATTTATTGCTGTGATGTCAAGCTGAATTCTGATCCTTCAGAAATCATTCTAATATGCTGATTTGGAGCTCAAGAAACATCTCATATTACCATCAACGTTTAAAACAATGTGCTGCTTAATATTTTTGCTGAAATCATGATACTTTTTTCAGGATTCTTTGATGAATAATCTTCAATTCTTTGATTTTTTAATAGAAATATTTTTGTAACATTAAAAATGTCACTTTTGATCAATTTAATGCATCCTTGCTGAATAAAAGTTTTTTTTTTTAAACAATGATCCCAAACTTTTGAACGGTACTGTATATACATAAATAAATACATATAAATAAAGAAAGCAAATGAAAACAGCACTTGTTAACGTCAATCTTTGTTTGTTTAGGGATATACCTTGCACTCATGGGAGAATTCCAAGTGTGGATAGTCAGGAATAAAGTTTATGAAATCCTAAAAAAAAGGAAAGAAAGAATTTCTGTTAAAGGGAACCTGCAAACAATAGATGCATTTATTGCGACAGCAACCACCGATGAATGATACTCACAACTGATTTTGTAGTGCGCTGCACAGCTAAGATTTTGTTCCCCAATGAGAATTTGATGCACTTCACCTCTCCTTTGTCATCCATTCTGTCCAACAAAACACAATTTAAGGATCATTTCTAGTGTTGTTATAGTTAACTAAAACTATTGAAAATAGTTTTCAGTAACTAAAATAAAGCTGATATAAAATAAAATAAAATATTAGAGGAAAACTTAAATGAAAATTAGAAATGTTGCTTTGACAACTAATTGAAATAAATTTCAGTTTAAGCATTAAATTATTAAACTGAAATAAAAAATTATTAAAGCTATATAGAAATAATAAAATTTAAACTAAATAAAAATAACAGCTAATTCAAATATTAACAATTACTATACTTAATAATAGTAAAAGTAAAAAAACAACAAAAAATAAAATCATGCAAATGAGAATATAGAAAAATGAAGAGTCAAGTTGACTTACCTGAAAGCCACTGAGCTCTTGTCATCTGGTCCTTTAACCACAACACCTGTGGCCCCACCAGACCGTACAGCAAACACCTACATCACATCAAACATCCAATATTATACTCATAAAGCATAACTCATCATGACAGATAACTAACATACACTTATGTGATCATTTACCCTTATACCAAAATGTGTTGTAAATGTGTTCCATGGAAGTACCATGATATTAATTGAAGCATATTGTAAATACTTTTATACATGAATATAATTATATCAAATACCAAAGTATATGCAAAAGGACTATGGTATTATCAACTTATAAAACAATAAACCTGATGACTACAATACATGACAAAGTTATTGCACATAATACAGTTACAGTGAAAGAGTTAACATTAATCTAAATATTAGTATATTCGTAAACTAAAAAGGCTAATCCAGTTATGCATTAGTTAATCTACGTGCAGTGAATATGATTAACACTGCAAAGGAAAACATAGCCTATCGACACAGCATTGATATCTCTTTATATTGTCATGTAATTATTACACTTCAAATTATTAAACGTGTTCTCACCTGTTTATTCGCCTCGTCAAAAAACACATTGTTGACGCTCGACGCGTTCTCAAACTGCACGGGGTTTTCACTGAGCTCTAGATAATATTCGTCACTCATTTCGTTTAATAAAGAGTCCTTTATTAATCCGCAGCGTTGTGTTTTTACTTTAGCTAGTGTTTCCACTTCCGCGTCCGTCAAGCGTGAGGCAGTCATGTGACGAGCAAGCGGCCATGTGACGTCACATGTAAATTCAATTGCTCTTCTATTGTGTAAAACTTATAAGACAGTATACACGATTTTTTATTTTTTTTATTTCAAAGTTTCATGTATTTGTCAGAGCCGTAGTCCTATTTGGCGTTTTATCATACAGTACAACCATATTTATTTGATATATTTTAATGTAGGCTAAGCAAATTCAACGGCTCAACTTTTAAAAAATACACTCTGCTCTTCGTCTCATGGACTTATCACACGACAGCACAGACTTTAATAGTTTAATTATTTTAAAGCTCACACCGGCAAACTCTCAGTTGATCAGATAATAATTACCTGAGTGAAAGAGGGTGCCCGCGGAAGAGATCCGAGTGTCAATCTAGTTTCATATTAGTGTGAGAGAAAGCGTGTTCATATTTGACAGCTTTACGCCAGACATAATAACACCCTTATGGACAGTATAGGTAAAACGGTCAATAAGACGAAATCACTAAGCCCACTTGCTCAGGGTAACGTTAGCATGAAGATTTCTCTAGAGGTCAACATCTCAGCAGGTGAGATTGAGATTCAATTCGAGACTGTGATACACAACATTGACAAATTGACCAGGGCCCACTGTGATAATGGAGTCCCACAACACCCATAAAATTGTATATAGGCTACTGTATTTTATAAAAAGTATATTCTTGACTTATTTGTATGGGCTAAGGCTATACAGTGCAGTGTTTCCTTTAGGATTTTTTTTAGCAGTGGGGGCAGGTCTGTCCGAACAACTGCGCGATTATCCGACATGCACTTTAACAATCACTGCTGATAGACGGCTTTCGTACAGCCCGGGCTTTATGGAAACTTGTTTTATTAGGAGCACTTGTGCTCCTAATTAAAAAAATTTAGGAGCACAGTCCAAATTTTTTTTTTCCTTTAACGACACAATATTACTGTGCCACATTGTGTGACAAAAGTTTACCTTATGAACATTAAATATTTTCAGTTTTAGAAAAACAATTACACTGGCTGTCATAAATAAATTGCATAAAAAAAAACCTAAATTCATACATTTCGTGCCTCACTAGCGATTCTTGCTTGAAGTGTGAATGTCCGCACACAAACATGGTTGGCCCTGCCGGGTTTTACCTGGGTCAAAAATGGTCTTCGGTGGCCAACACTTTAAAAAAAAAAAAAAAGCTGTGATTTTACCTCCGGATTTCATAGCTTTGTAAGATAAAATCCTTCTTTAACAGATTATTTTGGTATATAATTATATCAATATAAAAAAGCAGGGAAAAAAAAGTAGCATTAAAAAGTTTATTTTAACTAATAGTCTTATTTTCTACCATCTACAATTGAATAGGCTACCATTCAGTTGTAAATGCTGTAGTTTATTAAGGCTAAATCTTGCTAACCATATAGGCTGTACTAAAGGGGGTAAGCACACCTTAGGTTCTTATTTGTTCTGTAAATTATTTTTTTGAAACACTTTACAATATGTTTTAACATTAGTTTATTACTAACATGAACCATGAGCAATACATGTTACTGAATGTATTCATCTTTATTAATCTTAATAAAAAATACAGCTGTTTGAGTGCATTAACTAAATGTTAACAAATACAACTTTTGATGTCAATAATGTAGGCTATTAAATGTTGAAATGAACATTAGCAAAGATTAATACATTCTGTAGAAGTGCAGTTTATTAAAAGTTCATGTTAACTAATGTAGTTATAACTAGAGTTTAATAAATGGAACCTTATTGTAAAGTGTTACCGATCTGTTATACACCGATTCAGACGTCTCGTGAGTTCAGTGTTGGAAAGATCAGTCGTTAAACCATTCATTAAAACGTGGAAGTGGAACCTTGCTTCGCAAAGAGAGTGCTCGCGCGCACGCGACCAGAGGGCGCGCGCTCTCGCTCTCGCTCTCTCGTTCTTTTAAACATGCGCCCAGCTGTCACAAGCGCAGCAGTTTATCTACATTACACACCGGTCAAATAAGACTTTGGCGGGACGAAAAAAACGCTTTGGCGGCCGCCAAAAAAAAAATATCTTCGATCGGGTCAGTCGCAAAAGTGCGCCTAAATATCTTTTCATGATCATCGCACACAGACATATTTAGGCGCAAATGCGAGTGAAATGGTCGCACTGTAGAGCCCTAACGTTACCGTGGCGGCAAAAATTTTGCCGTGGCGGGCCGCCATTAACTAATCTACATAGAGGAAACACCGCAGTGTGTGTGTGTGTGTGTGGATCCATCGTTCCTCATCTATCATCATAATCATCATTCCGCAGATTTCCAGTCCGTCTCTATCAGCTCTACACCGGACAACATATCCGAAATCTCTTCGTTCCTCTCTGAGGACATAGATGAGAAAGAAGGCAAGTAGGCTAATAGAACAAGCTCTCTGGAAATTATCAATATTTACAGACAAGATTTATGGGGTAATGAGAACTTATCCAATCAAACGGCTTTTCAGTGTATATGTAGGCCTACACTTTGCCAAATGAAGTGCCTGTTACTGAAGAGCCATCTTTGGGAGAATTTAAAACAATACAAATATGCATCTGACAGAATAAGGCACATTATTTTTGTTCAATTTTCTTTTTCTCTTTCCTCACTTTAGAGAAACATACAAATGGCAAGAGGAGAAAAGGGTTCTTCGAGAGACTATGGATGGCTTACTTATTTATTTGCTGCATAAGTCTACCAGATACAGTCGAGTCTCCCTCTCCAAACTAGTCATCTTAACAGCCAATCCTACGTTTAGCAGCCCCTTCTGATCCATAGATGAGAGAATAGTATAGTTGTTAACATTGATAAACACACACAAAAAAGAAATTTCTGTCATCATTTACTCACCCTCAGGTTGTTCCAAACCTGTATCAGTTTCTTTCCTCTGTTGAACACAAAAGAAGATATTTTGAAGAATATGGGTTACCAAACAGTTGTGGGGCACCATTTACTTACATATATGTATAAAAAAAAAAAACATTTTTAAAAACCATGTCCTAATTGAACTAAGGCCTAATCCTGGCTTAATCTAAGCCTATTTTTGTGAAACCAAGGCCTTAATCTTAAAGGTGGTATCAGTGATTTCAGGCCCAAAAATATTTGTATCACATTCATCTAATCTTTCCTAACGATCCGCTAGCTGCCCGCCCCATAAGCATGCCATCAAAAAAACGCGTCTCTGTAGGCAGCCTAGGCTCTGACATCTGCACACAAAAACAAATGGTTTAGCCAAACACTCAAAACCAAAACAAATAGTGTTCCAACCAATCACTGACAGGGGGAGGGTGTTGTGAGGTTTTGTGCTCGTGCACGGCTGCACGCGAAGTCAGAGCTGAAGAAAAAGCTGGCTCAAAACCTCACAACACCCCCCCCCCACACACACACACCCCTACCCCCCTACCCCCCCTGTCGGTGATTGGTTGGAACACTATTTGTTTTGGTTTTGAGTGTTTGGCTAAACCATTTGTTTTTGTGTGCAGATCTCAGAGCCGAGGCTGCAGAGACGCGTTTTTTTGACGGCATGCTTATGGGGCGGGCAGATAACGGATCGTTAGGAAAGATTAGATGAATGTGATAAAAATATTTTTGGGCCTGAAATCACTGACACCACCTTTAATGTCATAGAAGAAGAAATTCAATAAAATAGAAATGTTTTCTTAGCCATAGTGTACAGTTTATCGAATACCCCGTCAGGGTTTATTTTGCAATTCATATTCATAAAAATCGGTAGAAAGCACATACTGATACTGACATAATGACATACAATAAATATGGAAAATTGAACTACACGATTCAGGGAGCAGGTTCACTACACAGAGAAAACGCTACGCTTGAGCAAACAGTTTGTGAATAGGCTACTACAAATGATGGAAAGAGACTGTGAACGCATTAAATAGGATATGTTTAGTTGGTGGATAGCATAGGCTACTATTGCACTGTAGCGATAACGTTAAGCGCACCAGAATAATATATAATATTCAGAAGTAAACAGTGTAGCTGACTTACATATTCAGTTAACATCCACAAATGAATAAGCGTGACGATTCAGGGAGCAGGCTACACTTGAGAAAACATTATGGTTTATTTTAAGTGTTATGATGGAAGATTAATTTGTCAGATTTTCAAATAACCTTAATAGCATGATCTATTGATTTCTAAATGTGTGGTGCTTTTAGCGGCATGCAAACTTTCTAGTGCACACTGTGCTCATCAGTGTGCAGTGTGAGAGGGGTAGTGGCCAGCGGCTAGAGCGGCAAAAGCCAATGTGTGCTTCTTTTACTGAGATATTTAACGATATATTTTGCATTTCTAATCCAAACAACGTCAAACTTGGCACTGCACTTACTCGTGCCTGTAGCAAGACACCTGTCAAGTTTGAAATCCATCGAACTAACGGTTCGAGAGTTACACGAATAACAGACACATACACACAGACAGACTAGACGTTTCTGTAATTTATAGATACTAGTCCTCTGAGGTCATTTGCACTACATCATACATACAGTATTTTTAAATGTGTGCTTTGCTGCAGGGTTACTAATCATAATTCGCTCTGGATGCTCCAGCTGCGCTAGTGGTGTCGATATTGATCCTGAGGCCACACAAGCACACTATTGATCTCAAATACAGACATTTAATAGACAGAGTTCAAAAACCAGACAATCACTGCCGCTCAACCAGCAGTATGTGAGCAGTTTTCCTCCAAACTATTTAGAACAATCTCCAGCTCTCTGAAGCATTTCAGAATGGGTTCTTTATTTCGCAGTGAGGAGATGTGCCTCGTGCAGCTGTTCTTTCAAACAGAATCGGCCCACAATTGCATCAATGAACTTGGCCATCTTGGCTTGGTTCAGTTTAAAGATGTAAGTAACCTTGATGTGTGAGTGTAACTTCTTTCGACTGTCTAGTGACCACAAAATCTGTGTTGTTGAACTGAAATTACATTGTTTGAGCATCAGGCCATGAGCTGCTAAATGCTCTTTAAGTTCTGGTTTATTTTGTAGTTTAAATGTTATGTTGGAAGATAAATTTGTCAGATTGTCAAATAACATTAATAGCATGATCTGTTGATTTCTAAATGTGTGCTGATTTTAGCAGCATGCACACTTTCTAGTGCATACTTACTACATCATTCTTCAGTTTATATATTTAGCTTGTATTGTCACAGAATTTGATTTCTCACCATTGGCTGAATCGATCAATGCATAACACTGCAGAGCAAGAACAACTGGTTGTGTACATTATGTTGGTAAATTAATCCTAAGTCATCTAAAATAAACCAAAACCATGTTAGAATTCATATGTGTATTATTTTTTTAATGATCTTTCAGCTGAATCCTGGTGTATCA
The DNA here is from genome assembly GCF_964197995.2 of Scardinius erythrophthalmus. Taxonomy (NCBI): domain Eukaryota; kingdom Metazoa; phylum Chordata; class Actinopteri; order Cypriniformes; family Leuciscidae; genus Scardinius; species Scardinius erythrophthalmus. Next base: position 27,791,910 of record NC_138242.1, on the reverse strand, counting down.
GCATTTCAGAGGCATTTTGTGAAGGAAGTGAAGAAATGTGAAGAAATGGAGAGAATTCTGAGTAAGAATGTATACTTTATTATAACAAGCTGGTTTACTGTATTTATTGATATACTGAACACTTATGATATATTCTGATCTCACAAATAAACATTTGTGCTGTAAATTTCATTTATTTTTAAGCATTTAATATTGCAAAAATGTAGGCTATATCTTCTCTGTTTTACATATTGTGCAGATGTGATCTAACAATAAAACTTTGATTTACACTTGAATCATATTCCCAGGTAGTGTTACACATCACAAGTAACGTGAGTTACGTGCACTTTTTTCAAGTAATGCATTACAATATCTGACTTCCTTTTTCAAATAATGCAAGTTATTTTGATGATCCAATTCAACAATACTAATAAGCAAAAATAACTTTTTGAGGTTTAACAAACTTTTATTTTTGTAACAAGCAAGTGAGCCCAGCCCAGGTGAGAAAAAGTAACGTAATGCATTACTTTCCAGAAAAAGTAACTAAGTAACTAATTTAGTTACTTTTTTAGGGAGTAACACAATATTGTAACGCATTACTTTTAAACGTAACTTTCCTCAACACTGTTCCCTAGATTAATTTGAAACCCTTTGGATATATTTATCTTACTTCAAAGATAGTCATGTTGCTTTCTCTTGAAATTCTACATTATTTAGGATATCTTGAGAAGGAGATGATGAAATCTAACATCGTAATTGCTGCAACAAAGGAGAAGGAGATGGTTCCCTGTTCCAGAGATGTTCTGGAGCTGGAGGTGAAAACAACTCTTGTCTGCTATTTTTATTTGGAATACTTGATTCTGATTGGTCAATCATGGCATTGACCAAATAAACCCCTTCTCTCTTACTCTGTATAACAATTTGACACAGAAACAGAAATTCAGAAAGTTATACTGTGACATAATGATTGTCTTCAAACCTTTAGTCCACATTTGAGAAGTTGGAGCAGGAACTGCGAGAAATCAACTGTAACCACGACACACTCAGACAGAACCTCATTGAGCTGATGGACATCGACTCTCTGCTGAGGATGACTGAAGACTTCTTTGAGGAGGTGAAGATCTTGACATCTCAGAGCCCTTTAACTTTATATATTTATGTAGCCCTGCTATTATAGTATTTATTTTTATTTTGAAATGCTATTTTTATATTTGCATTTTTCATTTCAGTTTTAGGTTGTTTTTTGTGCTTTTGACATTTTTATTAGTTTCTTTTTAATGTTTTGATTAAATTTCAGTTTTAGTTTCAGTAATTTTAGTACTTCAGCTTAAAAATATTTATAAATAATGATTTTAAATAAAAATATTTCTAATTTTTATATATTTCTATGGCAGAAATAGTAAGAGTAGTAATCTGTTTCACTCAAATATACATCACAATAGTGAAGAAAAGTTTCATGCTGAATTTAAGGCCTCAGTTAATGCTTAATATTCAAACATTTGCATATTTAGTCAACTAAATTTATCAATTTGATTTAAGCTTGATCTTCAGGGCGTTTCACCTCCACTGCATGACCATGTCATCTTTTTGAAAAGAGTCAAATGGACAATTTTTAACATTATTTCAAATGCTTGAGGTGATAGTTTACCTAAAAAATGCAAATTCTTTCATCATTTACTAGCCTTCATGTTGTTCCAAACTTGCATGGGATTGAAAGGAGTTACTCATTTCCATGCAATAAAAGCGAAAGGTTACCATGGACAGCCTGATGTACTAAAGTTGTGTTGACAATTGCTTGTGTGCAGGCCGAGTCACTGCTATACTCTGAGCCTCCTTCTGAAGACTCGGTGTATATGACTGTCTCGTCCTACATAACCTGCCGCAGAATCAGCAGTTCCAGCACCTCCGGACCTTTAAATCTAGGGTACATTTAAAAGATTTTGTCCAACTGATACACACACGCTTTAAAATAAAGATTCCAGTTAGAACACAATTTTTGTTTTCAGCCTAACCTAATTGTACTGCTAATGCCATAGGCATATCTGTACGCATTTTAAGTTTTGTTGCAGGTGTTATCAAACAAGACAGGTTTCCTGCTTTTGAAAAGGTTCTTTGGCGCCTTTTTCATGGAAATTTCGTCCTTCGGCACGCAGAGATACAGACCACAGAGGAACTCCAAGTGGTGGTGAGACTATCATATTTTTAATGGGTATTTTAAAGTTTTTAATGTTGTTTACTGTATATGTCTATGTGATGTTTAGTTCTATGTGTAGTTACATTCAAGCTATTTTAAGGCATGAATAAATTATTCTGAGAGGGAAAAACATTTGTTATTTGGATTATTAAAGATGAGTTTTAAGGGATTGACTGTAGTTAGGCTATTTTTATTGTTGCTTAACACTTCTGCAACATAAGTGCATGATGCTATTCTTTATTCTCCAACACCAGAATCCAGAATCCATTATCTATGTCTATCAATATGTGCTCACTGCTCATACAAGCTTGCTCTCAGATTATCAGTTCACACCACACAGACTATATGTGAAATATATATTTCTCTATGTATGATGAATAAACTAATGCACAGTCTGTGTTCAGTTTATCTTAAGTGATCAGGAAGTATGTTTCTTTTAAACAGAGAGGATCTGTGAAGAAGGACGTGTTCATCATATTTGTCCAGGGAGAACATGTGCGAGAAAAGATCAGAAAAGTGTGTGAAGGGTGAGAGACATGGTATTTCCACACACGAAATATATATAGCAGTAGAAATATTCTTTAAAAACAACTGTAATTCAAATAAAATTCAATCATTTTTCTTATTAGAAGTCTTTATTTTAATATTTCATTTTATTTTACAAATGAAAAAAGAGTTGTAATATCACTAACAATAACATAAAATGAATCGAAAATTGTTCTCACCAATATTAACACAAATAACATCTGTAAATGAACTAAAGAATGTATAACTTTTTCAACATGGGCAGACAATCTTGTTTCACTCAGTTTCTTGACTAATTGAATTTTTTTAATGATATGTTTGTCACCATATTTAGAGAATGACAGTTTAACTTGGTCAAGACAATCCATGCATATATAAATATGAATGACTGATTTTATCTGATGGCCTTATTTGCATTTTCTTGATTTGTTTTGAATTCTGTGAAATGACCTCATCAAATCCTTACAATCCTTAAAGGTTTCACGCCAGCTTGTACTCATGCCCCAAAAGTTTGTATGAGCGCAAGAGGATGAGCAACAACGTAAAGTCACGAATGGAAGATCTTCGAATGGTGGGTCAAATGACTGATTATTTTTGCTTGCCACGTGTCTTTTCAAATGTGTTTTTCCACCAATGATCGATATTCAAAAATAAACATAGGGAATGGCTATGTCCGTGTTTTTTTCTAAAGATCCTGAGAAGAACTGAAGAATATCGCGGTGGTGTCTTGACCAGAGCGGCCGACCACGTCCAGGAGTGGAGCAGCAAAGTGAAGAAGATGAAGGCCATCTACTACACACTGAATCTCTGCAACATAGACATCACGCAGAAGTTGATCGTGGCAGAGATCTGGTGTCCCGTGTCAGATCTCGCTTTAGTTCAAAACGCCCTGATTATGGGATCAGTATGTATGTTTATACACTGCCTTGAAGAAAGTTTCTGCAGACCACCATCACTAATAATTCAAAAGTTCTATTTAAAAGTCTGCAAAGGAAAGTGAGTCGCATGTTAAAGTTAATGTCTGAGCAATTTTGTCCCTTTGCGAGTAGTTTAAAAGATAGAAATAAAAAAGTTAAACAAAATAATTATCTTAAATATTGCAAAAAATGATTTGTAAAAAAAAAAAATTCTAAATCGTATATGTACATTGAATATAAATGTTAAAGTTAAACTGATCTTAATTACAAATTATGTACTTTACTTGAATGGGATATTTTTAAATATTAATACTGTAAATTTTACACTTTGCACGTAGTTTCATACTCTTAACTCAAACTGTTTGTACTGCAGACATGAATTATACCTCAAGTCGTGCAAGTTTCTCATATATGTGTGATTTTCACATGTGTTTTTTTAGGAGCAGAGTGGTTCCAGTGTGACCCCAGTCCTGAACCGCATCCAAACCCAGCAAACTCCTCCAACCTTCAACAGAACCAACACATTTACTGAAGGATTCCAGGCCATTATTGACGCCTATGGAGTCGGTACCTATCAGGAGATCAATCCAGGTGATTGGCTGTTATCTATCTATCTATCTATCTATCTATCTATCTATCTATCTATCTATCCATCCATCCATCCATCCATCCATCCATCCATCCATCCATCCATCCATCCATCCATCCATCCATCCATCCATCCATCCATCCATCCATCCATCCATCCATCCATCCATCCATCCATCCATCCATCCATCCATCCATCCATCCATCCATCCATCCATCCATCCATCCATCCATCCATCCATCCATCTATCTATCTATCTATCTATCTATCTATCTATCTATCTATCTATCTATCTATCTATCTATCTATCTATCTATCTATCTATCTATCTATCTATCTATCTATCTATCTATAAATCATCTATCTATATATCTGTCTGTGTGTGTGTGTGTGTGTGTGTGTGTGTGTGTGTGTGTGTGTGTACTTGTACAACTATCTTTGTGAGGACCAGTTTGAGTTTTAGACCATTGGAGTGAGGACAAAGAGAGTAAAGTGAGGACATTTTGGCCGGTCCTCACTTTCTGAGAGCCTTTAAAGGCCTGTTTGAGGGTCAAGACTTGGTTTTAGGGATAAGGTTATAATTAGGTTAAGGGTCGGTTTAGGGTCAGGGTTCGGGTTAGGCACTTAGTTGTGATGGGTAAGGTTAGGTTAAGTGGCTAGAGATTGCATTGTGTCAATGAATGTCCTCATAAAGATAAATGTACAAGAATGTGTGTGTGTGTGTGTGTGTGTATATACTGTGTATATATATGTATAAAATGTGTGTTATTATTTATTTAATATTTTTTTGCCTCCTTTATTTTCTCAGCTCCATACACTATTGTAACCTTCCCCTTCCTGTTTGCGGTGATGTTTGGAGATTGTGGTCATGGACTGGTGATGACACTGTTCGCAGTCTGGCTCATTACACAGACCGAATGTTTACGAAAGATGAAAAATGAGGTATTGAATGGCATGAAATGTCAATGTGTCATAATAACATCACTTTTTAACCCTGGTTAGAGTCTTGTAAGCTTTGATTTCCTCCCAGATTACAGATGTCCTGGTCGGTGGACGCTACATTATCTTGCTCATGGGAATGTTCTCCATATATACTGGACTGATTTACAATGACTGCTTCTCCAAGTCCTTCAACATTTTTGGCTCTTCCTGGCGTGTGCGGCCCATGTTCTTTCCTCACGGGCCTTGGCAGTACGTACGCTTGCAGGATTTAAAGTTACTTTGTCGTTTTCCATTTTGATCATTTTTTTGCTTTATCTCAGAAACAAAACACTGCATGAAAATCACCATCTTCAGCTGAACCCAACTGTGCCCGGAGTTTATTCTGGTCGCCCGTACGTGTTTGGTATTGACCCGGTCAGTGCATATAAAACCTTGTTTGTTCAACATTACATACAGGATTTCTTTCCGTGATCACTTTTTATTTGTTTTTTACATATTACATGTAATCCTGGTGTGTTTTTACAATGAAATTATAGATTGAAAAGAATTGAAGTTGGTTGTCTGACTGTGTTTCATCCACTAGGTGGTGGGATTTAGCTGTTCTGATGCGTACATTAAAGGGATAATTCACCCCAAAATTTAATTTTTGCCATCATATACTTAATCACCCTTAAGTTGTTCCAAACCTGTATGAATTTCTTACTTCTGTTGAACACAAAATAAGTTATTTTGAAGAATGTTGGTAATCAGACAGTTGACGGCACCCATTGACTTCCATAGAAGGAAAAAAATACAATGGAAGTCAATGGTTGCTGTCAACTGTCTGGTTGGGATGTTAATTTATGCTTTAATATTCATCAAGTCTGTGTAAACCTGATAACTTACATTCACATCATAACAAGCCTATGTTAAATTCATTTTTGTTTTAGGTTTGGAATATTGCATCAAATAAGCTATCCTTTCTAAACTCCTTCAAGATGAAGATGTCGGTCATACTGGGAGTCAGTCATATGCTCCTCGGAGTGACCCTGAGTTTGGTCAACTTTGTGTGAGTATTTGATTATCTCATATAAACTAAGGCAAAGTTACATTTTTAAATCAATTAGATTGTCAAATGCAAAGGCAAAATACTAATGTTTTATAAGAACAAACATTTTATGATATGGAAATGTAGCTTTGTTTATTTTGTCTAATGAAGAAAAATGAGAAGATAGTTACTTGTATATAAATCTAAGTAGTTATTATTAAAAAGGTAGTCGTACAGTATTTGATATTTTTAAAAGTACTGTCTTAAATTCCAGATCAATGAGTTGTTAGTCAGAAATCTTGTTTTGTTGTCCTCATTTCCTTTTAACAGACATTTGGGGAAATTCCAGGACATTTTACTTCAGTTTGTTCCACAGCTGATCTTCATGCTCTCTCTCTTTGGATACCTGATCTTCCTCATCCTCTACAAATGGTGCATCACCCTGCGCTCTGAAATGGCTCCCAGCATCCTTCTGCTCTTCATCAACATGATGATGTTTGATTACCAGCCAGAACACAAGTTTCTTTTCAGAGGACAGGTTTGGATTCATTGTTTGGTTTGACTGGCTTCACATAGCCAAAGCATGACAGATTATGAGCGATGCTGTTATCCTCTACAGAAAGCTGTTCAGATCTTCTTGGTTGTGACGGCTGTGCTCATGGTTCCTGTGCTGCTCCTGGCCAAACCCCTCCTCATCTACAGGACCCGAATGAAAGCCAGACACCAGGTGGGTGAGCAGAACAGAGCAAACCTGGCCCAAGATCAGCTAATGCTTCTTTCAACCAGCCAGGGTTATTATGGTAAAAACTAAGACTAAAACCTTTAAAGCTTTAGTTGCAAAGGGCTTAATGTTGTAAAATAAGTCAAACTAAAGCTGAAAAAAAGACAGAATACACAACAAAATTACTAAAACTAACCAAAATGTAAAAAATAAATAAATAAAAATTATGATTTATAATAATATCTTGATACTAAAATAACACTGTTTTCAATTTGGAATTAAACTAAATTTAAATGCAAATTAAATCCTTACATACATAAAAAATATTAACGTGTGGCCCTCGATTTAGGAAACATTGATTAAAAAAATGCTGTTTAGATAGATAGATTATTTATAATTAAATTTAAAATGATTTAAAATAAATGCAATTACATCATATACTGATTCTGTATGTGTATAACATACATAAATATAAAAAAAATCAGTATAAGTACATAAATAGTACTTAAGTTCAGTAGTCTATAACATTTTATTTGAATTTTAATATTTAGATTATCACTTTAAAAAAAAGATGCTGCCTTACATTTTTAAGTACAATCAACTTAAATGTTTAAGTCATTCATCTTAGACTACATCAAACTGACTTTAATAAAATGAGTTGAATCTTGTATAACTTATCAAAAAAGTAGAAAATTGTTTATTGATTATGTAATTTTTTACAGTCTTTAGATTTATTAGTGGTTTTATTTTATTTTTAAATGTTATATCTCAATACAGCAATATTATTATTTTTCTTTTTTCTTTTTATTTATTTTACATTTTCAATTTGGCACATTTGGGCATATTTCTAATTTGAAATGCATATAAAAATAATCTATATATTTTGTGTCTATAATAATATATTTAGTGATTGTGATAGTGACTAACAAGGTCTCTCTGCAGGTGTTTGGAAACAATGATCAGCATGGATCAGATAAGGGTTTCTCCTCACATCAGAAAGATGAGATGGTAAGCTTGTGTTGTATGGAAAGTCTTTAAATGTTATAAACATTTGAAATACAAAATGCTCTTTACATGAAGTATGTTGAACAAGAAATGAGGGCGGATGGTTTGATCTGTGTTTTTCCTCAGGTGAGCATAGGTGACGTGTTTGTGAATCAGGCCATCCACACGATCGAGTTCTGCCTGGGCTGCATCTCCAACACGGCCTCGTACCTTCGGCTCTGGGCGCTCAGTCTGGCTCACGCAGGTTTGTCCCGGCACAGTAATAAAAATAACTCTATCATGCCGTTCTTTGAGTTTTCATTAGTTACTCAGTGACTGATTGAATCAACAGTGAAATGATTTATGAGAAAATGAAGGTGTGCAGTTTATGAGGACACCTTCTGTACAAAGCTCAACGACACCAGAGCATGTTTTAAACTTTTACTTTTACCTTCCCTATGTGGTATTATTTAGCATTATAACTCTACATCTCAATTTGACAGTATACATGACAGAAAAAATGTACCGAAGAGCTGCTGAAAATTCACCGTTGCCATCACAGGAATAAATTATATTTTAAAATAGATTAAATGGTTATTAACCGTAAGTGATATTATGTCACAATATTGCTATTTTTACTGTATTTTTTTATCAAATAAATGCAGCGTTGGTGAGCTTTTTTCAAAGACATTAAAAAAATCTATTTTCTTTAGTTTTTGCTGATAAATAATTGTAAATTTCTCAGTCCGGGTAACACAGAGAACGAGTAAACATTGCTCATTTACATATACTGTCGACATTGTAAAAACAATACAACACGGATTGAGAATCGGCAAAGTTACATTTTTAAAGGAATTTTTCAAAAATTAAAATTATCCAATAATTTACTCGCCTTCAAGTCATCCTAGGTGTATATGACTTTCCACTTTCAGCCAAACACAATCAGAGTTATATTAAAAAATATCCTGGCTCTTCCCAGCTTTATAATGGGAGTGAATGGTTCCAAAAAAGTGCATCCATCCATCATAAAAGTAATCCATACGACTGCAGGGGGTTAGTAAATGCCTTCTGCGATTGTGTAAGGACATATTTAAAACTTTATAAACTATAATCACTGGCTTCCAGCAACGGCTGTATTACTTTTATGATGGATGGATGTGCTTTTTTGAGCTTCAAACTGTTGGTTGCAATTCACTGCCATTATAAAGCTAGGAAGAGCCAGGATATTTTATAATATAACTCTGATTGTGTTCGGCTGAAAGAAAGTCATATACACCTAGGACGGGCTTGAGGGGGAGTAAATTATGTGATCGCTTTGATTTTTGTGTGAATTATTCCTGTAGAGCTGTCGGAGGTGCTTTGGCGGATGGTTCTCCAGGTGGGGCTGAAGCTCTCCTCCGGTGTGGGTTCGCTCATGCTGGTTCTGCAGTTTGCTGCTTTTGCTGTTCTCACCGTGACCATTCTTCTGATTATGGAGGGCCTGTCTGCCTTTCTGCATGCTTTACGACTGCATTGGTAAGAACAACACATTATTCATAAGCAACGAGATTCCACTGATTCCTTTAACAAAGAAAACCTAGTCTCACCCTCTGTGCTTTATCATACATATGACAAGCTTGCACCTTGCACTTGTAAGTTGCGTGTTAGTCAAGGTATTTGACTTGTTCGTGACCCTTGACTTAGGGCATGTTTGTCTGTCTGTTTTTAATCTTTTAAGTTTACATACAGTATATCTGGCCCAAAGGTCAAATGTCTCTGTACTTGAAGTGTGTCCAAATGTCGCATTAATAGTGTGAGGTTCAGTGTACTGTTACTAACAATAATAAAAGATCTATTTATAAAGCATGTTTAAATATTATACAAAATGGGACAGTGATATGAATGTAGTTAAAGTGACTTTTTTTATGTGTTTGTTTTTAGGGTTGAATTTCAGAACAAGTTTTACGAGGGATCCGGCTACAAGTTCACACCCTTGTCCTTTGACAGCTTGTAAAGACTCAGCATTAATAGTCACTATTTGTACTATTTTTGTAGTTTTTAGCATCATTATTGTTTTGTGAATGTAAAAAATGCATACTTAAGTGCATCAACAGAGGTCTCCCAATTATTAAGTTTTGTGGACAAAATGAAAATATGCTATAAACAAAAATACTGTATTAAGCTTAACTTAACTTAAACTAAACATTGATGTAGAATTAAGCGTTGATCTTTCATCACAGTACGACGTAATAATGTGACAATGTAATGTAAAGTCGAGTCGGTCTGGCAGCGTGGTTGCAATAAAGGCTGTTTTTGGATTAACGAGGAAGTTCTGAAACTTACAGGATGTTTTTATAGTACAATGACCTCTTATATGTCAAAAGAAGGAGGAAATATTGATTTCTCAATTCATGACACGGTAACTCGCCAACTCATTTTTAAAGTATTTAAATGGTCCATCAAAATCTCCTTGGCCTGATTTAAAGATGTTTAAATTTTTTAAAACATTACTTAACTAACTTTACAAAATAATGACATTTAAGTAGGCCTACATGTTGCTTATTATTACAGGGTAGTTGTATAACAGTTTAGTAATGTGTTCATTTTACATTATACAAAAAAAAGTGAGTTAAATATGTATATATAGGGTTGCCATAAAATGAAATGAAAAGGTTAAATAAACCATTTCAAAATGTATTTTTTATTAATGCTGTGAACCATCCTAGTTGCCTGTAAAATAAACTGTACAAGCACATGTAGACTTCAAACTATGTGGAGCAGAATGAATGCATGACCTGTACATGCATCACACGATCTGTCTTACATACACACATCAGAAGTGGTATTCTGTGAATTTGTTAGTTGCTTCCCTAATGGATTGTTGTTAAATGTTTGTATACTTGCACATCACTACGTTACCTATACAGGATGTACAGAACTAACTTTTTCTAAAACTTTAAACAGCATTCACTGAGTTAATGTCAGCATTTTAAATAAACATGAAAAAGACGCTACTATGTTTATGATGCACCATTGACTGGCTCCTGAGTTCTGAATGTAAAAACCAGGGTTTTGTGTCTATTTCCATTTCAATTCAGATTAGACAACTGTTATAAACAAGAATGCTTTTGACGGTTTTCGACAAACAAACCCTCGCATCACGTCAAGACAGAACAGCATCAAGCATTAAAGGTATGTTTATAATTTAGAACTTGACAATGTTTCTTTAATACATAGACCTTTTAGACCTCCAGATATAGTCGAGATCTTTGCTTTCATATTTTCAAATGTTATTGCATTCAAACGCATAAAGGTACAACACAAATGCATACAGAAACAGTCGAACGCCAATGCTTCGATACGCCTGTGATGATGCTCTTCATTGGTTTTGTTTTTCACTATTCGCTTTATAATTGTATCGGTAGCATTTTAAAACTGTGCAAGTTAAAGACAGATGTACAGTATGTTAGTGTAAACCTGGATCCAGTTAATGCCACTAGACTAATAAATATTTTAGTTTTCTATTTTAGAGATATGCTAATAAACTAATAAGTCCAACATGCATATGCATGTAAGATCCGGAATGAAACTTCTGCTAGATTCAGTAACATGACAGACTTTGGCATGTAATTTCCTAACTAAATAAAATAAAATAAAAAAACACTTAAAGGTACAGTAAGCAATTTCTGAGAAACTGTTGAGAGTGGATCGGACTGAGCACCAAAACACTATTAGCCAATCAGCAGTAGGGGGCGTGTCCATTCTTTAGAGGGAGGTGCCTGTGTTGCATAGCGTGTTGGTGAATTTGGGGGCGGGGCTATCGAGATAGGGGTGTGTTTGTTTTGGTGATTTTTAAATATCAACAGCATTTCTCAGAAATCGCTTACTGCACCTTTAAATGCACTTTCATTGCAACCGAGTCTAAAATGACTTTCCACTTCAATCCACTTATCCAACATAGATCTAAGTGTAAGTGTCATTCATTTTTAGAAAATAAAAATAGCATTGTGGTCATGCATGAATCCTCAATGTAAAAGATTAGGATACTTCTACATTTGTCATGCATAATGTTGATTATCAATATTTGAGCATCATCGTTACTAAATTAATACCGCTGTATACCTCATAATGTATTTTTGCACTGTATTACAAGTGGTCAATATTTTTTAATGATATTTCATTCACTTTATTTTACAAAAAATGCAAAATGTCCACAGAAAATAGAAATTTGAAGTGTGCATATCATGGCACATTTAAAGTTCCTTTTACAGACAAGACGCAGATTAAATATGAACTTTTTGTTCATAACACTAACAAGTTGTGTAACCACATTTAAAAAAAAAACTTGACAAAAACAAAATCAACTTGATTGTCGAACCCAAGTGAGATTGTAGTGCTACTTTATGGAAAAAGGAAGCTCTGAATACTCTTTCCATTGAGAAACAGCTGAAGGGCACTAACAAACATAAAACTAGGATCGTGCGGAGTTGTTGCCATTATCGTAATCGTCGTCGTCAGACTGCTGGTCCGGGGGTATGGCGCGGGTTTGGCTGGCTCGTACGCTGGTCAGTTGAGGGCAGGCGGAGATCAGGTTGGCAATGCCAACGAGAGTCACACCTGTGCCGTCTAGGTTCACTTGGCTCAACTGCATACGACACAGGAACTTCAGACCTGAGATAATAAACACATGATGTTAGAGATGTTTCTTTATACTAGAACATGATTTTGGAGGGGATACCAATATGCAACGTACCGTGATCTGTGATTCTGGTTCTGCTGAGGTTGAGTTTCAGCAGCTGCGGACAGTGTACTAGACCTTGTCTGATCACTGTATCGCCAACCTGTGTACTGGCCAAACCCATCACCTACAAAAACAACATGGAAGTTGAATTTCTAAATGCATAACAAAATTTTCTTTACTGTCACTTTTGATCAATTTAAATGCATCAAAAAGAATTTTTCGTATTTAAATCCTGTACCTGCAGATGTGGTAAGTGTGTGATCAAGGCTGAAACGCCCCTGCTAGTGACGGCTGTCCGGTCGAGACACAGTTCCTGGAGTTCTTTTAGACTGATCAGTCCTTGCAGCCCAATGTCACTCACTTGAGTGTTGCTAAGAGACAGCTTCTTCAGCCTATCAGGTAAAAAGGGGCGTGGTTTTCATTACCATCTTTGAAATAGCGACATTAGTTGCAAATAAAAGGTCTAAGGTTCTACCAACAGCGAAACGAAAAAGCACAAGTCAATTGTTTTACTAAAGGATACAATCTGTTAGACGATACAAATTTCACTTGCTTTAATGCAGAGGCATAGCAATATATTGTAGTATAATCACTTGTTTTCGCTCAGAATGCCGAAAATAATTTGTATAGGTCTTTGAGTTTTATCTCCAAACAAATATAGATTATGAATAGATTGTTACACATAAATTATCACAGTTTCCACAATTTCTGAACAAAGAATTTCCATGATTTTCCATGCCTTTTCCAATGAACAAAGGATTTTTTAAATTCTAGTAAATTCTAGCTGAAGAAAGAGCCAATCACAATTAGATTAGATGTGTTTCCATGACTTTTCCATTCCTGGAAATCACACTTTTGAAATTTTCTAATATTTCCAGGACTTTCAGGAACCTTATGAAATGGACTACCACCAGGGCCTAAAACTAACTTTTTGCCACACCTGCCGATGGCTGGTGACTTAGTTCACCCAAAAATTATTTACTCAACCTCAAGTTGTTCCAAACCTGTATGAGTTTGTTTCTTTTGTTGAACATAAAAGAAGATATTTACAAGAATGTTGGTAATCAAACATTTGACAGTAGCTACTGACTTCCATAGTTGGATAAAAAAATGCTTTGGAAGTCAATGGGGTCCAACAACTCTCTGGTTACCAACATTCTTCATAATATCTTTTGTGTTCAGCAGAAGAAAGAAACTCATACAGGTTTGGAACAACATGTTGGTGAGTAAGTGATGATAGAATTTAAATTTTTGGGTGAACTATCCCTTTAAAGTCCCCCTGTGGTGAAAATCAAGTTTTTAATGTTGTTTATGTGTCTATGTGGTGTTTTTAATGTGCTTTAAGACAAACCATGTGCAAATTCGTAAGTCAACACCATTGCTGAGTATTTTCTCCTTAAAACTGCAGCGAACCAAAGACGCGGTTTGAAATCGCTGCTGTTTCTGACATAACTACCTAGTAACCAATCAGGTCATCGTGTGATCGTCAGCGAGTGGATGTCCGAGCTGGTGTGAGTGAGTGGAGGCGGGGCTAATTTGCACATTCATTTCAGCATTACCAGATTTGCAAGTTTGCATTACACCAAATTAAACCAGAACAAGGGCTGCTTTCGTCTTTTGATCTCCTGCTTAGACATCTTTGGACTCACGGCTTTGCTTAAAGCTCTACCTGTTCATGTTGGCAAGCTGCGTAATGCCGTGGTCGGTGAGCTGAGTGTAGTCGGTCAGGTCGAGCTCTAAGAGCAAAGTCTGTCTGGAGAGAAATGAAAGTCCAGCGTCCGTCACACAGTGTCTGCCAGGAAGGGTGAGCTGGGTGAGCCTCAGGCCTGCACGGAGGAATCAAACAATGTAGACACTAAAGCCCCATAGAGGACTAAACAACTTTACTGAAATTAAATTCTATTTGTCTGCACCTGAAATGATCTCCAGCGCGTGGTTTCCATCTGTGACAGGTATGCCAGCCAGGCTGAGAGCTGATAGGCTAGGGTGGGTCGCTAGGCACTGGAGAGAATTTTCCCGTACACCTGTGCCGTCCAGGTGAAGCGTCTGCAGGTTTCGGAGCTCTGCGAGTGCAGACACATCACTCACCTGAAGGCAAAAAGAGACAAAAGCTAAATATAGGGGAAACATATAGTGGGGTCCAAAATAAGCCTTAAAAACAAGCCCTGTAACGGCTTTAATTTAGGCTAGTTTGGAGAGACAAACACAGTATACCGTGTATATTTACACTATAGTTCAAACGTTTGGGGTCAGTAAGATTTTTCTTTTCTAAAGAAATATATACTTTTAATTTAGTAAGCATGCATTAAATTGATCAAAAGTGAAAGTTTAACATTATTTAAAAAAAAACCTTGAAAACTTTTATTACGGTTCCCACAAAAATATTAATCAGCTCAAGTTTTTTAAACATTGATGATAAAAATAATAGTTTCTTGAGCACCAAATCAGCATATCAGAATGATTTCTGAAGGATCATGTGACACTGAAGATGCTGAAAATTCATCTTTGATCAAAGGAATAAATTACATTTGAACATATTTAAAGTCATTTATACAGTTATTTTAAATTGTGATATCTCACAATATTAATGTTTTACTGTATTTTTAATCAAATAATTGCAGGTTTGTTGAGCAGGAGAGGCTTCTTTCCAAAACATTTTAAAAATCTTACCGACCCCAAACTTTTGCACTGTAGTGTGTGTGTAAATAATATATTAACATCAACATTAATATTTAATCAACAGATCAGATAAATATAAAATATGTCACTTATTTCTTGTAGAATAAACTATACTTTTGGATAGACAGAAATTCATAAATCCTAGTATATACACATTGGGTGATATTTTTTCTTCTTTTGCATACTTTTCACAGAGACTGCAGCAGAAGTCTATTATTAGTCTATTATTGTGATATAGTCTATTTTAGATAATCCTGTCCATAAAAGGCATGTAAAATCCAAAACAAACTCTAAGATTAAAACTGCAACCTCTTTATTTAAAAAAATTATCTATAAAAAAATTGATAAAATAAACATATATTATGATATAAACAATCTGTGTAATTACCTTTGTGTGTTTAATACTGAGCATTCGCAGTTGTGGCACGCATGAGGGCAGCGCTCTCAGTGTGATCTCCGTGATGGCCGTCTGATTCAGGCTGAGCTGACACAGCGCAGAGGAACCTGACTGCAGATACATCAGCAGACCTGCATCGCTTACTTTGGTCTGGTCCAGAGCCAGGAACGTCAGACTGCGGAGTCCTGAGATCAGACAGAACGAGAGCACGCATTTCTACATGACGATCTCTTATAGATGCTACAGCAAGGCCCTGTCCCAAATACCACACTTCATGTGCACTTGCAGTCTTGTGGACTTACAATGGCTGACGTATGCGTGTGTCTGATAAGTCCACAAGACAGTAGGGTGTCCCATTTGTCATTTTAGGTTTCAGAAGGGTGCTCATTCAACGCGGCATACCGTCTCACCTGTGATATGCTGCATGCAGCTGTCTGTTAGTTTGCTACAGGATGACAGGTTGAGATGCTGCAGTTTTGAGAGGTTGGACAAAACAGAAAGACCGGCATCTGCAATGTGAAAAAGGAAAAGAGGATCTCAACAAGCAATCCAACACACTGATGAATTAAAAAATGTGTCATATAGAACTTTTTTAAGAAAGAAATGCCATATTTGGTCATATTTCACCCCCTCAATTTTGGTGATTTTGGTGAAGCCTACTTTACGTTTTTTTACATTATTGTTTTTATTATGGCAATAGTTTCTGACAATTAAGCACATTAACCCCTAAATTCACATTACCATAATGCAAAAAAATCTCATGACTTTGTTACAGAAAGTCACCATGTGTTTAAAGTAATGAATATCATCTTGTTCAGACATTTCTTTACAACAAATACGATGACTGTAGTATAATTTAATATAAATTGTGCTTTATTCATATTACAAGTTTAAAAAATAATTATTATTTATGAATAACAACATGGTATATTAGTAAAAATGTTTTATTAGAATAGTATTTGTATTAGATTAGCATTAGAATTTGTATTAGTATTATTACTAATAAATATTTATTCACATTAATGTAGTATTTATTCTTTTATTATGTTATAAAGATATTTTAATGATATATCTTTGATAATCTATCTTTAAAAATGATATAAATATTTGTGTGTGTGTGTGTGTGTGCACACACATACACATATATACACATTACCATTCAACGTAATGTAAAAATTCTTAATGAAATAAAAACTGCAAAACAATAATAATAAACAATTTTTTTTTTTTTAGGGTCTGGCCATTTTTTTTTAGTGAGATTCTCACACACCTGTGATAAGTGGAGAGTTGACAAAGCTGAGATGCTTGAGACAGGAAAACGCCCTCAGTTGCCGCAGAAGCTCGTTGGTGGTGTACGGGTAGCAGTTTAGGACAAACCTCTGCAGCGGGCATCCGAAGAACAGCTCTAGTGTACGTGGTCGGAGTGAACGCTCACGTGCCATGTGAGCCAACAAGAGTTCGGCCAGCTCTGGGGTCAGACACGCCAGGCTACTGCTGTACTGCATGCTGGGAGCTGAGAGAGCAAGATTAACAGTTTGTCTTGGATTAACTCTAATGTGATTAGTAAACAACACTAGTTGGTGTCTTTCTGACCTGTCATGAGGGAAACGGTGGCCCTGGTGGCCATGGAGCAGAGAGAGGGCACGCGGGGGGTCTTGAAGGCTTTTTTGGGGGGTGAGGGCTGCCCGTGTGGGGAATGCTGCTCGTCGTGATGGGCGGCTCTCTGCAGACGCTCTACCGCTGCTTGACCCGCAGCTCCACGCAACGCACGGGCTTCCTCAGGGTCTGCTGGGACTTCAGGCTCCGCCTCCCTTCAACACACAACCAATTACACTGAATCACAAACTTCATCTTTTTTAAGGACAAAGCAAACTGCTCAAGTTTTCTAAATGCTAAAGCAAATGTACAGTATCTAACATTTTGGCTGGGAAACAAATCGAGCAAAGCAACTGACAGTCGTAATGATGAAAGAGAGACATATTGACGTAGAATTGCAAAAGGATTTTCTTTCTTATAGTTTTTTGCATACTGAATTGTGGTCTTTTTATTTATCACATGTCCTACCGGAGTCTGTTGCCCTGCTCCGGCCAGTGATGTCTCGGCCCAAGTCCTCCTCTTGCCCTGTTCTCCAGGAAGAAGGGCAACTGTGGCATTCCTGCCAGAGCGAGGAGGAGAACATTTACAATCTGTATCAAGTATTTTGAGTTTTATACATTTATTTTTATTTAGCATATGGTTAAAACCCCACAAAAGCGTTATATTCGAATAGCATTTTCCCCTATCAGAACAAGAAAACAGGTTTCCCACATCTTTTCCATGACTTTTTCAATCTTTCATGATTACTGGATAAGAAATTTGGCATTTATTTTTATAAAAGAGCTCTAAAAGCGCAGTTTCTAGCATATATTTTAGATATATCAGATATACAAATATTTTGGAGATGAACATAACATAGCATATCAAGTAGCAGTAAATACTTTTAAATTGTAAAAAAAAAAAAGAAATCAAATAAATGCAGTTCTTTTGAACTTTCTATTCATCCAAAAGTACTGAAAAAATGTATCAGGGTTGCCACAAAAATATAAATTATAGAATAATAATAATAGTAAATGTTTCTTGAGCATCAAATTCATTTCTGAAGGATCATGAAGATAATAGTTACATGTATAGTGCAATATATATAGTATATTATAAATGTTTGTTACATATGAACAAACATTTACATATCTTTTTAAGATTACATAAATTAAAATTTAAAAATCCATTACTTTTAAGGATTGTATTCATTTCAATAATTATTTCAAGCCTGGAAATCACAATGAAAAAACTAATAAAAAAAACCCTAATATTTCCATGTCTTTCATGACTATGTTGATGTATCTTTAAAAAACTATTTACAATTACTTACTTGTACGACCCATAAGCACATCAAGTAAACAAATAAAATTTCAATTGCACCTTGTTACTACCAAATTAAGCAAGCATTCAATTACACAGCCTCAATATCACAAGAGTTGCACTGGAAGGAACCGCATATTAAGCTAATTACCGTATATTAGCATGTTCACAGGCCGGCCCGCTAAACCAATCCAGCTGCAATTAATTCCCGTGTGTCTCTCGTGTACAAATTAACATAAGATCTCCTGTCGACTTCACAACATCTCAAAATGATGTCCAAAGCTGCTTTCTCTCCCAGCGTGTCTGAAATCCCCCAAATTAAAGAGGATAAGCAGTTCTAACACATGAGAACTGGCTTGCTTAATTGTTGCGTTTTTCATTATTTGAACGAGGTGAATGGCTTTTTATTTATAACCGGGTCTAAACTAGGACAAGTAAGGGCATTCACCTTACCCGATATGGACTTCCACAGGGTTACTGAACAAAGATCTGTGATTCAGACTAAATCGAGCACAGCTGAGCAATACTGTGATTGTTTCAGATCAATAATACGCATTATGTGATCTGTTACATCCCAGCAAACACAGAACATTCTCCTAACGTAAGAATTAATGTTAGGTTTTATATTTAAACAACCAAAAACTAACATTCTCAGAACGTTATGTGAATCAAAGCTGGACTGAGAGCGTAGCGTGTCTATATGATTAAAAAAACAGCTAAACTAGTATTTTTAGTCAGGCATCTACTTCCATTTATTTCAACAACTAAGCTTTGGCAAAATCATGAACGGTGACCTTCAATGAGAGCTGATAAAGCCAGTTCTTTGGGTCTTTGTGATTAGAGAAATGTTGGCAGACTGTCCATTCATTACCATTCCTGTCCTCCTTCTGTTTCAGTTGAGAGATTATGGCCTTTTCTGCTTCACTGGAGTCCAAAAAGCAGCGTGCATGGCTTTTTTAGCCCGTTCATATCAACATCTTTGGTTTATGGCCTCGTAAGGAATTCCCTTCGGTTGTGGTTTAAAGTGCTAGTTTTATCTTTAATGGTTTGTGGAGTTTCATCCAAAGCAGAGTTGACTGTAATCAAGCCAATGCTAATTGTAATGATTCAATTAGTGGGAAACGACTTTTCACATGTTTTATTAACTACTCACATTGCAAGCCGTCACTATTATTATTAATTCTCATACTTGAACAAACCCCAAACCATAAGTATTTAACTTGGGCACCTAACTCATCCTGCAGCGTGCTACAAACATAAATAATACCTAAAAATGATGCAGCTATAACTTTTCTAAGCGATCAGACTTATTCTAAGCAATCAAACAATATAAAAGTTGGAAAAATCTCATAGATTTACGGGGGAAGCTCAAACCATACCTAAAGACCAGTATGTCATAGAGACTTTGGACTCTTTTTTTACCAGGGCAAAACCATCAAGAAACCACCCAGAACAACCATTATATACCGTTGAGATGAAATGGAGGTACAACTTCTTCTTCTGGTTGCTCATCATTTTCTAAATGTTCCTCATCTTCTGCATCACCTTGCACCAGTTTCTGGCCTCGTCCTATCAGATCGGATGAAAATATCTAATTACAGAATATTTGTGTAGAGCAGGGTTATTATCATCAACTAAAACTATTCAAATGCAAAAAAGGTCTGCACAAATAATTTTAGAAGGTTCAAGCTAATTCGCTGGGAGAGAGCAGTGAGTGCTTTGATTGGAAAGCTAAAACTATTAAAAACATTTTTGTTGATTTCTGTTGATAAATTATAATATTTAAAAAATAATAAAAATGACAAAAACACATAAAATTACTAAATATTAAACTAAAATTAAAACAAAAACTGAAAATGAGAATTTTAATAGTAAATAAATAATACTAAAATAACACTGAGTGGTGCATTCACAAATGAGTTAAAGTAAAGTAAATCTTACCCCAGAAGTGAGAGGGTCCTGACAGTGGAGGTTCGACCCCAGGAATCCCAGCATACCCCACTGCTTCCTCCCACAGCTGATGGGGCAGTGGTGGCGGCACCTCCAGTTCCTCTAAAGCTTCCGCCTCCACTTGTGGTGGCTCATTGAGCGGTGCCACCAGCTCTTCCTGTGGCTCCACCTCCGGCGGTCCTACAACAGCCAATCCGGACGCTGGACTGGGCGGGTCCTGAGGCGTCTCAGGGGGCGTGGTCTGTATGCAAAGTGCAGCGTTGGGGGTCAGTCCCAGAGACCGGAGAGAGCAGGTTAGCTCAGTTTCACCGAAGCGCTTGCGAGGGAACCCTTGCAGGAGGGAGAAGGCGGGTAGTGAAGGGTGGCGACCGGAAATGTACTCGACGACGTGACTTAAGGGAGTGTCTGCAGGGAAACGCTCACGCATTGATTCCCCAGAAGGGAGACGGATCTATAACACGAAACAAGTACAAACATATCAGACAGATCATACTAAATACCACTAACAGCAGTTAAAAAACACAAGTAATCTCGCACCATGAGGATGCAGTGGTTGTCCACGCTCGTCTCCACACGTCCACCCAGTCTCTGTGCACTGGATGGAGAGGTCTCGGCTATGGCTTCAGTTTGGGCCTTTTCCTGCTGACTGCGCCGGTCCTCTGCTATCCTCTTCAATACCAACTCACGCTCCTGATCAGAGGACAAACTGTTACTGCACTGGGAACCAAAAATGACCTTGTAGAGCAAGAAAATGTGAGAGCAGATGGAGCACAGATAGTACTAAGATGTTTAAAAACTCAGATGCTCTTGGTTGCTTGAGGTTGTTTTCCTATGGGGACTTCTTTATGGTATTAAAAATGGTTTTAAGTCAGTTATTTATATCTTTTGCTGTAGTGTGTCAGTAGGAAACATCAGTTTACATGTCCAAACACTCTTTTTGCCATTAATTGTAATAATCCAGTGAGATTTCTGTATGCACAAGGAATCTGACAACAGCCGGTATGATCTGATCGCAAAGCTAGAAACCTTCCTGCAAAGCTACAGTTCTGTGAAAAGTACTGGCACTTGTGTTAAAATGCTGTAAAGTGAGAATGCTTAAATCACAAATTGAATTTATTTATGATTTAACTTCTATTAACTAATTCAAATCAATATATGGTGGAACGACCCCTTTGCATTTAGAACGGCTTTTGTACAGGTACACTTGCGCATAGTTCTTCAGGTAGCTTTGCAGGAAGGTTTCTTCAAGCATCTCGGAGACGTTCCCGCAGTTCTTCTGGATTTAGTCTGTCTCAGTTTCTTCATGTAATCACAGACGGACTCGATGATGGTGAGATCAGATCACACCGGCTGTTGTCAGACTCCTTGTGCATACAGAAATCTCACTGGATTATTACAATTAATAAATGTAAACTGCTATTTCCTACTGACACACTACAGCAAAAGATATAAATAACTGACTTAAAACCATTTTTGGGGGGGGGGGGGGTATTAACATGCCTAAGACTTTTGCATAGTACTGTATATAATTATTTATTTAAATTTTTGGGTGAACTAACCCGTGTTTATGGAGTTTCATTGTAAAAATATGAAAGCTTTCACTGATTCACCTGCTTCTTTTGTCTCTTCTCTAGCTGTGCCTCTTGGGCCACTCGTTGTCTCTGCTGCTCGTGGAAATTACTCTTATCCTGCTTGATCCGTGTTTCCAGGGGTGGATGCTCTTTCGCTCCGGGAGTGTTTGCTGAAGGGGGGGCCAAGACTAAAGAAGGACCTAAAAGCAGAAAAAAAGCTGTTCATGCATTCCTCTGCATTGCATAACATTCAATGCAGTCTGCTAATGATCTGCAGCGCACTATGCACAAAATCACTGTGAGTCACAGTTTATTTACACAGTAAATCACATTTTCCTTCCCAGCAGAATCTTAACCCTCTTGTGAAAGAAGTCCGTTTGTCATACAAAAGAGTAAATGAACAAACTGCTGTTTTTTACCTGTTGCTTCAGACTGTGAGTTGTTGTTGTAGCAAAGAGCATCTTTGGGAGGGTTGAATGCAGAAAACGGTGTTTCTACAGGACCCGAAGGCTGCTTGACTAGTTTATGTCGTGGACTCCCACCTTGCAAAAGCCTTCAGAGCAAATGTGAGAATAAATTCAAGGGCTGGTGAAGCTTTTGCTTAATAACCAAACACAATGCCGTCTAATAACACTTCCAATATTCCTTAAAGCCACTGAATATATCCAGACAGGTGAGTATTTATATTATGACTACTACTACATATTTAAAGAAAGCTATTATATAACTAAGCACATTCTTTTTTGGGGATACAATAACCAATTAAACCTATTTCACAATGACATCCTGAAAAACATTTACCATTCAGCCGCTTCTGATACAGAGAAGAATCCTGCCTGCATCGCTGCCTGTATCTGGTCCCCACTGAAGCCCATCTCAGTGAGAGTGCTGATGAAGCCTCCTATGGTCTAGATAACAAGAAAACATTATGAACTCCATTGCAAAGGTATTCTTTATTCATGCAGAGAACAAACACCAACACTTCATAGTCTCATAGCATTGATCATGCACATGGTACTAATGCTGTCACCACAGATATATCACAGTGGACTTTACCTCTTATAGTTTGATATCATGACACAGTCTGAGGCAACGTAAAATGCTATTTATATACGATTGATTTATTAAGCTACTGTACTCTGAAAGCAAGAAGCTTTCTTCATAACAACAAATATTATTAAAGTGCGCAACGCTTAACAAAATAGTTATTGTGCATTTAAATATTCGACTGTGTGTGTCGACTTAGTTTTTGCTACTTGAAGAACACTTAAAAATTAGAAATGTTTATATTATTTGATTGCATTTGTCCTTAATCTATATATCTGAGAAGGCCATGCACGTGCATGCATATTGTTTTCAATGCTTTCAATAACGGTCTCAAGAGGCTTTCCTCGCAGACCTAGGCCTACTTTTCATTTCCTTGTAATCTTATAACTTAGAGTTACAGTAACAATGACTGTATAGCTAAAAGCTGAACGAGACTATAATAAAAGGTTGTACTTGATGCTGTTCTATTGAAACTAATGTACTTATCACAGTTTATCATGTTTTATCCATGTCGGACAAGCTAATATAGCAATGCAATAAGCTTTACAAAAACATTGTCAATTCACAATTAACCATAGTTTCCGCTTACCGATGTGGAGTCCATAATTGTATTCAATATCCTCAAAAATACTCGATATTGCGGTTTGTTGTCACTTTGCAGACGGTGTTTACTGATTGTCCGCACAGTAGAATGGTGACCGCTTACGTCACAGGGTTTTTTCCGTCCTGACTGTACGCTCGACGCTGATTGGATGACTGACATTCGGAAACGCCTCTTAAGGACCGCCCCCACTGTAGCTGTACCTGTCAATCACAGGTCGTCTGAATGTGTTAAAGGAGCAGGCGCGTCTTTACCTAGAGTGAAGCTCACAAACAATCATTCACACGCTCTGTTAACGAAACACAGTTATCGTTTGTCTACTAAAGCAACTCATTTCCATTTTGCTATGAGGTTAATTTTATTTCTGACATGCAATAAGTATTAGTGTCCGGCAGATGTCAATATTTGGTCAACAAGGCCATGTTGGGAATAAAATGATAAAATGATAAGTAAATAATAATATAATATAATATAATGTAATATAATATAATATAATATAAGTAATTTATTTTCTTTTTGAACAGATGGCCAGTCAAGGATCGATGTGTTTAAATTTAGAAAATGTTAACTGTCAAACTTAATCTTACATGAGCCAGGCTTATTTGCAACAATTTTACTAAAATGTGGGATACGTCAAAATACAGTTTAGATATTTGTATGATTCTGCACCAAAATTTGATGTTGGTTTTACGTTTTTGAAACACATTAAGTTCCCATAAATTGAAGAAAATTTGTTGTTTGGTCAATTTATTTTACAATAGCTTGGGACATGCTGCATTTATTTCACATGCAGTAATATTTAAGCATCATCCGTCTTATTCATTTTTATCATTATCAATTTAGTAATTTAACGTTACCAGATATTGGTTGCATGAGTAAAATGTTGGCTTTAGGAATTTCCAAGAAATTGGGTTAGGTTCATTAATTTTACACATGTATCTGTCATTTGACGTGTGCAGGCATGCATAAAATGAAAATAAAAGCCTGTTGCATTTTTATTTTTATTTTATTTTTTGTGAAAAGGGAAGGAGATCCCCAGCCGAAATATGTACGATACGCAGGCGCGCGCGCGCATCAGATCAGATGTGGTTCATCCATGAACGCTAAGGGGAGATCGGTTCGGTTGAGGTAAGACACATTTCACACATGTTTAGTGTTTTATACACTTATATATGAGCAGACTATAAGAAACATCAGGGATTCCGCTCACATTTCCCACGTTTAAAGTGTCCGGGCGCATGAAAAGTGGTTTTCTGACCGGTTCGCGTGCACGCGAGTCGGCGCGGGGGAACAGTTAGCTTGCGCTAGCGCTCATGTAAAATAACTTTTAAACCGGGAAATTTTAAATGAACATGGGATGAGAAAACGGTGTCCTCTAATGACCAAACTTTCTGCTTCCGTATCGTGTGCTCGTTTCTGTGAGTGGTCGTCGCTGGACTGCTGTCAAACGCGAGTGAACAGACATACGCATGAAAAGCCACACTGCCACGTGACATCCACGGGGAAAATATTCAGTTACTGAAACACCGCTGAAAAGGAACTAAAGCCGCCAAGTCGTCCAGTGACTTCACATTTAAATATAGTACATTTGAGTACAGACACCGTTTATATAGTATGGAAAAGTATATTTATATCTATATTTCGCAAAACATAGCCTACTGACTCTTTCTATCTGTCTGTCTGTCCATCCATCTTTCTTGACTGTGTCTATCTATCTATCTATCTATCTATCTATCTATCTATCTATCTATCTATCTATCTATCTATCTATCTATCTATCTATCTATCTATCTATCTATGTCTGTCTGTCCATCCATCTTTCTTGACTGTGTTTATCTATCTATCTATCTATTTATCTGTCTATCTTTCTTGACTATCTATCTATCTATCTATCTATCTATCTATCTATCTATCAATCTATCTATCTATCTATCTATCGTTCTATCTATCGTTCTATCTATCGTTCTATCTATCTATCGTTCTATCGTTCTATCTGTCTATCCATCTTTCTTGACTATGTGTCTATATCCATCTATCTATCTGTCTATGGTTCAACTTCGTCATATTTTTTATATATTATATTTAGATACAGCCTACTATGGTTTGATATGTGAATGTATTCTTTTTTTGACACACATAGGATAAATTCATTTAGGCAACAGGTTGAAGATTTGTAGTCAATTTGTAGTGTAATTGTAAGTCAGAAGAATGGCACAATCATTTGTTTATAAACCTTGAAGCTTTAAGCTGCTGTGGTTGGTTTGTGCTTGTTACCGTGGGTCAGCTGGATTTAGGTCAGATCAGTATTGTAAAACCATCAAGGAGTCAGATTTCTTAGAGGAACAAAGCAATGACTTGGTCGAACCAGTATTTGCAAGCTTTAAATGTGCAAATTTGCCTTTGTTTTTGCAGTGTGATTAAGCCATAATGCCTGAGGCCAGTAAAATTGGTGCAGATTAATTACAGCAGCGTAGAGCGAAAAAAAGAAATATATTTCTAGGGATGGGCGACATGACCAAATTCTTATTTCTCAATATGAGAAATTTTAATTCACGATATCACTTAATTCTCCAACGATAGACATTTTATATTGTTGTGGTAACTATATTTATCATCATACTGCCAAGCCCCATCTTTTTACTACTTTCTTTATCTGTGCTTACCAGAGCATGAACAATATTTCAAAATCCTCAGTGCAATAAGGATGGAATGTCATCTGTGAATTTTGAACCTCTAATTTGTTTATTTATTCATTTTCTTTTCTTTAAACAGGTCAACATTATTAGAGGAAGATGCAATTCTTTCTTTATTAAATCTGTTTTTCATCTGAAATGCTGGTTGGTTTTACAAACTCTAGACTCTTAATATGTAAAAAAATACTAGTAATGATAAAATGAAATGAGCTTTATTCCTGCTAGCATTCCAGAGCAGATCAGCTGGAAACTGGTTTCTTTAGCCCTTCTGGATTACGTAAAAAAAAAAAAACACACATCGTAGGCTGCTATTCTTCTACAGGGTCAAGGTTATTTTCAAAAGTTCTGCATTGTGTTTTTGTAATTGTGTGCCCAGCTGGTGACGCTAATCACCTGAAAAATATTTTTAAGACCGTTGTTCTCACGTATACCAAATCTTACATGGCTCTTTTGCGAATTGGTCCTCCTCAGGTAGCGTGACTTAACACTTGACCAGGGGCTGCTATATGGTTTTTACAGTACTGTGTTTCCCAGGATATGTGTTATTGTACTCGCATTGTCGTGAGCTGGTTCGATATTTCATTGTGATTGTTGATTTTGGTGTGACTGAAGGTATGAATGACAGTGTTCCTCTGGTCAGAACTTGCTTTGTTGGGTTAGTTCACTGCTGTCATATTACAAAGATGTGATTGTCTGCTCCAAGTTAAACATAAAGAGTGTGAGAAACTCAGACGGAGCTTTTGTGTGTTGGTAACCTGAGTCTGTGAAACCCCTGCTGACGGTGTGCAGAGAAAACTCCTTTACCCTTTAAACAGTTGTCCCAGGGCTGTTTAGTCTTGAAGTGATAATTAAATGATCTTAGCGCACCGCTGTTTGAATTTCACCTGTGCTCCTGTAGTTTCTGTCTTGCACGTCAGGAATCATTCGTAAACACG
The DNA here is from genome assembly GCF_964197995.2 of Scardinius erythrophthalmus. Taxonomy (NCBI): domain Eukaryota; kingdom Metazoa; phylum Chordata; class Actinopteri; order Cypriniformes; family Leuciscidae; genus Scardinius; species Scardinius erythrophthalmus. The sequence goes on along the minus strand of NC_138242.1, from coordinate 27,764,541 downwards.
TTTTTTTTTTGTAGCGCAGCACTTCCATCTGTTTTATGAAGCTGTAAAATCATGTAGGCCTGAAAGTAAGGTCACACTTTAGTTTAGGGTCCAATTATCACTTTTAACTAACTATTTACTAAGACTTTTGCTTCTATAAACTCTTATTGTACTTCAATAAAATAAGGTAGTTGTTAAGTTTAGGTATTGGGTAGGATTAAGTGATGTAGAATATGGTTATACAGAATAAGGCATTAATATGGGCTTTAATAAACAGCCAATATCCTAATAATATGCATGCTAATAAGCAACTACTTAATAGTGAGAATTGGACCCTAAACTAAAGTGTTACCGAAAGTAATAATCGATTAACTGACGGCAATTAGTTATAACAACTTAAAATTTGTTGAGAACTTAAATATCAAACTAAAGTTAACTGAACTTAATATTTTAAGTCAAGCATGAACACATATTTTTTAAAGTTGAAACAGCGCATTATTTCTTATTCTAATTAGGGATGGGCGATATATCGCACAATATTGTTATGCGCATCTCGTCAGTAAAGCCGGTTCCCTTGATTAGTAGTAAATCGCCATCACCTGCTTTCAGATGGAGCGGCATTGACTACAAAGAGCCGTAGTTAACTGACAAGCTGAGCCATATCGCATTAATATCGCGGACGTATCGCCAGCTATAATTAATGCGATATGGCTCAGCTTGTCAGTTAACTACGGCTCTTTGTAGTCAATGCCGCTCCATCTGAAAGCAGGTGATGGCGATTTACCACTAATCAAGGAACCGGCTTTACTGATGAGACGCGCATAACATGTGATGCGATATATCGCCCATCCCTAATTCTAATGTTGAATTTTAAGTTGTGATAAATAACCACAGCAATCATTTTTTACAGTGCATTGTTTTTAAAAAAAGTTGCCAGCACCAGCATTTTTGATCATTTTCACAAAATTTTCATGGCCCCCAGAATATTTTGTGAACATACGATAAATCAAAAGAAAGAACAGAGCCTCTGCTTTAAAAAAAAATTAATTTCCAAAATTTTCCTTTTTTTTTTCAATGCTTGAATGTAGGCAAGTTTCATAAAAAAAAAAGCAACAAAGACTGTGTGTGGATCGGATTCAGAATGATAATCAAAACACACAGATGGAGTAGAACGCGTCCCGTCAATCAACACCCCCAAAGTTTCACAGTCCTATAGCTCGTCCTGGGTCGACATCTCAGACAAAGATGGTCTTACTCTTGTTGGGAGATACGAGGATCCGTGGCTCATTGGAAAAAGCGTAACGGCTAACTTGGATCACATGTGCATTGATAACTAATGGTCATTTAATCTTGTTGAGTTGTGTGACAGTCAATCACTGTTTGCAGATGCCATAGAAATGATACTGTAAACTGAATCATACCTGTCACGCAATTGTTCGTGACTTCTCTTATAAAACAGAATTTTTTAAAATTGATCGATCCAAAACGAATGTTTAAGAGCAAACATGTTTTACAAAATTAGCTGATGTGCTGTCAAGCCATTGAATAAACTATTTCCTCACAAAAACAGTTTATTCGGCGTAGTGAAGCCTCTCCTCCATTGACATCCATTAAAAAAACGGCCTCTTGTCTCTTTCCCTGCGTACTGCAGCATTAGCAGGCGTTACGCTTTTTTTGGCTCACATTGCTTGCTTTCCTTCAAGTGGCTTTGGTTTAGATTTAGGGTGTGTTCACACTTGTAGTTCGGTTCGCTTGGTTTGTTTGGTCCGGAACAAAAAAAGGAATTGAAGGTGAAGGAAAAAGGTGCTAAAGGAATCGCTCACCTAAAAATGTAAACTTTGTCATCCTTTACTCACCCTCATGTTTTTTTTCTTCCATGAAACAGAAAAGAAGAACATGTGTTGACTGATTTCCATGCTGTTTTTTATTAAATTACAATGAACTGGCACTGACGCCTACTAGATAAAAAAATGACATGAAAGCATCATGAAAATATAGCTTTTTGTGATGAACAGGCTTAAAAAAAAAGTCATTTTTATTAATAATCTTTTCTTCAGGTAAGGTGTTAGCCTCTTCAACTGGGTTGAGTAAGTTGAACCAGATCAGTCGGATTCATGAAAAATGATTTGTTCATAAAGACATCGCTTCAGACACTTCAGACTTCGCTACCTCTCTGTTGTGTTTTTGTCACTTGCAGGGCTCACAAAATATCCAAATTCCTGATAGCCCTTCAGGCACTCTTCAGAGTTTGGTAGCCCGAAATAAATTTAACTAACCCAATTATTAATTTTTTTTTATTAAGTAGAAAATCGTATAGGAGTCGAAACATCAAATAATTTCAAAACTCAAATATCAACGATCGTATATAAAATAATCAAATTACAATCATCAATACAATATGCATTTGGTTCTAACTGAAATTTCTATGAACTTGTATGAACAAATTACAATTTCTGTTCCAGTGACTAAAGCACTCATCGAGTGAGAAATTGTGGGGAATTGACGACACACCCAGCAGAACATTGTGTCGTTTACCTCGTCATGTTCTAGCCACAGAAATTCCTTTGTCCATGAAACCTCATAGTCAGATTTTACTAACTCCTTTCGCTTTGTGGCGGTCTGCTTTTCTTTGGCTGTCCCTTCTTCATCCTGATCTGTCTTTTTTGGCTGAGTAGAACTGAAATACCGGCGTAAATCCATGTGCCTCTTAACATTTTTACACGCGCACACACAAGTTTCAACAATTTTCTGCAATCTCTATCCCTTTCTAGCAGCATTAAGTTAAGTGAGAACGACACTCGTTTAAAGGGGGTGTCCGCACTAATTTTCTTTCCCAAACACCAGAAGAAAATGCAGGGGGATGCTGCCGGTGTCATGACAAATTGGGCAAATGCATAGAGAGGATCAGATGCGTGAGTCGGCGCAGACCAGAAAACATACAAACCTGTTTGAATTCTGCACAGAATGCTATATTTGAAAGCGACACAAGGACATTAGGATGAAACTTTAGCTTTACTGAGCTCAACGGCTCTGGCTGAGCTGTGATAGAAACAAAACGCTATTGGCTATTTTTAAAAAGGGGAGGAGCTGTTCGATATGTCCCGCCCCATCTTCCTGTTTCAGTGGAAATTACGTCAACACATTGAATAAGGCTGTGTGTTTCCACTTCAGTGGGCCTTTAAACTAATTATAAGGCTAATTTTGAGGAATTATAAAATTTAAATCTCATGTTCCATGTAATTGAAAACTGAACCCTCGGGAAATAGCTTAGCAAACGTAACTATTCACAGAACATCTAACCCAGATGTTTGTGAGGTTTTGATTATGGCTGGGTCACGATCCGCCACGCATTGTAAAATCTGTTGCAAGTTTACATAGTGTTTATGCCAAAACAGTGGCTTCAAGTCGTTGTTTTTGCTATAGCTCATTGAGCGTGAATCTATTTCTAGGCTATCTCAAGTAGCGAAACCCAGTTGAATTCATGCATTCTCCATAATCTCTTTGTTTGTTACATTTTAATCCACTTTCCCAGTGTTAGTGGTTTGTCGGTTTGTGGCTATGGAGATGTTTCTCAAACATTCCCAATGTAGAACTTTACACTGTTGTGCCAAAGACAAGTCTAGCCAAGTACCAGGTCACTGTGAAATCTGTTTACGGAGCACTGCGAACCGTGACTGGCACTGGACTGTAGGAGGGAACTCACTTTGCTTTAATATATTGTTTAAAAACCAGCATTGAGAAATGCAGTAATATCTTCCGTAATGTGGAGTTTTGGATGCTGTCGTCTTCGTGCAATCGAGATTCGAGAGGCGATGTGATCATGTTTTGCCGCTGCAATCTTTTGCATTATGCGTGCCGCTGCCTGGTTAGGCAATAGATTCTCTTCCTTTCCCAATGTTTTGACACTCTCCTGCATTTGCTTGAACTTACTTCCCTGTTTATCATGACCAGAGCAGTTGCTGACAACGAAAAGTTAATGTGACAGGAAAACCATGAAGGATGTGCTGTTTTCAGCAGGTTTTTACTCACTTTTTCTTGCTGAATCGTGGGCTTGTTGTTACTTCCAGAGCTTTAAATGTGTTGACTAAAGATTGATGTGTCAAAGGTAGATTGTTGTTAGGAAATTATGTAACGTGCAGCCAAGATATGCAAGTCAAGACCAAACTTGAAAATCTAAAGAAATCGTAAAATGACCGTTTGGCATCATAGATGTCCATCCCAACCTAATTGAACCTCACTCGCTGGTGTGCATTAACATTTACATTTAGTCATTTAGCAGACGCTTTTGTCCAAAGCAACTTACAAATTAGGACTAAATTAAGCGAGTCATCGTGAAGAGGCAAAAACAACGCAAGAAGTGCTCAAAATACGAAGTTCATTCAGAGTAGCATAAGCCCGATAAGGGAGGATTAAAGAAAAAGGAAATAATTTTTTTTTTTTTTTATGTATCATGTTTGCTTGCTAGTAAAGTGTCTTATTATGATTCGCCTAAGTATCCAATGCATGTAATGGAATTAGCATATTTAAATACTAAAGCCCTGAATATATCATATAACACCTGCTTTCTTTTTATATTGTCCCATTCATCAGTATTTTTCACAGTAACCACAAACTTTGACACATCCAGTGGCTAGTAATTCCTCGGAGGTGCTAATTGTAGCGGCCTGGGAACTTGTAAACAGACTCCCTGTGGACTGATGAAATCCCATGTGCCCTGAGTCCTGGAAAGTACGTAGCAGCCATCCAATCAGATTGCCACTGCTGGTTTTTCAGTGGTCTGTCTGAGATTAGGCATACCCTGCCTGATTGAAATGTATTGATTTTATTTTAATTAAAATAAATAAATAAATTATTTTGACACCTATTTGGCATATTAGCCAGAACTTATATACATATACATATATACAGTGATATGCATAAGTTTAGACACCCATACTAAAGTTGACTAAAAAGAGGAATAAAAAATCATCTTTTGGAAATTGAACTTAATGCCTTAATTTAAAAAATGAGGAAAAATCCAACCTTTAAGGACACCAATTTTCTTTGTGAATGAATAATGTATCGTAAATAAATAAATGTTCTTCCTTAAAATACAGGGTGCATAAGTCTGGACACCCCTATGTTAAATTCCCATAGAGGCAGGCAGATTTTTATTTTTAAAGGCCAGTTACTTCATGGATCCAGGATACTATGCATCCTGATAAAGTTCTCGTGGCCTTTGGAATTAAAATAGCCCCACATCATCACATAGCCTTCACCATACCTAGAGATTGGCATGGTTTCATTTCAGTTAGCCTAATAGCTAGTTTGATTTGCATTGAGAGATGATCTTATGGAAAGTACTCCATGCCGATCTCTAGGTATGGTGAAGGCTATCTGATGATGTGGGGCTATTTTAATTCCAAAGGCCAAGGGAACTTTATCAGGATGAATAGTATCCTGGATCCATGAAGTAACTGGCCTTTAAAAATAAAAATCTACCTGCCTCTATGGGAATTTAACATATGGGTGTCCAAACTTATGCACCCTGTATTTTAAGGAAGAACATTTATTTATTTACGATACATTATTCATTCACAAAGAAAATTGGTGTCCTTAAAGGTTGGATTTTTCCTATTTTTTTTAATTAAGGCATTAAGTTCAGTTTCCAAAAGATGATTTTTTATTCCTCTTTTTAGTCAACTTTAGTATGGGTGTCTAAACTTATGCATATACATATACATATACATTTTTGTTGTAGTCTAATGATCATTTAGTTATTAATTGTCAAAGTTTAAATAAAGCATAAATCACTTCTGCATGTGTTATCAGATTTCTGCTGTACAAATCATTACTTTTTTATAATTGTTTTTAAGATAATTAACTTTTTACTTTTAGATTAAGTGAGTGTAAAAAGTAACGAGTAATGGCAAAGATAAACTAATAAAAAAACACCACTAATTTAATAACAATGTTAATCTAAATATCCATTTGTCATTCTCTGCAATATAGTGTTGTGATGCCTAAATTCAAATGATTGATTTTAATTTATTTCAACAAAGTAGTATAGAATTGAATCTAAGCCATTTATCAGTTAATGGCCATAGCATGCAAATAATTATTGGCTATCAGACATTTTAATATTGGTGCATCCCCAGGTTTTTAGTTGTATGTTCATACTGTACAATTTAAAAGTCCCTGTAGAAGGTCTAGTATGGTTATACTACAGTAGTCAACATTTGAAGTGGATCAAAACATTAGACATACATTTTGAACAATACCCGTTCTTGTCTTAGGACAACTTTGATTAACTTGTTTGATCCACTTCAAATGTTGACTATAGTAGAGATTAGTCAGATGGACTATTGACCATTAGTTAACACAGATTCCTCGGTATCTAGCCTCACCCTATATCGTGGGAGTTACAGCGCTAGTGTTGTGAATGGAGACCCTTCTGTTTGTCATTCTTATGGTATGACAAACCTATTTAAATGACGTAGCCTAACTTTTATGACGACACAGTTTGGAAACCCTTTGTTAGCAGACTGTTCCAATCATGAGGGAGTCGCATCCATCAGAATCAGTGAGGAATTCTCATTTTTGTATGGTCTTGTCTTGTCTTGTGCGCACTTGTAAAATTGGAGGTTTTGGATTTGAAAGTACACTCCATAAAGTTCACTTACCAATCCAAGTTCTTCTATTCTTAAGCTTTTTTGGGATTGAGGAAAACCCAAGCTTTGAAGCAGACTAAAGTTTTAATTCTCGGTGGCCTTTGGGCTGATCCAAGACCATGTGACTCCCACTGACACATACTCATGCTGGTACACTCACACACACTCACACACACACTTGGCTGTTGGTTCAAACAAATACTTGCAGACATATATGGCAACTTCAGAGCTTGACTTTAAGGTTTTAGGCAATTTCAGTGTTTTGTATTGTACACATGTGCCCATGAATCCACTGATATTTAGTTCTACAGTTGCACAGTTTATTGAAGAAGATGTAAAAATCACTCTATAGGAGGGCCTGGGACACTTTATTCCTCTATTTATTTTAGGGTGTTTTTTTTTTTTCAGATGTGGCTTTGAGTCTGTGGGATTTAAAAAAAAAATGTAAATAAATTTTTGATTCACAAAACAAATTAGCATAAATAACACTGTTACTATTTTTATTTTTTAATGATTATATAATTATATTTTGTTATTATTTATAATATGTTATTTTTAATAATAATAAATAAGCATCATAATGTAAACATAATGCATATATACATAACAAAATGTATACATACATAAAACAATTAAAAATAATTTTTTGCAAATAATTTTTTGGTCATCATGCTTAAGAATAAAAATAAATCCTTAATGCCTTATCAATAATATGTCACTCAGGTTAAGATTCAATTCAACATATCTATTAAATTTTAGTCATGAATATCAAGTAATGGCACTTTTTTTATTTCAACAAAATCTTTTGGTGAAATCAACCATTGGTAAATACTAAATAAATTATTATTTTTTGCTCATATTATACAGTGCTGATTACTCCTCCTATGGCGATGAAAAGATAGTGTTGTCTACCAAGTGTCCTTGTCATGGTGAACAATTCCTTACATGAGAGATTTACTGTTTACTGCTTTATTAATCATTTAAAACCCAGATGGGTATGAGGGGTGTGAGAGTGTACTGTATATGTGGGGATATGGGTGTGTGTGTGTGTGTCACAGTTGACTCACTGTTGAGCAGCGGTCACATGGCAGGCTGTCAGAGGTTTAGGGGAGGAAACCTAATCCAGCAGAGGAAGCGTTTGACCCATCAGGACTAGAGTTTGAGTGTGTGAAGGCAAGGCTGCAGTGCTTTATAAATTCTCACTCAGCTCTCTGACTGTGTCTCTCTCTCTCTCTCTGGCGGTCTGTACACAGTGGCTGTTGGCTTTACACTAAGATGTCAGCGGCGGCTTCTCTGCAGTAAGCACTTTGAGGTATGTTTTTGAGTTTCAATGGATTTGCATCATGCTTCTTTAAAGTCAGTACTGACTATTTTTGTGTAGTTAACTAAAGTTGCTGGTCATTCTGTAATTTTAATTGATGAAACAGAATTTTGTTTTAGATGTTTTTCCATATAATTTTTTTCTAAGAATATCTAAATTAGATGCGGTTTGGTAAATACTAGTTTCCCTTTAAATTGTATTACTTTTTATCACTTTAAATGGTGAGTACATATACGTAAAGTTATTGTTATTTTTTTTTTTATTAATAAAACTTTTCTAAACGAACTGTTTAGATTCAATGTACCAGATGATTAATTTCTAACTTTGCATCTAGAAGTGAAATTCAAAAGTCAGCATATCATGACGGATCACAAGTCAACAGTGAAAAGTCCACTGTTTTGCTGATATTGTCTAGTCATCATACAGTGTGTACTTTTATTTTTCCACTTAAGTAACTTTTGAATCTAATTGGTTAATGATCTAGAGAAATGGTCTGTGTGTTTTCAGCCCAGAGGCTGTGTGGCGTGTCTTGTGAGTTTGATAAAGTCATTAAACATGACAGCAATGAGCATCTCTAGTGTTCAGCACCATAGTGTGTTTAAGTTTCGTTATACAAAAATGAAAAAAAGCTTTTATGATTGTTTTCCAAAAGTATAGTTTTGTAGATGATAGTACTTAATTGATATTTGATACAGTTGCACTATCTGTATTATCAAGTTGCTTGTGTAAAACCTTTTGCTAGAGGAATAATTGTAAATCATTGTGTTTGGTCAAGTCGACTAGTCGTCCAACAGTTGAATAGTTGTTATTAGAGCTGCATGATTAATTGTTAAAAGATCACAATCTCAATTTAAACACCTACACGATCTCATTCCTAAATGACAATGATTTGTTCATGTCTATTAAACCTTGGACAAAATCACAACGGACCATTCATATCTGTGTTGGCGCTGCCGTTGATCCAGAGAGAGCAGTTTGTCATGTATAGGTATGAAGCAGCTTTCATTACTATTTATATTTAGCAGCTTTCAGGTTTTTTCGATTATATTCAAGTACTGAGAATAGTTTATAGTTTGGATATAAACACTGATGTCTATGGAAGCGTTCAAAATACCTTTTGAAAGTAACTTGACACTTCAAATAACGATTGTATCAATTTCATCGTTACACCAGTAGGTGGCGACAAGTGACTGTTAAAAATGGATTAGCGAAAAATACATTTATGAGAGTCTTTTTTTCTCTTTTTTTTTTTCATTCAAATTAATTAAACACTTTAAAGGGATAGTTCACTTTGAAATTAAATTTTGGTATGTTTTAGCTTACCTCAAGGGCATTCAAGATGTAGGTGTCTTTGTTTCCGCAGTAGTTTCAATTTTGATATTTTTAAGTCAAACCGTTCTTGTCTGTCAGTCATATAATGCAGGTCTATGGTCACTATCTCAAAGAGCATGCACAGAGAAGTCCAAATTAAACCATTCCCCATCGTAAGTACACATTGATGGCCTAAGACACGAAACGAGCGGTTTGTGTGAGAAAACGAACAGTATTTATATCGTTTTTACCTCTTGTACACAACCACGTCCAAGTGATCTGAGGGCGCGCGCTTCCTGGTGTGTGAAGTGTGCGTGCATTCTGGCTTAGTCTGTGCAAGCGCCGGAAAGTGTACAAGAGGTAAAAACGATATAAATACTGTTCGTTTTCTCACACAAACCGCTCGTTTCGTGTCTTAGGCCATCAATGTGTACTTACGATTGGGAATTGTTTAAATTGGACTTCTCTGTGCATGCTCTTTGAGACAGTGACCATAGACCTGTATTATATGACTGACAGACAAGAACGGTTTGACTTAAAAATATCAAAATTGAAACTACTGCGGAAACAAAGACACCTACATCTTGAATGCCCTTGAGGTAAGCTAAAACATACCAAAATTTAATTTCAAAGTGAACTATCCCTTTAAATAGATTAAAGCAATTAACATTTTGTCAGAACCCCTAGTAAATTGTCATTTTGTTTAGTTTGTCTGTTCAGAATCGTGGGAGAGTCGTGATCTCTGTTTGAAACAAAAAAATCATGATTTTCAATTTATCCAGAATCGTGCAGCTCTAGTTGTTATCGATGTTGACATTCAGATATTCAGATGAACGTCTTTGGCCAAATAACTTTGCACCATGCCAGAATCTGCTGCATCACGCTAAAAAATTGTTCAACCTTTAAAAACATTTCAGCATTTTTCCAGTTGGCTGCGTTCTGTTTAGCTGTTTTTGCAACAAGGACGAAACGCAACGCAACAAAGCGTCTTTGAATAAAAATTGCAAATCAGTGCACTATTAGAAACATCTGATTGGCTATTAATATGAACTTGTGACTTATTGAGTTAATCATTTATAATTGTACTTTGGTAAAACAACTTTAAAAAAATCCATAAAACAGTCCCATAGACTTCAATTATAAGTGCATCTTATTCACATTTTGTTTTGTTTGTTTTATTGTTGTAATAAATTTTTACAATTTTGGAAATTAGTTTTAGGCTTGATTTATCCAACATTTTTCCCAGATGTGTTTTGACATTATTAAAGGGAGTTGTTTGGAGCTTTGAACCTGCAACCTTTCAGTTACCAGCCCAGATCTTTAAGGCGGCACCATATAATTCTTGATCCAAACCAATTTTTCAACATTTTTCTGTATGAGGTTTAAATTCAACTGACAAACATGTCTTTCATGTGGACGAGCCGTTGGTCACTAGTAAACTAGAAATTCTATATTTGCTGACCTACTCAGTCATTGAGCGTTTTATATTTTTACGGTGAGGTTTCCACATTGTGATTGAAAGTCTATTTGCAGAATGGCATCTTTATTGGCAGTCTTTGCTTTGTCTGAAATTATATTTTATGGACATACTTGAAAATAATCCAGTAAGCCTGTTTGCCTTTCACAAAAGCAAAAGGATTTTCCAAACTGGGAATGATGCATGGTCCTTAGCTCTCTGTTTTGGACCGTTCAGGGATTCCAGTGGAAGTTAGTGGGATAACTTTAAGTTAGATTAGACAACCTACAAGTTACTCGTCCAGTGGATTGAATTGCATACCTGTCTGACAAGAAATTAGTGTCATTTACCCCACTTTCTTTATTCTTTCCAGGTTAGTCCATGTCACCCAAGAGCTAATCCTGTTTTGGGTTCACATTCAAGGTACATGGTTAAGTTTAGTAGACGATAACATAATTTGGCGTTGCTAGAAGCAAAATATGCACACCAGTTAAAGTGGATAAGACATTTGTGGGTATCTGCTTCTCAATTGTTGAAGTGGTTACAAAGTTAAGAAATTGAGAGGGAAATAGAATGAACAAACAACATGATTCCTTTACTCAGTCATTAACTAGTTTTTTAGTTGTAGAAAATATACATCCATGTAATTATCAATGCAAACGTGGTATGTGCACACCATTTAATAGAGACTGATACACTATGTGCAGATGCACACCTGGTTAAGCATTAGATGTTGTTTTTGATTAACAAAATCAAAACTGTGAGCCAAAGAGCATAGAATGGATTCTCTGAATTCTCTTATCATCTTTCATTGTGCAATCATAGATACTTCCTGTTTTAAAAACACTTCCTTTTTGGAACAAAGAAACTTAGTGCAATTTTCAAAATGTTAAAATACGTGTTCAGGAAACCAGTTTGAAAACAGTCATTAATAGTGTTGCTAGAGGCCCAAAAATGTACATACTTCACTCTTAACTTTTTTTTTTTCTTCTTCAAAATTAAAAAAAAAGTTTCTGATCTCAAATGTGTAAACTTCATCTTTTAATATCAAATGTGTTTAAATGATTATTAGGTTGTTTGCTATTAGGATACTTGGAGACACTTGCAATCTCGCATAATTTGTGATATTTTGTCACTATTATTGTAACACTTTTTCTCATTATTATAAACCAGTTTACATTTGTTGGTTTAGCATAATAATTTTTGACCTCTAGCTACTTGAAAATAGGCACTTTGTTCTAAAAGAACACTGTAAAAAAAAAGTTGCTACATTTTAAGTACAATCAACTTGGATGTTTAAGTCATTTCAACTTAAATTACATTAATCTGACTAATCAAAATAAGTTAAGCAATTAGCAAAGTCTAAATTTCAACTTTCTTTATACAGTGCAGTGACCTTTCTTATGAATCAAAGGACAATCTTTTTTTTTTTTCCCTATTAAATCAGTTTTCTCTGTAAAATATCTAAATATACATATCAAAGGCCCGGTTTCACAGGCAGGGCTTAGATTAAGCCAAGATTAGGCCTTAGTTCCATTAGGGCACTTAAGTATCTTTTATGAACATGCCTTAGAGAAAAAAAAAAGTAAGTGAAAGTTGCTTTCAGGTAAAACAGCTTGAGGCTTAAGCCTTGTCTGTGAAACCGTGGGGAAGTTTCATAACTGAGCAAAGTTAGATTTTTTTTATTTCTTTTTAGAAAGCTTAGAAATGTTGATCAATGTGCCACTCACAGAGCAGTTGAATCATGCAGTTTATGAGAATTCAACTGGTCCGGAAAAGCTTTGTTAGAAACCTTCCAACAAAGTTGATGTAACTGTACTGAGGAACAGCCTATATCTAAATTTAGCATCTAATGAGACATTGCAACATTACAATATAGTGCACTCTATATTTAGATAACTCTTAAAGATATAGCGGTCCAGTTTCTTAGAACTGTGTTGCAAGAAGAATATAAGATAATGCAGAGAACATATTTATATGCAAGAACGATTTTTTTTTTTATATATATATAAGGGTGCATTGAACTTAGAACTTGAGTAACTGGGCACGGCCCAACATTTTATACAAATGTGACTATTGTCAGCTGCATTAACTTTACCATAGTTTTGGTCCTTCTCTAGGTCATGTGTCTCTTTTAAACAAGGTCAAGTTATTTGAGGTTGCATTGCCTTATTCTCTGATTACTTTCTTTTGACATTTGACATTTTGACATTTTTCTTATGATAAAAACGTATATTATTTTTTTGGTTGGAATATACATCGTCTTTTAAAACCATGTGGAAGGATTTCTTATGGTCTGATAAGATTGTCGCTGAACTTTTACATGTTTGATGCAAGACCACAACTTCAGCATCATGCTGTTAGGATGTTTCTTTTTAACAGGAACTAAATCAGGGCCGATAAAGGGTAAACTGCTCCACATATCAAGAAGTTTTGCCACACAACCTCCTTTTGCCAGAGAGCGTGGATTAAAACACAATTGTTGCTTTCAGTGAAAGGAAGCACCTAAATGAATCAACAAAGGCAAGACTTGAAAAACGAATGCTGACGTCCTTGAAGTTCCAGTTAGTGGTCAAACCTCAACTCAATTGAAGAATTGTATTTTTGCACATACTTCTGCATCAAAGCAAAGGATACTTCCACACAGGACTAATTAAAGGGTGTCCACATTAGCAATTAAAAAGAATGCTTTTAAAAAAAGTATGTCTTTCTATTGAAAATCAATGGTTAATTGGAAGTATTAAAGGTAATATATTTTGTTGGTTACAATTTACAGTAAGATCTTTAACATTAGTTAATACATTAGCTAACATAAACTAACAGAGCAAAATACATTTCTTGTTCATTTTAGTGGACCATTGTTCATTAGTTAGTTGCAATAACTGTTAATAGATACTGTGTTAAAGATAACTTCAGATGTCAAAAATATATTAGTAAATGTTGAAATTAAGATTAATAAATGCTGCTTTGCAGTATTGTTCATGTTAACTACCAGTGCCGGTCCTCCCCTAATGCAAAGTATGTAAGTTGTGTAGGGCCCCTGAACCACAACCCTTGCTCTCAAAGATGGTTTATTGACTATAAATACAGTTAATATAATTTTAATATAATATAATTTCTCCTGCCGGACGTGCTCGATACAAAAAAAAAGAAAGAAAAAGAGATAAGCGTATTGAGCTGCGAAAGAGGAGCGGTTTCCCGGGCAGTTTTCTGTGCACCTAAAGTTGCTTAAACAAACAATTAGGAAAGTATCTAATTATTGTCAGTATATGGTCTTAAAGTGACAGCAGCCTAATAAACCTTCTGCTGTCTGTCATTCAATGTTAACTAAACAACAAAATAAAATGAGAATCATCCACTGCTCTTCTCTGAATAACTTCAGTAACTTGAGTAATAATCATTTTATATTTAATTCATACAATAAAAACAATACTGATTTTTACATTTGATTATTACATTTTTGTATTATTAGTAGGCTAAATTGACTATTAGAGAATTCTTATTCTGTGTAATTGTCTCTTATTATGGTATTACTGACCATTTCAACTTGTTGAGTGAAACTCCTCTGAAAGAACAGATTAAGGGTTTGGTTTTATCAGTGTAATGTAGTTAGCAAAAGTTAACCTTATTGTAAAGTGCAACATTTTTGTTTTGACTTCAGCCTGAAGGGTTTCTTAAGTAAAGCTCTTGAGACGACTGTTGTAATCTCTGTATGGCGTTCAGTTAAATAAATGATAGTTGAACAAACCTTTATCTACTATTGCAGTCACATCCAATATTTTATGGTTATTTATTTCAAGCATGAGTCTCTTATCGGCGTGTCCTTACAGTAGCAGCTTTTTAATCTGGTTGTTATCAGCCCTTGGATATGAAGGGGACTGTAATGTTATGCCATAAATGGAGGAGCATACTATTTAACACACCATTGTAACATGAATATAATAATGTGCAACTAACAAATTATTTAACATTTCAAACTGTTCACAGGTTATGCTGCCTATAAACTCCTGCTTGAGTCTCAGTGAGAAAGAGAAAGGCTAAAGCCTCTGCAGATCTAAGTGTTGTTCAGCGTCTCCTGTGCTGCATCACCCCAGTCTCCTGACGTCGACCATGAGTGACCCCGTGTCTTCAGATGAACTCACCAATGCCGTGGCGTCATTCGTTCACAACGTAAGTCAAGTGCTTCATTGGTTCGAAGCCCGGTTTCACAGACAGGGCTTAGATTAAGCCGGGATTATGCTATAGTTAAATGAGGCAAGGCAAAGTTTACAAGGACATTTAAGTAGAACTACATGTTCTTTATTCTATAAATAAAAATAAATAAACTTGCCTTGCCTTGCCTATTAGCAAAAGCTATTTTAAATAGCAGAAGTTTAAAATATTTCTGATTTTACTGTGTTGAGCATAAGAAACATAAAAAGAAAATCATTTATTGCATACTTTTGACTGGTAGTGTGTGTGTATGTATATTTAATATATATATATATACTGTATATAATGTATATACTTTTTTTATGCAACATATTGAATAATTACCATGGCATTCACATGATTCTCTCATAGGAACTGATCAAAAAGGCTTTTTTAAATGGCTGATAAGAGATTTACATATGATATAGGTTAATAATACAAATACTTATAGCAATTGATATATACATATGCTGAGATGTAACAATTTAAACTGTAAACTAAGCATTTTAATTGCACTAAAGTATGGCCATTTTAGGGTAAAGGAAGCTAGTACTTTATAAAAAGATGCCAATAAATATTGAGAAATTGATTGGTATTTCATGGAATAACCATAGTATCCAAAAAAATCTTGGTTCTCTTTTGTAAGGTATTTGTGCACATTTATTAATATTTTTTTCCTAGATTTCCATCTGTAGTGGCCTCATTCATTCACTTTTTACAAGAGAAAGATCTTTCATGTTTTTTATTCTTTGAAAGAGTGCAGCATTTAAGATCCAGGCAGACTTCCTAAACAAACATCTGCGTTGTAATTATCTGTGCGGTCTGTCTTTAATGGCCCAGTATCACTAACAGATACTATAAAACTCACTCAGGCAACTCGAAGGAAACTCAAAGACCTTCTCACCCGCAAAATTGACTCTTTTTTTCTTTCTCCTGCAGCTGTTTGCAGTGATACGCAGCAACTTTGTGTGACTTGATTTGCATCCTCTCCAAACCCACACTGCTGAGTCAGCGTTCCCAGGGTTTTGCTGTTAAAGAGCCAGCTCCCTTCCGACACAAATCCAGTCTCTTCAGTCTAGTTCTGCTTCACTATGTTGGGCCTGCAGTTCAAATAGTTGTCGGTGTGCTTGATCCTTCCCATTACCATTTTTATTGACATTTATTTTATATCATTTAGCTTCAAAACCAATTATAAAAGCGCTGATGGGAGTGGAAAGTTCTGCCGATACCGATGCAGCCGGATCATTTCCAGCGCAATTTAGCAAGACATGGTGCAAATATCAGTAAATTAGGTAAATCACCTTGTATGAATCATTTAAATACTCTCCTTTTTTATAGCTTTTTTTGTATTGTATTGTATTAATATAAGACGTTTTAATGAAATTCAATCATTTTAATGATACTGAATTTAAAAAATACAAGCCAATAAAATAATATAACAACAATTTTATTGAAAGTAACTCTAAAATTGGACAGAAAATATACTTATATTAAATATCAATATATTATTCTTTATTCAGTTCTATGCCACAGAATCAGATTTAACAGATTTACTTTTTTGACCAGTTATCCAAATAATGTATAGTCCTACAAAGCTATTATTATCAGAGCATGTGAGCAGAGCGTAGCGGATCAGTGAACAGTAAATGATTTTCAGCGGCCGAAATTTCGGTGCATCCCGATAAAAATCCCGAATTTCTCATAGCTAGTTAGTGTAATTCAGTAGAAGTACAGAGCATAACTGGTTAACTGACATTGGCTGGCCTCTTGATGGCAGGCAACTGTTGACCCACAAGGTTAATGATCAACCCAACGACACGACTGCTGGTTTTGGGTGTGTGGATGTGGGGGTGTGTTTTGGGGAAGACTAAACTATCAGCGATTGGAGTTCGAGCGAGACCTGGTATTGCGAAAGTGGGTTATTCCATATCCTCTTCCTGCTGCGGTCACGTGACGACAGGTTGCGGAGGAGCGTACAGCTTCTGTTTGCTCATCTTTTAGATTTGCTTTGAAAAATAGATAATTTTTCTCGCTCTGTGGGACGCCCTCATGTTTAGATGACCAATGGACTTCCTGTACGCGTTTACGGTCAGTCATTTATTGAGTTAAAGACTTCCTAAATTAGCTATAGTATTAAATGCATTACCTGTTGAGGATGACCATACATCCTCGTAGTGGTATGCTGCGTAATAGTCGATGGCCCTCTGATATGAGTTGTTATTGATGCATTTTTTGCAATATTTCATGGTCAGTTCTTGTAAATCAATACTTGGCAAACAAAGTTTGAGAGAAGGGTAATTTTGGAAGGCTGAGGGCTGGTGGATCTTGCCTCATCGTTTTGAGTAAATATTAAAAGGAGGTTTTTCTACAAGTTATCAAGGCTCACATATGTGCATATTCATATCATGCAAAAAGTAATATTGCTTATCTTAAGTGTTTAGCTTATTTTATGTTAAGTCAGCATATAGGGCTTCATATTATTAGATGCATGTAAAAACAAGATTTGCAGCTCTGTAAGGACATCTCTACCCACAGCTCTCCATAATGCTCCCTCCTGTGTCGCGTGTGTGTGTCTTGCTGAGTCGGCGGGATTTCAGAAACCTCACAGATCTGTGTGGCTAATCTCTCGCTGGCCATGCGCTCGCGTGAAGGAGACTTTGCTTTGGCCACTGGCTCTTTGTGTGAACTGACTCTAATGCTGCATAGGAGACGCTGTACCGCCATGTAAGCCACTGCTTCTCCTCAAAGAATTCTGCTGGTCTGGAGTGGGCTTGTGGGACGTTATATGGTTTACTTTGGGTTCAGCTCGCTGTCTTGTTGGCCTGAGCATTGTGGGTCTGTGAGCGTTGGTTCATGTCGTATGTGTGCGTCCATTACTGGGCGAAGAGCCAAACCTCAGTGTGATTTCACTGTAGAGAAAGTGTATTTCTTGTGGGTAGATATTGACCACAAGTCTTTTGAGGAAAACTTTGATTTGTCTCTTTTCATCTACTAAGAAGTTTGTCTTAACCAATAGGAGTTATAACAGTGGAGTTATAACAGGATAATAGGAGTTATAACAGTGTTTTGTTTTCGTATCATTGAGACACTATTATAGTTTTTATTAATATTTTATATTTGTTTTTATTTTATGTTTTCCATTTAATTTTTTTAGTAACTTTGTTCTGTGTCTTTTTTATAATCTCTATATAATTATTGATTTTATTTTAGTACTGTATATCAAAAACTAAATGAAAATGATAAATGTTATCTTGTTAACTAGCTGAAATATAATAAATTATAAATAGATTTTTACATTTTTATTTTATTTCAAATACATTTTTTTGTTGTTGTATTTAATTATTTTATTGCATTTTCAGAATAATCAGCATTGAGAGTAAAGCCATGTGATGAAGTATAAACGTAAAAATTAAATGCATAAAATAATAATAAAATAATAAATGTTTTTTTTAGTACCATTGAGACACTATAACAGTTTTTATTAATAAGTTAAATTAGTTTTTATCTTATGTTTAATTTTAATCGATTTTTTTGTGATTTTGCTCTGTGTTTGACATTTTTATTAGCTTTTTAAAATGTTTATATAATAATTAATTTTATTTTAGTTGTAATTATTTTAGTATATCAAGTTAAACTAAATGAAAATGATAAAAGTTATATTGGAAACTATATGAAATTAAAAAAATTACGTTTTTTTAGTATCATTGAGACACTATAATTTTTATTAATATTTTGATTTTATTTTATATCTTGTTTTCAATTTAATTTAGTTAAATGTTAAGTGCTTTTGTTCTGTGTTTGTCATTTTATTCATTTTTCTTTTAAATCTCTATATCATTTTTAATTTTATTAAGTTAAACTAAATGAAAATGATAAATCTTGGCAACAAGCTGAGGGCAAAAAAATTAAGGTTGTTTCGATTTTTATTTAAAATAACAAATGTTCTTTGTTTTTTTTGTATGACATAATTGAGAGTACAGGCTGGTGGTTAGTGGTACATAAACATGTAAAAAAAAAATAATACTAATACTAAAATAATAATAATGTAAATACAGTAGTATAAGGATACATAATATAAACATGTAAGCAATGTCATTTTAAGGGATTTACCCACAATCTTTGAAATGAATCAGATTTGTTTTTTTATGGTTTAAGTCATAAGTTGAGCCAAAGCACCAAAGACTATTAATGGGACTTTCAAGTGTATAATCTTTGTCCTGTGATGTTACGAAGCGCAAATCGCCTTTGTGTAATTGGTGAAAGTTGGTATAACTGTATAAAACCAAATGTAACTGGTTTTGCTCAGAAGATTTGGTTGAGACTGGTCAATCTGTTGTTCCCACATGCCAATAACAGCATTTAAGGCGCCCACGTAAAGTCTCAGAACGAATGAAAGCAGATTTGAAGCCTCGGCGACGCAAGGTGACCATAAGATGACGGATGTTTTCTGGAGAGTGTCAATATTTGCCTGTGGAAAATGTTGAAGTGTGGCTGAGGAGATTATATTGTTCTGAACAATCGAATCCATGCGCCTTTCTTCCAAATCGTGTTTGTTTTTAATCGCCCTGCGGAGAAAGACTAACAGCCCTCCGATGACAGCGAGAACACAATGAGTTTTCTCTCACTTTGTTGTTCTTGAGGACATACGGGAAGAACGGCTTTCTCATGAGCTCTTCTGCACAGCTTTGTGAGCACTGACTGATTCTTTCGCCAGCTCTAGCAACCATGGTAAGCTTTACATTGGTGGACTCTAGTTAGCATGTGCAGACTCTTATGTTCTCTTTTCTTTTGTTTAATTGAAAAAAGTTTCAATTATTTGAGTGACTTGGGTCATTGCTGTTATCCAGCACCATTTGATCAACCACTTGTCAGACTAGGGCTGCAGTATTTATTAAACTAATACCAAAAATCATGACTTATTTTATTTTATTTTATTTTATTTATTTTAATGTAATTACATTTTTACTTATTTTTTTATTTTATTTTAATTAAATTTTGTATTTAATTAAATTTTTATTACAAATGTTTTATTCTATTCTCTATCTCTACTCTATTCTGTTCTTTAAGGACCCCCAGTGGTTTTTGGTCAAAATAACATTTTACATTAACTATCTTAAATACTTTATACTTTTTTTTTAACAGTAAAATAGTAATACTGTATGATCCATTAAGGTATAATTATGATATTATCATCATTATCATTATTATTATTATTATTAGTAGTAGTAGTAGTAGTAGTAGCAGTAGTATTATATATATATATATATATATATATATATATATATATATTTATTGATATATAATCCCAAAAATTTTGGCCAAATTGTGCAGCCCTACAAACAAGCACAGCAAAACTTTAAATTTCAGTCACAATTTTTTTTATCAGTAAAAGAAAAAGAGACATTTCTATCAGTTCTTATTTTATTTTATTTTAATAATAATAATAATAAAAAGGTTGTTTTTTTCTGCAATATAAAAATTGCAGCAATTTTCTGAGGATGACTTGAATAGTTAAATTTGGGGGAAATTAATTCTAGAATGATTGGGGAAATGTTGTTGGGGAATGAATCTGATTCTGCACATAAAATAAAATGTATTTGCAGCCCTACATCAGACCCAGATGATGTCCTACAGAAAATTTATGCTGGCATGGTAATTTAATCCAGAACAACTGATGACCAGTTACTCTAGTCACTGAAGGATATATCACAAACAATAAAGTCTTTGTGTGCCGTGGAATGCATGCATACGTCATATAAATGCAATATCTAGCACTGCTGAATGGCAGAAATTCTCCTTGTGTAATGTACCGTGTGAGTGAGCACATGAGTAGGAAGACTACGCAAACCTCTCGTGGTGTGGACGTGCAAGAACTGGTTTAGATGAGATGTTAATCAAATTTTTGATTTTGCAACAAATTTTGAATGGAAAAGGTTTGTTGTGTCAGATATTTTTATTGCATGTAGGAAACAGATTTTGTGAATTTGCAAAATGACAGATATTGCAGGCAAGGATTTACAGTGAATTAGTTTTATCCCTGTCTCTTTCCATATGTTTGTTTGGGTGATTATTGAGTAAATGTGAACGCTCCATTGAGGTGGAGCTAATAAGATTGCTTGTTTTTGACTTGAGGATATTTGCTCATGTTATTGCAATAAGCGCACCAATGAGCTGTGAAGCCTCTAGTGTTTGCATTTGTTTTACATTATATCATGATTCCCATTTAATTTAGAAAGAGATTTACTACTGAATCTGGATCACTGGGAACTCTGACAGGGTTCATTTAACTCTGCGTGGTGTTCTGTGACGGTTAATGATTTTGACCATGACTCCCTCTAGTGATCGTTTAAGGACGCTGTTAGCAGTGCAGAGATTTATCACTCCTTAATAGCAGGATTCATACTGTTACTGCACCACCGGGAACAGTTGGCCATCAGGAAAACATACTATAAATATACATTTATTTGACTTTACTTTGCTTTTGCTTTTGAATTCATTTTTCCTCATTGACCTCATCCTGTGTGTCGTCCTGCAGCCCGAGTCATCGACCTCATCTGTCCGAGTGCCACAGAGGGAGGAAGAGGAGGATGGTGACCTGAACAAAGCATTAGGTGTTCAGCGCTTCCAGCAGATTCTGAGCCCCACTCCCAGAGTTCCCGGCGAGCAGCACCGCACCTACAATGAGGATGATTTTGAGTGTAAGTTCATCTTTTCGCATTTTTTTTTTTTTCTCAAAAAAATTTATTAGAAAAATATTATTTATTTTTTCGATGCTTTTCAAGTGTTTCTAGAGTGTGTGTGTGTGTGTGTGTGTGTGTGTGTATATATATATATATATATAATTTTTTTTTTTTCACATATATACATTGATACATATAATGTTTTTATGGCGGAGCCAGCAATAGTACAGTTGTAATATACAAAAGTATTAGTAATAACAACATTGTCACAGGAGCACATTTCACAAGACGTTTCAATCTTGTTTCCTCATTTCGAAATAAAATATTCCAATTTTACAATTTTCCACATGAAAATAGTTTGGAAGCCATAAATGTGAAAATGCAGACCTGAAACTCGTCTGTAATCATTCTCAGATCACCGTCACTCCTCCCATCACATCCACCATCCTCTGTCCAAACTCCCAGGAGATGGAAGGAGGAAGAAGAGTGGGAGGAAGAGGAGGAGGAGCAGCAGCAGTAAAGAGCACAGAGCGTGTTCAAGCCCCAGCGGTGCTTTGGCCATCGAGGAGGGTGAAGATGAAGAGGAGGAGGAAGAGGAAGAAGCTTCAGAAGGCCAGAGCGCCACCCCAACTCTCACAACAGACGCTGAGAGGAAAGACAATGTTCAGGTAACCGGATTTATATCCTATATGTATGATTTAATTGAATGTCTTATTAATTTAGTGAAAGCTCTTCCATCTAATGAACTTTATCCAAGACAATAAATAATAATGTAAACAGCATACTGAAATACTGGCAAAAACGTAAGGCAGCGCCTAATGATATATTCTATTTACACTATGTAAAAATGGCAGTATTTTCTTTGCAATGAGTGTAAATAGTAGCCTACTTAGATACTATTTGCACCTCATTGTTTTAGTACATTATAAAACAGCATGCAGTAATAACATAAATGAGTAATAACATAAGTGTAAATTAAATAAATGTTTCCTTCCTAAACCTAAACCTAACCCTACCCGATAAACTCTTTATTAATAAATATCCTTAGGCACTTTAATTCCCCTTTTCACATATTTTCTTTATATTTATTGAAAATAAATGCCTTTCCAATCTGATACGCGATGGGAAAAGGGAGAAGAACAAGTTCGGCAAAAGGCATCAAAAAGTATCTATAATGCGCCTTTACGCCATTGCTGCTGCATTTTTTTGTACTTTTTTTCTGGCCCAACCGGACAAATATGGGCAGAGTTAGTTTAAATAGCCTCTGCCAACAAAACAGGCTATTTGCACTTAGTGTAAATGGATACTCTGTAAACATAAAGGGATAATTCACTCAAAAATTAAAATCATTTAATTCTGAATGAAAGTCTTATGGGTTTGGAACGACATGAAGTCGAGTACTTCATGTCGTTCCAAACCCATAAGACTTTCATTCATCTTCAGAACACAAACTTGTATATAAATGCTCAATATAATAGATAGATCATTATTTCTATCATTTTATCTCTTGTCCAGTTCTTCGTGTGCGATGATGACCCTCATGTGTCCACCCCTGAGACTTCAGATCCTCTCCCTGCACGAGGAATCCTGATCGTCCCCTCGTCTGCGGTGTGTTCGGAGCCCCAGGACAGCACATCCACTGAGTGAGTCCGCTTGCTTTAGCTTTCCATATGCAACAAGCGTTTAGTGTAAATATGCTGATAAATTCTGTCATCATTTACTCACCCTCAAGTTCTTCCAAACCTGCATTAATTTCTTTCTTTTGCTGAACACAAAAGAAGATATTTTAAAGAACATGGGTAACCAAACATTTGATGGACACCATTGACTTCAATAGTATTATTTTTTCCCAAACTATAAAAGTCAATGGGAAACATCAACGGTTTAGTTTCCAACATTTTTCAAAATATCTTTGTTTTTGTTCAGCAGAAGAAAGAAATTCATGCAGGTTTGGAACAACTTGCGTAAATGACAGAATTTTCATTCTTGGGTGAGCATGAAAATAATGAGAAAATAATGCACTTCATGCAATTTTGTTTCATTCATTTTGTTGTGAAATGTGACCTGTAAAAGTTTTTGTGTAATTGTGGTATTTTGGTGGAAACTGTGTCACCATTTGTTTAAGGGAAGTTCTCAGTGTCTTCAGTTTTGTTATTTGCTCAGCTGAAGTGGTGGACATTGCAGGTTGCGTAGCACAAGCTATAAAGCATGCACTTCCAGCTTGTGTCCCCCTCTCTGTTCTTGGTTTACTGTAAATTGAATCATTAGATGCCAGTGCACAGCACACCCTGTTCGTTACCTAGGACGAGATATTTCAGAGACCAGCAGGGTATCAGTCTCTCTCCAGACCTCGATCACCGCTGTCTACATCATTCACCCGTTGCTACTAGCAACCGCACTTTGCTTTTATAAAGCGCTCTCCACCTTTCCTTTCTGCCTTCTCATCTTTTAAATGCAGGAGTGTCTTTACAAACAACAGGATTCATTGTCAATATAATTTCTGTTCTTTAGTAACATTAACAATGACATGGATTTTGTCCTTTATGTTTTTGGTCTAATAAGCTTTTAAAAACGATTCATTTTAAACGAAAGGTAAGTGCTCAAGAAGATTTTGTATTTGTTGCAAAATTGAGTGCAAAATACTTTTCAATTAACCTGTAAATCTGTAAAGATTTTTATGTCATAAGAAAATTAGTGCGTACTCTATAGTGAAGTTATGATTGAGTGTGTCTAAGTTATATTGTATTTCTTCAAGCAATTTAGTGACATGCATCTTATTTTTGTTGTGGACAGACAAAATGCAATATTTTGTCTGCATGTTATTGAGCTAATTAATAAAAAGCTACCAAAAGATATTTATCATAGTCAAACACTAGCACTTTTTAAAAATTGTGAGCACAAAGCAGTTTTTACTCCTTTCGTGGATTGTTTTTAATCAGGGTTATTATCGTTTATGTTAATGGAAATAAAGCTAAAATAAAATATAAATATTACCTGGAAAACTTAAACTAAACAAAAATTTTGCTATTAGAACTGAAATTGAAGTTGAAGCTGAAGCACTAAAATAATTCATTATTTAAACTTAAAACATTTAAACTAAAAACAGACACTTTTTATGTGTTTTGGCCATTCATTTACACGACTGTGGCATTTTGGAAATGCAAACTTACAAAACAAAACGGGTTTTAAAGTGCAAGTTTTTTTAAACGATACCATTATCGTCTCATTGTAAACCACAAAAACGTGAATTTTTGAAAACTGTGATGTCATGTGCATGCATATTATGTGAGACTGAACAATAAGCGCATAGTGTTTGTTTACAAAGTGACATTGCCAACTAGTGGCCTGGCAGCAGAATACAGTGATTTTAGTCTTTTTCGCAGTTGTATAAAAGTACCTTAAAACTGAAATAATTTTTTTTACCTAAATAGCACTATTTAAAAAGTAAAATAAAATGGAAAAAAACTACGAAATGACTGAAAATTTTACTAAAATTAACTTAAAATATAAAAATAAAAGCCATTTCAAAATATCAATAAACTAAAAGAAAACTGTTTGTTTAATGGCATGAAAACAGTCTTGTTTTGTCTCTTGTAGAACTCCTGAAACTGCTCCTCCGACCCCTAGCGCCACTGAGCCCAGCTCTCTGCCCCGCGTGTCGAGTCGCAGCTACGACCTTCAGGAGAGACGTCGCACGGGCAACATGACGGGGACCGAGCAGGCCAAATACCAGCGGATCCCCACTGATGAGTTTGAGGCTCGGACCCTGGCCTCGGCCGACCTGGATGGCATTAAAAGTGAGTTAATCTCCACCTTGCTTTTGCAGGTTTGGTGAATAACTGCTATAATAGGAAATCTTGAGGTATGTACAAGCCCAAACTAACAAAAAATGTATAAAGAATGATTTCTAATTCACTTTAAAGGTAGGGTAGGCAATTTTCAGAGAGGCTAGCAATAGCGAGCTAGCTTTGAAAGCATAAGATCCCACCCTCCCTTCAGAGCGTCTCCAAAGCCACGCCTCCTCCAAAACACACACACACACACAGCAGGGAGCAAACAAAAGCATCACAAGAGACGGTGTTAAACTTCCTTACGTCTCAAAGCACATAACATTAAAATAATAATGAACATAAACAACTTAAAGAGCCCTGACCTGTACCGCCTGACTGCTGCAGATTCATTTGGGCGTTGATAGTGTTGACATTAAAACGCATAAATTTGAGTCACAAACCGTTCCGTGTATTCCAAGTCATGGGTTTCCATCTCTTCCAAATTACAGTAGTTATGGCATGAATGTAGCATAAGCTCGTTGTTTTGGTTCAGGAGGAACTGTAAAAGGCGGCTGCTGTTTCGGTTGTGGTGCTCGGTGACTGATGGAACGGAACAAGGGCAACGATTGGACGGCCATTTTATGGTCCTACACCATTTAGACCACTTAACTTATTGATTGCTATCAGGATGTAAAGAGACCTTCAACCAGCATAACAAAAAAATGCTTTTGGAACAAATTTTTCTGTATTTCATAGCTGTTAGACAGGATAAATATGACATTAATTATGGGTTTATGTGAGGATTGTTTTAAGTTCACTTAAATTAAAACTTGTTATATTTTTTAAGCCTAATAAATGTTCCAAATTGGAAAATAATTTTCATTGAGACATCAGTAGCTATATTAATATCAGTGATACTTGATATTGATGATAAAATATCGTGATAAATATCATCAATCGTGATAAAAAGATGCCATTAAACAATTATTTAAAATATACTGTCTTTGTTTTTTCTACATTACAGTGGAAATTGAGTCTCACTTTATTTAAATGTTATTTACACACAAAACATTAATGGCTAACATTTTTGACTTTATAAAATGGTTCTCTCAAGTCTTGGCGGTCGGCCCCTATTAAACAACAAAGAAAGTAAGACATCTTTTTCTTATACATAGTTTAGTAGCCTACTATTCTTTTTGGCCGAATTTATCGTTATAATCAAATCACGAGCACTTTGCACTAGTAAACTAAAATCCATGATCTGGTCTTCTGTGAGATCGAGTTTTCACTGGTTTCATGGTCTCTCAAATGATTTGTACCATGCATCCTGCTATGTTTCACGGCAAGAGTCTTTTGTGCCCCAGAGAGACAAACCTTTCTCAGACGTCAGTTGTATATCAGCGGTTCCTGTAATATACCTCATCAGCTTTCTCCGTTTTCCTATGCTGGCCACTAATTCGGCCCATCTGCTGCATATGCTCAACGACAGGACTTAAACGGTTGCTGTCTACCATTTAGTTTAACCTATAAAATTTTGGCACATCAGTTCATAAGCAAATACATGTCTGACAGCAGTTAACAGACAATAATATGTTAAACTCTGCTTGACTTTGTTGCATCATCAGCGGTTTTAGTCGCTGTCAGCTCTCATCTGTTGTTGCAATTCACTGTCGGTGTGAACGCTTTTTTAGATGTTTTCTTAAGAATGTTAGTGAGTTTCAACTTGCAGCTTGAAGTAGCTGTGTGGGAAAAGGCTTTGGCCTCTTTTCTTGATTGGGGTTTGTTCCTACAATCACCCAATTAGTCAAATCCCCTTCAGGTCCCGCCCTGACCTTTTTACCCTGAATGTCTTTGGCAACTGGCCCATCCTGTAATTTCACCCTGATGAGCTTGTTATGAACAAAGACGATGACCTGCTTCTCAACTCTGCCAAGATGATTTTACCTAGTGAGTGTGGTCATTTGACAGATTTGAGGAATACATGCACCTTGGGGAAATCTTAAACCATGGAAATTTGATCAAATATTTTATAGTATAGTCATAGTGCATGTTTAGTATTCATGAATGTGGCATATAATAAATTCCAGGTTAATCTCCATATCTGATAAGTTCTTTCTACCATTCAAAAGTTTGGGATCGGTGAAGTTTTTTTTTTATATACATATTTTTATTTAAAAAATATATATATATTTCAAATAAATGCTGTTCTTTTGAACTTTCTATTTATCAAAGAATCTTGAGTACAAGTGTATCATCGTTTCCACAAAAGTATTAAGCAGCACAACTGTTTTCAACATTGATAATAACCAGAAATGTTTCTTGAGCAGCAAATCAGCATATTAGAATGATTTCTGAAGGATCATGTGACACTGAAGACTGGAGTAATGATGCTGAAAATTCAGCTTTGGTCACAGGAATTTTTAAAAATTAAAAAATTTGTATTAAATAAATGCAGCATTGGTGAACATAAGAGACTTTATCCATAAACATTAAGAAAAAATAAATCTTACCAGCCCTAAACTTAAGATTGGTTGTAAAATTTTGGAACATGTTCCTCAATTATTTGAGAAACACTTCACAATAAGGTTTTATTTGTTAACATAAGTTTGCTAAAGTAGTTAAAATGAACTAACAATGAACAATACTCATAATGTTAATCTCAACATTTACTAATACATTTTTAAGATCAAAAGTTGTATCTGTTAACATTAGTTAACGCACTGTGAACTAATATGAACATTTTGTATTACCTAACATTGACAAAGGTTAATGAATGCTGTAAGAATATATTTATCATTGTTAGTTCTTGTTAGTTCATGTTAATGTATTAACCAATGTTAACAAATAATATGTTTTTGTTTAATTCTTCCAGGCCATCGTTTTGAAGATGTTCCTGGAGTGCGTCGACACCTGGTCAGGAAAAGCACAAAGGGTCAAGTAGTGCACATCAGCAAAGATCACAAAGAACCCAGCACACGCACTCGCAAACTGGACCGAACGCCACATGAGGTGAGATTTGTGATACAGTCTGAGTTTGACTAGCTGATGTGAGAACTTTGGTTGAAGCTAGTGTATTAACCTAGTCTGAACCCAAGGTTCCCAAAAATAAAATTGATTAAAAAGTCTATTAATACAAATTTGGAAAGTCATCATGGGAATTTCTATAGTTAACGTCCATCTTTCTGCTTCTGCTTTGCAAAATTATAAAATATGTTTGTGTTAAAGTAAAAGAAAGGAATTTCTTGAAATTATTGAAATTAATTATTTAAAATTTATTTAGAAAAATATTGTTTTATTTTTATATAATAATAATAGGGATGCATTGATATGAAAATTTGGGCCGATGATTCTTACAGTATATTTGAAAGCTGATAACCAATAAATCTAAATTCCAATTTTTATATAATTTTTGAGAGCCTGATTACAAAAACAAAAGTCTCACCATTAAATGCCATGTCCCAAGCACACTATTATAATGTTCTCCTTATAATTATATGTAGCCTTTATGACAGACTTGTGCTGCACATGTTGCACTTGACTGTATTTTCCTTTTTTGAAGTGATTCCAATCATATTTCAAGCAATTCAAAACCATCATGGTGAACAGTGTACATCTGAAGTGTCTCAGCTGAAGGAAATAATCCATTATTTGCTTTAATATATCGGCCATTATTATTATTATTAGTAGTAGTATATAAAATCTCCTTAATTAATTAAATAAATCCTTATCTAGTAATCATGAACAACCAGAAGGATCATTGAAAAGTCATGGTTATTGATTTATCAAACACTGTGGGAATCCTGGTCACTATTGAAATGTGGTCTCTATTTAGTCAACATAAATGCTTGTTTAAGCTTAAGCTAAAAGTTCTGTGGACATTTTTCAACACCATTCCCTCTGGCTGTGATTTTAAGACAAAGTTGTTGCAATGCGCAAGACTAGCTAGGTTTCGGATGTCTCTACAGATGCCTTCAGAAAGTCCTGATGAGTTCTTTCAGCGCGTTTAGCCCTTTTTCCCAGATTGAGACTCGCTCACTGCATTTCCAATTATTTCTGACAAGCCCGCTGTCCTTCACAACAAATAAAAGGAGGATTTTGGGGGGGCAGAACCTGATTAATAATGAATGAACTTCTTCCCTTTCACACACCTAAGAATAAAGAAAAGATCAGCTCGGGTAACTGGACACCGCAAGCCTTCAGAGTCAGTCATGTTTTATTAACGCCCTCAGATTCCCCTCCAGACAGGTAAACCAGCTACGTATTAGGGTAAATGAGTGTACTCATGGACCCTCTTCTAAACAACACCAGTGTTCACACCGCTGCCTGACGTCTCGTTGCCCAGTCGCGCTCTGACGCTGTTCTGTCTGGACGAACAGCATGGTCCTTTTAGACTTTTCCAGGCGGCTTGCTCAACACCAGAAGGTCAGGGAATGGTCTGTTGATGTACATGCACATGCTGGATGCATCGATTGGTGTGTGATATCACATTTTGGGCTGATCAAACCAATGTTAGCTAGGTTTAAATGCATAGTTGGTACCGTTTTAATGATGTCTGTTGCTTTAACTACTTAAATTCCTCTAAAGGAAAGCCCTTAATGAATTTGTGTTTTAGGAGTTTTCATCAGATTCAGAAGGTGGTTTAATTGCATGTTCTCCACTCATTTATTGCATGTTCTTTGGCCTCAGGTGTTTGTGGAGCTGAATGAGTTGATCATCGATAAAAACCAGGAGATGCAGTGGAGAGAAACAGCCCGCTGGATCAAGTTTGAAGAGGACGTGGAGGAGGAAACGGACCGCTGGGGGAAACCACACGTCGCCTCGCTGTCATTCCGCAGTCTGCTGGAGCTGAGGAAGACCATCTCTCACGGTGAGATCCTGCTCAAACCTCCATAAAACTCTGTTTAGCATATGTCAGGTTAGCTGTGACATTTTATATTGCAATATCATTACATGACCAATCTTACAGTGTGATTTGCTATGGTATACTATGGTTTTATATATATATATATATATAATTACTTTACTAAGGGAATATTTCTGTAAAAAATGAATTTGCTATTTAAATGTACTTCAGAAAAGTGAGCAATAATATGGATTATGGATAAAATATAATTTAGTCCCAAAATCTAAAATCTGCACATCGCTTATACGTTATTATATATATATATATATATATATATATATATATATATATATATATATATATATATATATAAATAAATAAATAAATAAATAAATAAATAAATAAATAAATAAATAAATAAATAAATAAATAAATAAATAAATAAATAGATAGATAGATAGATAGATAGATAGATAGATAGATAGATAGATAGATAGATAGATAGATAGATAGATAAATAAAACATGCGTATTATGGATCTACTACCTAAGTACAATGTTAATTGTTTTATGTATTTTCATGTATTGTGAACAAAAAAGTTAGCTGTATATTCATAAACATGAATGTAGATTAATAATTGCTGATGTATGTGTGTATACTAATATATATATATATATATATATATATATATATATATATATATATACTAAAATATATATATATATATATATATATATATATATATATATATATATATATATATACTAAAATATATATATATATATATATATATATATATATACACTAAAATATATATATATATATATATATATATATATATATATATATACTAAAATATATATATATATATATATATATATATATATACACTAAAATATATATATATATATATATATATATATATATATATATATATATATATATATATATATATATATATATATATATATATATATATATATATTGATTGCATTGATTTTGTCATTAAAATGAAATGGCCTTTTTTTATTCCTCCCATTAGGAGCTGTGCTTTTGGACTTGGACCAGAAGACACTACCTGGTATCTCCCATCAGGTGGTGGAACAGATGATCATCTCAGACCAGATCAAAGCTGAGGACAGAGCCAATGTCCTCCGCGCTCTCTTACTCAAGCACAGGTAGATCTCAGATGTTTGTACAATAAGCAATATCTAACACCATGTCTACTCCAGGCATGACAAAGTGACCATTGCAAATCTATTTGTTCTTCGTATCAGAAGTTGTGCCAGCTCTGTGTCAGAAATAGAACGGGGCATCAGTTAACTGTCGGGATTTAGGTCATCTCGCGCCACATCCAGTGTAGACAGCATCACTGATTATAATTGGTTTTACTTGGTTTTGTCATATTGCCACGCTCGCATCTGGTGTAGACATGGTGTAAGAAATAACAGAAGGATGTTGGTTTCCATTTGAATTTCTTTTATGCCACATATGATTTTTTTTTTATTCTCATATAATCTAATGGTTTCTGTTCGCCATAACATCACCCATCCATATATAGATCCACACGTGACCCTTCACAGTCTGTTCTAGTGTCTCTTACCCGCTGGCTCCCTTGCTCTCCCTCCCTTAGTCACCCGAGCGATGAGAAAGAGCACAGCTCCCCGTTCCCCAGGAACATCTCGGCTGCCAGTCTGGGCTCCCTGATCACCCATCACCAGAGCAGCAATAACCACCTGTCCGTCCCCGAACCCTCCGTCACAGAGCCGCTCATGGGCTCCTCAAGGGCCAGTCAAGACAGCACTCTTCATATTGACATAGAGAAGAACGAGGTAATTGGATTGAAGTGTCTCAATTAGATAATGTTTTTAGTTGAAGAGGAGGGCAGCCTGTATCTATTTACAGATAATAGCCCACAATTTTTTATCTTAAAGTTCCTAGGCCACGTTTTCATTCACTATTCATTCATTTATTCATTCATTTTTTTGGTGAAAAATCTTTCATTCACCAATCATGTTTTTGCTTCTTGTCTAACGATTGAATGTGTTTTGGTGACGTTGGTAGCACTTTATATTACAGTCCTGTTCCCCATGTACTATGTACTTATTATAGTAAATACAATAACTGGGTAATAACTGTGTACTAACCTGAACCTACCCCTAAACCTAAACTTAACCCATGTAGTAACCTTATATTAACCAGTACTTTCTTAGGTAAGTACACGCAACTGCACGTTCTGTAAAATAGTGAAGTGCCGTGATATCAAATGTGAAATTTTCTTTCGAATTTTTCAGTCGCTGCTCAACATAAAATATTTTTGGGTCTTTTTTTCTGATTCGTCTTATGTTTCACTATTTGCAGAAAGATTCAGCTCCACCTATAGGCATGCACAAATCCAAGTCCAAACATGAACTTAAGCTTCTGGAGAAAATTCCTGAAAATGCTGAAGCCACCGTCGTACTCGTTGGTAAGCAGTTGTTCTCTTGTTAAAGAATCCTATTGGAATCCCGTCGGATCGCTACATTGGAACCAGTCCTAAATCATTTTAGAATCTAGATTATACGGAATTTGGAAAATTATTAATTTCCGTTCATCCCATTTGAACCGGCTGCTAATAATGATGAATTCCGAATTAACGAAATGCATCAGGAACTAACATGACTATCATAGAGTTGACACAATCAGCACATAATTTCACAAAGCAGCAGGAAATGAAATGCATTGCTCCCTTAGGCAGTGTGGACTTCCTGGAGCAGCCCACCATGGCATTTGTTCGACTGCAGGAGGCTGTAGAGCTGGACTCAGTGTTGGAAGTATCAGTTCCTGTTCGGTTTCTCTTTGTGCTGCTTGGTCCTCCCAGCACTGACATGGACTACCACCAGATCGGACGTTCCATTTCCACACTCATGTCTGACAAAGTGAGGAAGACTGTTCTCGGTCTAGCATACAATTGACTACAAATAATAAAATGACAGCTCACCAACCCACAAGATCATAAACATATATTGCCTATAATGCCTATTTCCAGTGTTAACTTGATGTGATGTTTCTCCAGCAATTTCACGAAGCTGCATATCTGGCAGACGATCGCCAGGACCTGCTCAACGCCATCAACGGCTTCCTGGACCTCAGTATCGTGCTCCCTCCATCAGAGCTGGGCGGGGAAGAGCTCCTGCGCTCCGTCGCTCACTTCCAAAGAGAGATGCTCCGCAAGAGAGAGGAGCAGGGGGGGGCCATGCTGTCCAAAGAGCCCAAGAGCCTCGAAGACAAAGGTCTGCATCGGCCCGGGTAGATTCAGTCTGGGCTGACTAGTTCCAGTTAAGCTTTGGTTTTGGTTTATTTGGTCTCTTTGTTATTTCGATCTGTTTTTTTTTTTTTGAGATTGATGTTTTATTGATTTTTTTTTTTTTTTTTTTTTTTGTGCTTGTTTTATTTCATTTTTTATATTTTTGTTTGTATTTGTTTTCTTTTTTGATTTGTTTGATTTTTGTTTTTATTTTGTCTTTTTTATTGTTTAGTTTTTTTTTTTTTTTTTTTTTTTAGACACTTTTCAGTGTTTTTTTTTTTTTACCTTATTGCTGTTTAGGTTTTTTTTGTGTGTACTTGTTTTGTTTTATGTGCTTTCATTTAGGTTTTTTATTTTAAGCAGAGCTTTTGTTTTGAGTTTATTTGTTTGTTTGTTTGTTTGTTTTTTTCTTTTTCTCTCTTTTGTGCTTTTTTTTTCAAATTTGTTTTCTTCTTTTGATTATTTAGATTTTTATTAGTGTGCTTTTTTTATCTGGCCTTGTCTTTTATTATTTTTAATTTTTTTATTTTATGAAGACTTTTTTTTTTTTTTTTTACCTTATTGCTTTTCTGTCTTTTCTGTGTTTGTTTTGATTTATTTTGTTTTTTTTTTGTTTTGTGCTGTCAGTGTTTAGTTTTTTCTTTTCTTTTCTTTTCTTTTTTGTGCTTTTTTTTTCTTTTTTTCTTTACTAATAATTTATATTTATTAATAATATCACAAATTCTCTCTTTATGTGTAAATCAGAGGCCTTGCTGGCGCCGTTTAAACCAGAAGACGACCCTTTAAGACGCACAGGCCGTCTATTTGGTGGACTGATCCGTGACGCCCAGCGCCGTTACCCAAAGTACATCAGTGACTTCAAGGATGCGCTGAACCCCCAGTGCATGGCTGCTGTCATCTTTATCTATTTTGCTGCTCTTTCTCCTGCCATCACGTTTGGAGGCCTTCTGGGTCAGTTATGATGATGTTCTTTTGCTGAGAGAAACGTATTGATTAAGATCTTAAATGCATCCAAAATAATCATTTTAAATGCATGTGATCAGTCACGGTTGAGCAGAATTTTTAAGATGAGAAGTTTCGGACATTGTTTGAAAAAATTTCATCCAGAACTGACTTAAATTAGTCACCATGAAGATGTACTGTAAGTAACCAGTAAGTGACCATGAAGATGTAATTTAATTTAACAAAAGGTTCATCATGATAAACACTATTAGTGGCTCTGATTCTGATAAGCATTTTAAATTAGATGCCCTGAACTCCAGACGGCATATGTGTCTGACATCGATGTTCAATAATTCATGACTCAGGAGCTCTGGTCTGTCTTATGTGTACAGGTGAGAAGACTGAAGGGCTCATTGGCGTGTCGGAGCTGATAGTGGCCACATGTGTTCAGGGTGTGTTGTTCTGTCTGCTCGGAGCCCAGCCTCTTCTGGTGGTGGGCTTTTCCGGACCAATCCTGGTGTTTGAAGAAGCCTTCTTCTCTGTGAGTTTATAATGCTGTTCCTTAAACCAGATACGACCCCTGCTGTTAAAGGTCAAGTTTGATTTTTTTTTTTTTTACACATACTCAAAGATAACAATGGATAGTAATCAGTTAGCAAATGATTTCAAACCAAGTCAATACTGTTGTTCATATTTGAGGTTAGGGACCATAAATAATGAAATTTGATGCATAAACCAGCACTATTTGTGTGAATGTTGCAAAGTTCATCAGTTATGAAGCAAAATCAGTTCAACTGTAAAGCAGATCTACAGAATATAATAATAATAGTTATTATTCAGCTCAAGTTAGTTTAGTGTTTATTTAATTCAGTTTAAGTTCACCCAAAACTAAACGCTCTGTCCTCTTCTTCTCCAGTTCTGTAAGGGCAATAATATGGAGTACCTGACAGGTCGCGTTTGGATCGGTTTTTGGCTCATCATCATCGTGGTGTTGATGGTGGCCTTTGAAGGCAGCTTCATGGTTCGATTTGTCTCGCGTTTCACCCAGGAGATCTTCTCATTCCTTATCTCTCTCATCTTCATCTACGAGACCTTCTCAAAACTGATCAAGGTATCGTCTTTTGATTGTGTTTTGTCTGCGTATATAATCATGAAGTCCTCTTGACTGCTGATGTATCCCACAGATATTCCAGGAACATCCTCTGAGACGCTGCTCTGCTATGGTGGTTGATGTGAATGATTCCATGTACAACTCAAGCACTTTAAGTCCATTAGTGGCGAACAGCAGCACGCCGGAGACGCTGAAGGTGGTCGGTGAACCTAATACTGCTCTGCTGTCCTTTGTGCTCATGTCTGGGACCTTCTTCATCGCCTTCTACCTGCGCAAGTTCAAAAACAGTGCCTTCTTCCCTGGCAGGGTAAGATGCCGTCTGACTCAGTGTTGAGTGATTAACACATTGCAAAGAAAAATGTGGTTGAAATGTATCATCTTCTGTCTAAAAGAAGTCTAATTTTTTACAGTTGAGAAGAGTTATTGGAGATTTTGGAGTTCCTATTGCCATCCTCATCATGGTTCTGGTAGATTACAGCATTCAAGACACGTACTCACAGGTGATGATGGACAGTTAGCAATTAGCAGATGATTTGAATTTATTAATAGTGCTTGCTAAGTCAAGCAACTCTATTACTATTGCACATTTCAGGCTAGGGACCCTAAATATTAAGCTTTGTTGCATAAACTTACACTATTTGTGCTACTGAAGAAGAAAATAAGAACTAAAGTAAAATAAAAAATACAATAAATACAAATACACACACACACACACACACATACTTTATTATCTATTCTTTTTAATTATTCATATTTTATTTTATCTTTATTATTAATTTATATGTGCATTTTTAATGCTCCAGCCATATTTTTTTATTTAATTATTATTATTATTATTATTATTTTATGAATACTTTTTTCATTATTCTATTTATTATTATTATTATTATTATTATTATTATTATTATTTTCTTTTTTACTTGTTATAAATAACAAATTACTACAGAGCCCCTAAAGGGACATGGTGGTGGAAAAAAATTATGAGATGGGAGGGAAGTCGATGCTTTTGCGTTCCCTCTCAAAAGGTTCTGCGACTGAACACCAAGGTTCTCGGGGGAACGCAAAACATTTGCAAGAGAACGCAAAAGCTTTGACAAAAAATATCTATTTTTTTTTTTTTCATCACAATGTTCCTTTAGGGGCTCTGTAAATTATAAATAATTAATAATCATGTTTTTTATTGTTATTAATTTATTTATAACCTTATGAATGCTCCACCCTACAGAAACTTAGTGTCCCACGAGGTTTTTCAGTGACTAGTCCTGATAAGCGTGGTTGGATAGTCAATCCTTTGGGCAGTGATGGTCAGTTCCCCATCTGGATGATGTTTGCCAGTATCCTTCCCGCTCTGCTCGTCTTCATCCTCATCTTTATGGAGACGCAAATCACCACGTGAGTCCATCGTCATGCTTTGTTTCATTATAATTACGTTTATAGAGCTCAAAAAATATTTTTAGCAATGTATTTTTTGTGTTAGAAAAAATCTTTTCACATTAGTTTTTAATCTCAAAATGTGGTGTTTCATGTTTTCATTTATTTATAGGTTTTAATTTGTAATAAAGCTGCAATCTAACTGCAATGCTGCTGTTTTTTTTCCACGTTTAAATCATGGCAGTATTAAAGACGCTCTCTTCTTCTAGGTTGATAGTCAGTAAGAAAGAGCGCATGCTGGTCAAGGGTTCTGGTTTCCATCTGGACCTGTTGATCATCGTGACTCTGGGCGGCACCAGCGCTCTGTTCGGCCTGCCGTGGATGGCCGCGGCCACCGTGCGCTCCGTAACCCATGCCAACGCCCTCACCGTGATGAGCAAAGCCGTCGCCCCAGGAGACAAACCTCGAATCCAGGAGGTCAAGGAGCAGAGGGTGACCGGGTTACTGGTGGCGATACTTGTAGGTGTGTTTCAACAATGACAATTCCAAACATTATCAATTTTATTGCAACCTGATTAACACAAACTACTGATAAGATCAATAAATCTCATTAACGATTAATACAATCTTGATGAATAGTGAATTGTCAGATAAAGTAGATGTATAATGTAAGTAGCTTTTCAAATAATGTCAACTAACTCTCACATTAGAGTATTAGTAGACTTGTTAAGGTTAGGGTTAATGCAATAAGTTGATATGTACAGTACTTGAACAGACATTCTACTGACTAGAAGTAACTTTGCATCAAAATAAAGTGTTAGCAGATATTAAACAGACAGTCTACTAATACTCTAATGACTGCTAGTTGACATGTAGTTGCAAAGTTACTTATAGTCAGTAGAATGCCTAAAGTGGACCATCAAAATAAAGTGCTACCGATATGGATAGTTGGAATACATTTTTATTTATTTATTTAAAATACATTTTTCTCATCATCAAACAGGTAAATGTAATTATATATTGGAAATTTGTGTATTTTATCATATTGCTGTTGCCACCGTTTTAGAAAAACAATATGCAACCTGACTCCGAGCATTACAGTGATTTTTAACACAATTTAAATGGGTAAAAACACCCTTTACCCATGGTACAATCAAGGTAAAGCGTAGTATCTTGTTGTTTTAAGATGCGTAATATTTTATTACATGCACAATAAATCCGTGTAAATGACTGTTGTATGTGTTAACATGAGTTTAATGAAGTACAGGCCTATAAATGTAGTCATTCTGCAAATTTTGTTGGCTGTAGGTCTCTCAATAGTAATTGGTGATCTGCTCCGTCAAATCCCAATCGCTGTGCTGTTTGGCATCTTCCTGTACATGGGTGTGATGTCACTGAATGGCATCCAGCTGACAGAACGGATCCTGCTCCTGCTGATGCCCCCAAAATACCACCCCGACCACATTTACGTGCGCAAGGTCAGGACCCCAAGCTGGTTTTTGCTATTAATAATGCTCTTAAAAAGGACTGGCTGTAACATGTAATGGTATCAGATATTGTAAAGAAATCTTTTGTACTGTATATGTTGACTAAATCTCTGTTCCTCAGGTGCGGACCATGCGTATGCATCTGTACACAGCGATACAGGTGGTGTGTCTCGCTGTCCTCTGGGTGGTCATGTCCACCGTGGCGTCGCTGGCTTTCCCATTCGTTCTCATCATGACCGTCCCTGTCAAGATGTTTTTTCTGTCACGCATCTTTAGCGCTCGGGAAATGCAGTGTGTAAGGATCTTTGCACACACAAAGACATTCTTGCTTCTTAGGGATACACTATCGGTTTGTGGTCAGTAAGATTTGTAAAAAAAAAAAAAAAAAAAAAAAAAAAACTTTTATTGTGACAGTAAAGACATTTATTTGTGTTCCTAAAGATTTCTGTTCCATATAAATACTGGTCTTTTTTGACATTTCTATTCATCAAAGATTCCTGAGAAACATGCATCACATTTTCAAAAAAAATATTAACTATTTCCAACATCGATTATAAATAGTTTCTTGAGCAACAAATCAGCCTATTAGAATGATTTCTGAAGTGATCATGTGACACTGAAGACTGGAATAATGATACTGGAAACTCAGCTTTGATCACAGGAATAAATTACATTTTATAATATATTACTATAGAAAACAGTTTCTATAAACTTTTTTTCAAAAACATTTAAAAAAATCTTACTGTCTTCTAGTGAACTAACAAAATTATATATAGCTAGGAAACATAAAATGTCTTTTAAATTCCATTTGAAATGGTGTTCACAACCCCATTTTAATTCCTAAATTTTTAAAAATATATATATTTTGAGAGGACTTGATGACGTCTTGGAGACGGAGTGTTATTTTTCCCCTTTGGAATAATATGAACAGATGAATATGCACAAAAAGCCATTAAGAAAGTAGGTCATTTTCAAATTCATGTTAACATACTATTTTTGTAACTTTTCTCCCTTCTCTCCAGTTGGACGCTGATGATGCAGAGCCCACTTTTGACGAGAAGGAGGGACACGACGAATACACAGAGATGCACATGCCAGTCTGAGCCACGACCACAGCTGTCCGTCTCTCACCTGTCTTCCTGTCAGTCAGGCTATTGGCCAATAGGACAGTTGCTTTTTAAACTTTGACAAACCAAATCGCACAGTGAGTCTTGACATGCTGTAGAGGAGAGAAATATTATGTGAAATCTGGCATTTCCAGAGAATCATTTCACTTGTTTTAGAGGGTTTGAGCTGCTATCACACCGTTTAGCCTTTACCAAGTGCATTTGTCGCCTATGAGGAAAACGAATGTATCGTATGGGGTTAACTGGACATTCCCAGCACCATTCAGGGCCCATGCAATATTTTATGTAGTTTTTAGTATATATTCATGATCAAGGAAGATTGCCAAGGCCCATTTTCATCTTATATCATGTATGTCTGTGCTTTTAATAGTTTTACTGACTTATTTTTTATTGTTGTGATTATGACCCAACACAATCACAACCGACAGTATTTTTGTCTATTGTTGCTGTGCATTCACAGCTTTTTTTTTCTATTTCTAAACAGTAGTTTTCACTTTTATAATGCATGAAAGTCACACTCTCACAAAAACTCTAAATGTTCAGTTGTAGTATATGTTATATTGACCGTTACATGGAGCAAACGTGATCAGAGTGAGTGAACTCTGTTTTAGAGGATGAATTTGGTGTCAATTTTGGTGATCATGAGCGGTTTTCAGATTAGTTTTAGTGAATCCCAGATGCATTCACTAGCGACCTAGTTTGGGGTCCTAAAACCCATTTTAAGAAAAAGAACGGGAGCGTCCCTACAGATGATCCCAAAACTGTAGCATTCAGTTTATAACGGTTCGTTTGTAAGAACTAAACATGTTGACCTGATAAGCCACACAAGTTCCATCGTTACCAACACATTTCAACTGAACTTGTGTCCATATTTGGCTAACAATGCTTTGGTTAATGCACATTTTTAAAGTCTTTCCACATACAACGTTGAATTAACACTAAAACAGAATCATGTTCTTTTCAACACCAGTTCTCAGCAGATACACCGTATAGATTTTGATTAATTACTAATTATTTATGCGTTTAACAGGGGAACCGTATTATTTATGTCAGTTCATGAGGGATTTTGCCACAGAATTCCTGTATAATATCACTAATTTTCCCCCACCGTTCACTAACATCCCACTGATTCACTATTTGGTCAGTTAGATGGTGAATCTGCACTAATAAGATTCAACCATTGCACTTTCACTTTCACAATATTTGGTGCGCAAATACCATCAGGAATGAAATTAACAAGTTTAATTATTTGGTTACGGTTAAATAATTCAGTTAATCATGTGTTATGTTTGTTATTTTAGTACACATTTATTTGGACTGTTCTGGCTTTCTTTAATTCCTGGATTTGATCACACCATTGTGCTTTAAACATGCTACAAAACAAGTGCTTTAGCTCATTTGAGCGCTATTTACATTCCAGAATCGGATGTATGTTAGGATATTTTAATTATAGGAACTTATTATGCAAGTTTTATGTTGCATTAGCTTATGTATACGCTTAACTAATGACTGAAAATGAAATTGTGTAGAGATTATTTTTATTCGACTAGGAATTGGTTAGCGTACATGCGATTGATTTGAGAATATTTTTATAAAATGTTGTCTGTGTCGTCGTTTAGTGAATCAGGACCTTCAGTACGTTGTACTTTGTCACCGTTGTTGATCTTGGACATTCCCTCTGCCCGTGTTCAGCGACTGGTTCCAGGTTTCGCGTCTAGACACGTTTAGGCCTGCAGAACTCTGGGAAATCAGATGGTAGAGCAGCACTTTGAGGTTCTGTGTGAATGCAGGTTTTGTTCTGCTTCTGGATCTTTACTGTGTGGATTCTCTGCAGCACTTTTGAAGATGGTATTTATTATGGATGCTTTACGGGGTTCATGAAGACTGTTCATGAAGGTTAATGCTGGAACATTCTGGTCATTTTAAAGTCTGGTGATATTTGTTACAAAAGTATGGCAAAGGGAAGTGAAGGTCATTTACCATCTGTGGACATCTTTTTTTAATGCATTTTGTTTTTATTTGTTAAATATTTGATTTTTAAATGTTCCACTGTACATAATGCAATATTTACAGTAAATTCCAAATATTGCCAATAAAGTTGATTTTTCTATTTAAATTGGCTATTCATATTTTTTGTGTTTTTGTGTTTATATTTCAGTTTTTAAAATTGCTTTGGTTTACTTTTTTATTTATTGGAACTTTAGGGAAAAAAGTGCAAGTGACTTAAACAGTACTGCAAAAAAAGAAAACAAGTTTGCGGTCCGTAAGATTTGTTCTTGAAAGAAATTCATATTTCATTCCGCAAGGATGCATAAGAATTGATCAGAAGTGAATCAGTAAATACGTTTCTAATGTTACAAAATATTTTTATTTCCAATAAATGCTGTTCTTTTCAACTATATTCATCAGAGAATCCAGAAAGAAAAAAGTATCACCGTTTCCACAAAGTATAAAGTAATAATTTTTTTTTCGAGCAGCAAATCAGCATATTAGAATGATTTCTGAAGGATCATGTGACACTGAAGACTGGAGTAATGATGCTGAAAATTCAGCTTTGATCACAGGAATAAATTTAATTTTAAAACATTTAAATATGCTAATAGAAATGTCATTTGAGCAACAAAAAAGCTAATAACTCAATAATAGCTATATATATATATATATATATATATATATGATCGGGTAAGTGTGACTTGTATTGTGTTCATTTAAAGCACATACGCATTTTATATATATATATATATATATATATATATATATATATATATATATATATATATATATATATATATATATATATATATATATAAAATACACACACAGCTATCATTAGCCATTTGGCAGATACATGTCAATGAACTTTTCTGCCATGGCCCAAAATGACTAGTTGAGCAATGTGCAAATTGAATTGAATTAATTAGACTTATATTCTGGTTCTAGTGTGTGCGGTAACGACAAACAAATCCTCATTACTACAGCTGAATTTCAAAGCAATTAATAATTGTGCCAATGTTCTTCTCATCATTTAGTCCCTGACTTCTAGGCATCATGCCAGGGCTCCACATGAACAGTGACTGTTTTAGAGAATGTTTAACCTGGTTTTTTTGGGCAAGCAGACATTTGCAGGAGGAGTTGAAGTTCAGACTGTGTTAAAGATGGCTCTGCTTCTGTTGGTCGTGCTGCTCACTGCTGGAGTCTCACCGAATGACGCACAACAGCTCCCAGATATCTACAAGAAAGGAGTGGAGCTGGCTTTACATCAGATCAATGCCCGTCACTCCATCAAGCACCATTTTCTCTTCTTTAAAACTATTCATCAGGCAGAAATTCAGGTAACTGCATTCTTCTCTTTCCGCTTTTCATCCTCTTTTCAGGGAAAAGATGGTCTGAAAACTAACTGCATGATTTGGTAGTAGTTTAAGCTATTATAACCCAAACTGAATGGCAGGAGTAGGTCAGATATTCTAAACACTCTTGATGCCAAGTCATTTTTAGGTCAGAAATCGAATATCAACATCTCCGGAGACCCCAAAAAAAAAAAAAAAAAGAGGACAGAATGGAGTTGCTAAATTTAGACTTGGTGGAAATGTCTGTGTTCATTTACTGTGGATGAATAAATCCTCTATCTGTAGGCAGGGTTTGGTGTCACCTACATCTACCATAACTTTTATCTGAAAGCCACAACATGCCAAAGAGGAACTGAGAACGCTGATACAACCACGTGTGCGTTCAGGAATGATCGGGTAAGTGTGTTCATTTAAAGCACATACGCATTTTAGAAACCCATAGATGGTCATAATATGAAGATCAGCTGTTTTTCATGTCTAGAGTAAATTACATTTT
Organism: Scardinius erythrophthalmus; assembly: GCF_964197995.2. Lineage (NCBI taxonomy): Eukaryota > Metazoa > Chordata > Actinopteri > Cypriniformes > Leuciscidae > Scardinius > Scardinius erythrophthalmus. The sequence goes on along the minus strand of NC_138242.1, from coordinate 27,721,173 downwards.
CCAAACACTTATTAAATCTAAATAAGGGGTGCTTTAAAGAACCATCTATATTTTGTTGCATGTTGCAATCTCCAATTTCTAATAGTTACATAACTAACATTCAAAAGTTTGGGATCAGTAAGATGTTTTTGAAAAGTCTCTTTTGCTCACTAAGGATGATTTATTTGATCCAAAAAGGAGTAAAAACACCAATATTGTGAAAAATTACAGTTTAAAATAACTTTTCTTAATATATTCCAATATTTTAATATATTTAAAAATATAATATATTCCTGTTATGGCTGTGATGATTCTTCAGAAATCATTATAATATTCTGATTTGCTGCTCAAGAAATATTTCTTATTATTATCATTGTTGAAAACAGTTGTGCTGCTTAATATATTTGTGGATTCTTTCAATATAAAGTTCAAAAGAACAGCATTTTTTTTAACTAATAGAAATCTTTTGTAAAATTATAAGTGTCTTTACTGTCACCGTTAAAGTATTAGTACATAAAAGTATTAATTTTCTGAACCCAAACTTTTCAGCAATATTGTAGCTGAAATAAATATGTCTGAAAGTAGGGTTATGATAGTACTGTACACTATCATGCAGTGTTGCCAGGTTTAATACAGAGAATATTGATACTTTGCACGTGACGTCAGTTGTACTGGCTGGCGGGCAAGAACGTCATTCTCTAGCAACGAAAACCAGTAAACTAATCAAGGATCTTGCCAGGACGTTGCCAGTTTTAATATACAAAAGTTGGTGTTTTGAGGTGTACACGACATGTCAGATAGTTGTTGTGCGATTGGATGCACTAACCGCGTTTGTTGCCCGCCAGATATCACGTGACTGCAAAGTATCAATACTTACATACATGCTTGTGTGTGTGTGTGTGTATATATATATATATATACACACACACACACACACACACACACACACACACAAGCATGTATGTAAGTATTGATACTTTGCAGTCACGTGATATCTGGCGGGTATATATATTTGTATATATATATATATAGTTACACCACAGCACTCAAAATTTAATGCAGATTAAATTAAACTTACTGAGTCAATTTCCATATTCCTCCAGCCTCTCATTGACTGTGTGATCTGCTACAAGATCTCTGCTGGAGAAATTGGTGGCAAACCTTATTTAAACTGTATGTATCGACAAACGCTCTCGAAGGTATTCCCTCTTCATGTTCTTCATTTTTAATGATTCAGTTAATTAGCTGGAAATACACTTGATTTTATCATTAATGCTAAAATAATGTCCATCTTTGCAAATGTTTTTCCCAACATATTTAATGCAGTAGAACCCCAGGATGTAGAAGTGACCCTTTGTCTGATTGTTTGAACTCAAGGAAAGCAAGAGAGAGCGAGAGATTGGCTGTTACCAGGCGGGTTTTGGCAGCCTGACCCCGACTCCTGTGGCATACACTGGATCCTAGAGAAGCTTCATCTGACATCTCATGTGAAGGAATCTGAAACACAGCATGTTTTAGCATGTCTGCTCTGTTCCATATCAACTCTTGCATCACGGTTCATCTGATTGTCAAGCACTAAAGAGAGCATTGCACTGTTTTAGTCACATTTTCTACAGTAAATCAATACGGGATGTTTGTTGCATAAGAACATTCCATGTTTGTTCAACGGCAGAAGATTTTTTGCAAACAACAAAGCAGAGTTTCCTAAAACTCCTTTAACCTCTCAAATATTAATGAATGTCATTATAAATAAATAAATAAATAATATTAGTGCCGATTACACTATCCAATAAAGTGATTTAGTTTGTCAGTGCAATAAAATACTTTACAAAATAATACGTTTCAGTTTTTCTGTGATTATTTACGATTAGAACGTCATAGTGCATATTATGTCTGTTTTTGTTTTATTATGCACTAATGATTAATGATGTTTAGTATATCAGGCCCTACGTTTCAATCGCAGCATTTTGTACATTTTTGTATTTTTTCTCAGAATTACGAGTTTACCACAATTCTGCCTTTTTAACTCGCAATTGTGAGAGAAAAAAAGTCAGAATTGTGAGATATAAAGTCACAATTATCTTTTAAATTGTTTTATTCCATAGCCTACATGTCCATGTGAAACGGCTTCTCGAACAAGAAAAAATGTAGGGTGAGACATGCTTTTATCCATGGGGAATTGATTGGATGGTTGTGGTTTGCTTTGATTTGTTGATCACATGTGAATGACAGATAAATCATTTATAATAAATACTGCAATATTCCATAAAAAAAAAAAATGGTGAGTAAACAGTAAATCTGATCATAGAGCAGCACTTTTCAATGTGAATTCAGACTCTTTCCTTTCAGTTTTGAACATACAAAAATAATATTTCTAGCTAATTTACAACACTGTAAATAACGCAGACTTTAAGCTTGTTGCATATTTGTTTTTATTATTCGTCGTTTTCAGTGTGCGAAATACCCGTCAATATTCGGGGGGGTCCCCGTCTCCCGATTGTTTCGCAATACCGATCTAAATTTTCTCAATATACAGTAGGCCTATAACATTACAATATTTCAAGGGATCACTGCATCACTGTCTTTACTTGGTGCAGGGCCGATGCAGCTAGAGTTGTATAAATACATATGTCCCAAAAATGATCTTGCTAGGGTGGTTCGGGGGCATGCCCCCCCGAAAAATTTTAGATTTTCCCGATCTCGACATGTGCATTTTAAGGAGTTTTGAAGGCCAAAAAAAGGGACAACAGTAGCTTTAAAAGCATGTCAGTGGGCAGTAGCATGAAGGTTTTTTTATAAGAAAACTGATTTTTGTTGCAATGAATGATCCACACTACAAAATGGAAATGCATAATGTTTATGCTTATTGTTGACAATACACAAATCACATATTCGAAACGGGAATGGCCTTAAGAAATTATTCAAGGATTATTTTGCATAGATGTTACATTTCAAACAAACGCAAATGCAATATCATATGCTATATAAGCAACACTGACATAGGAGGTTACATTGGCTAAAGTTGTTTGAATGCACATTGTTTTATAACAAGGTGAGGTAAAGTTGTGCATTACAATGCAGACATGACAATAATTTGCACATCTGGCGCACTTACAAGAGCAATCAACTTCATGCATGCCAGGTATAGCCTATCGAGAAAAAAATAATAATAATTAAGGTAATATAGTCTATCGAGCATGGCACGCAATCAGTGCACTTGTAAATGAGAGCCTGCAGTATGAATGACCGATCGTGATGTGACAATATCAGCCTGCATTTTGTTCGCCGATTTAGTCACACAAACAACCCAAGCGGCTCGTGACAGAACGGAAACCGACTGAATGACACTTTAATTTAAGTAGAAAATCTGAAATGAAGATCGTGGAACTCTGATGGAATTGAACTCAGCCAGTGGCGGATTTAGCAAATCGGGGGCCCAAGGCGAAGGTAGGCTATGGGCCCCTACCCATCCAATCTTTAAAAGAGAAAGAAAAAAATATGTACCGACTGAATGGTGGATAGGGAGGTAAAGCTAATCTACGGGTAGGTGAAGATTAGAGAGGAGAAAAAACGTCCCCTTTAAACCCTGCATAGGCTACACTTCTTTACTCCTAAACAGAAACATGTTACAATGTTTACATGGTACAATTTCTGGTAAGCTATGTTTTTTTTTTTTTTTTTTTTTGCTTGGCAAATTTCACCATTTCGATTCAATTCTTGTGATTTGATTCAATATTGACTCATTTGGATAAATATTAGGTAACGTTTCACAAGACAGGCGTTACTTTTTATAAAAAAAAAAAACCAAAAAACTATCAGCTGGTATAATTTAAGGTTAAAATAAGTAATAGGCCTATAGTACACATATTTAGCCAAATACTCTCTATAGCTCTTTTTTCTAGCCAATTAAATGGCTTTCCTGAGGTAAATGTTATGTGACGATTGTTCTCCAGCTGTTTTACCTCTTTCCGCGGTTGAAAAACACTTATTGATCGATATTATGAATAAGGAATATACATTTCGGTAAGTTATACGGTATCTTTCAACATTGTTAATTCATGTTTATTTACTATTAGGTAGTTTTTAGAATTAGATCAGTTCACGTGCCGCTATAGGAATCTGTCACATCACATTAAAACGGCAAAACGGTATTATTTGAATTTCGTAATAGAATTGACAGAATCTGAGAGCTGAGATTTTTTTAAATATCATGATTCATAAACTGCTCAGTTTTGTCTGTCGATCTTCTTTGCTTCACGATTTTTCTGTGCGTTGGACGTTGTTGTTCCTGATCTGTATCCCCCACAGTAGCCGTAAAAAAGTTTGTCATCTTTGGCAGCGTTCCCAAATACTTATCAGCATCTTTTCACTTTTTTTCTTTTATTTGAGCCGCTTGGGTAACTTCGAAACTTTAAATTTTCGCGTTTAGACTCGTCTTGCTCTGGGGATCAATTGCTCTATTTCCCAGTTCTCCTGTTACTGCGTGTTGTTTATCTTTCGCGCCGCGCACTTTTTCTGACTTTTTGCTTTCCTCCCGCTTCCTCCTTTTTTCAGCACCGCTTGGGTAGCTAGCTTCGCTTCATTTTTACTCTGTCTACTATGTACACTCTGTCTGTCAATCACTTCTTTTTCTCCGTCAGTTTTTTTGGCACAGCCTTGTCACTTTCACAGATGTGCAGTAAAAGTGAGATAATGGAATAGTCCAATGTAGTGAGGCGGGGGGGCCCCCTCCTGTCTGCGACACTAATGATTGATGCCATTTTTCGCAAATGGAGTTTTAGAAATATATAATTTGAAAAAAAAAAAAAAAAACTTAAGCATAAGTTAATAGGGCATTTTGGGGGCCCCTAGGTAGCTCGGGGCCCAAGGCAATTGCCGACCTTTGCCTAATGGTAAAGTCCGCCCCTGAACTCAGCACACTTGGGGTGCTTCTCAATATCCCTCCTCGTCTCCTCTCTCCTCCGTCCTCCATCCTATGACCCGGAAACCGATCGAGCACAGCCATCTTGAAGGACATCTCAATTCTCTAATTGCACTGCGAGGAGTCGAGGATCGAGGAGTGAGGAGGCTTCCAGAGGAGTCATGAGCGAGGATACACAGGTGCATCCTATGCGGAAGAGTTTTATCGACTAAAACGTGACGCACGTATAAATTCTCCTCCCCCTTCACATCGGTCACGACAATTTTAATTTATACTTTACTTTTGCAGTTTATATAAACCTCACACCTCACATATTTCAACAGGGTATCTTGCTTTATTATTATTTATTATGAATTTCTTAAATAAACAAATTTCAACAACATGAGGGCAGATCCTCTGAGCGCTGCTGATGACGCGGTCAAGTGACGCTCGAGTGATCAAGGATTCCAATATATATAAAAAGCTTTCATTCGATTCCTCTGTCCTCGCGTCTTTTCCTTGCAGCCTTCCCTCGCATCCTACAGGGGGCGGAGCTGAGACGCGAGGAAAGGAAGCGAGGAGAGGAAACGAGGATACACAAATAAGAATTGAGAAGCACCCTTGGTGTTTTCAGATCATCCGCACTTCCTCAGCAGCGTAGAAAGCGCGCGCATGGTTGCCAGATACTATTGAAAAGACCGAGTAGAAAACGTGTTCTTTTAACAGAAAACCACTGACAGGTGTTTAAATTATTGAAATCTGGCAACCTTAAGCATGAACGCTCGTAAAAACAGTCTGTAATATGTTGTCTCCTCCTTTATTTGACAAAAAAGTGGTTTTGGTCAAGTTATTATTTAAAAAAAAAACACATTTCAGTAGGTGTTTTTTTCAGTTAAATTTTTTTAAGTAAAATTTGAGACCCCCTTCAAATTTTGCTTTTGAGGCTTTCAGGGGGTCTCATGGGTTAATCGGGGGGGTCGAGCCCCCCCGGACCCCCCCGTATTTCGCACACTGGTCGTTTTATACCAGAAACTAAACCCCTTTGGCAAATAAATGCAACTGAACAGGCCTGCCAAACTCGTGATTTACCTCACTAATCAGCCATTTTACACCGTGTTACCCAACAACGGCACAAAAACAAGGCAGGCTTCCTGGAAGAGTGTGTTTTTCAGTGAGAGCAGCGGGAGGTGTTGCTCAGACTGGTTGAAGATGTCTCTGCCGTTTGCTCTGCTGTTTCTCGCTGGAGTCTTCCTGACCTCCGCTGAGGCGCAAAGCTCCTTCAGCAAACTCCCAGACTCCTTCAAGAAAGGAGTGGAGCTCGCTCTGCAAAATGTCAATGCGCACGGAGGCGTCCAGCAGCATTTTCTCTTCTTTAAAACCATTCAGAAGTCGCAAATCGAGGTAGGCTACTGTAACTAAGACTTTCTCTCTTTGTTTCTTTGACTGACTGTCTTTTCCAAGATGTAGCCTAACTTGCATCAGTGTTGCCAGATTGGAAATGTCCAAGTATCGTACACTCAAAATTATCGGTATTTGGAAGAAAATGATCGAGTCAAACGTTCAGAATACAGCTATTTATTGACCAACAACTTTTTGACATGACATGAAAATGACTTTATTGCTAAAATATCGACCTCAGATTGGGAAAAAAAAACTGACCTCAGCCCCGCGGAGTTAACGCTTTTATTTATTTAACTTTTTTTCTTCTTCTTGCAAAACATAGAGATGATATGTTAATGATATACAACTTTGTATACAATATACAAAAAGAACATTAACTTGTGCTTATGAGAGAGTCATTCTCCACGATCACTGGCCGAGAAGACATAACGATGAGATGGAAGATACTGTACCGTAACACGTTCTTCTCACGGTATCGTATTTGTACGAAAATTTTGACCTATGTACCATCAATAATGGGAAAAAAATGTACGACCATCATTTGAAGTGTCACACAATTCTTGAAATTATCGTACATTATGGGATTTTTTTCCATTATTTATCGTAGGCTACATAGGTCAAAATTATCGTACAAATACGATAATTATCGCACTTCTGGCAACACTGCTCGGCATGACGTCATGTCATAATTGTTTTTTAGGTCAAAAAGTCTAAGCTAAAATTGAATTTTGTAGGATGTAAAGTATAAGTAACGTGCTTCCAGAAGAGCACATAAAGTGGGAAATGCCTAGTTTGAATATACAATATCATAACCATGATAGTGCTGGGAAATGGAATTGGTTGAAAGCCAAAAACACCCCAATTTATCAGATATTGTAAGTTTACATAAGCATTTTCTAAATATTCTAATTTTATTACTATATTTCTGTTCATTTTTAATAAATTTAATACAATTTGAATAAAATAAGTTTAAGTTTTTATTTCGTTTATATTTTATTTCAATTGATGTTTATTTCACGTAATGGAAATGTTTTTTTATTATTATTATATGGTTTTAGTTTTAGTTAACAATAATAACCCTGATGTATGTTCTGCTAACTGAACGAATATCATCTTTGTAGGCAGGGTTTGATGTCACCTACATCTACCATAACTTTTTTCTGAAAGCCACCCAGTGCCAAAGAGGAACTGAGAACGCTGATACAACCACGTGTGCGTTCAGAAATGATCGGGTAAGTGAGGTTTACATCGTGTAAAATAACAGAAAATGATTTGCTCCACCTCGGCACATACCGGTTTAATTCGTGAACAGAGCCTGAGGCTTTAACATCGCACAAACAACTGCGGTTATATGCATAACATACACGCAATTCAATAAGAGCGTGTTATTGTACCTTATGATGGAAATCATTTCTCAATGTGGAATACAATTAAACTTGTGTTTATTAATCCCTACAGCCTCTGATTGACTGTGCCATCTGCTATAAGACCTACGCTGGAGCGATTGAGGCAGAACCCAAACCATATGTGAACTGTGTGCATAAACCTGCTCTCACCGAGGTGTGTCACAAGGCCAGTTCACACCGCACAGACAAACGCCAGCAAACAAGTTGGCCGTTTGGATTTAGAAATTTATGAAAAATAACTTGTCATGCGTACACTTCCCCAGCAGGCACAAACATACACAGATCGAACATGCTCAGTCAGGTGCAAACAAACCCCGACAGGGGTAACACACTGATCCGACAAAACCCAACAAACGTGTTTGTTGGCGTTTTGTCTGTGCAGAATTGGCCTCTATGCTTCATATTCTCTGTACATCATCTGCTCAAGTAATACAGACCTGACCACTGATATTAAAATCCATTCCTTCTGGTAAACATTGCACATACTCACTCTTAGAAGAAAAGATTCAACAGTTCTGTCAGGCCTTTATTACCTGGCTTTTACACACTTCAAAATAAAGGTTCTTTATTGGCATTGATTCCATGAAGAATCATAGGTTCCTATCGTGGGATCATTTTATGGATTTATTTTTAATTCATTACATTTGTTTCGATTCATTTTTAATTAAATTTTATGAATTACACATCTTTAAACAATGTATCACTAGAAAAAAAATTAAATAACCCGTTAAACATGACAGTATTATGCAATCATTTAAGGCATTTCTCCTTATATAGAACCTTTTTGGCATAGAAATTGAGGCAAGAACCCTAGAGTTCTTTAACAAACCCCATCAAACTTCTTTTTTTTTTCATTAAGACAGTAAGATTGTAATTTAGCTTTTATTCTAAATATAAGTATGCCAGAGAAGATCATGAAATGATCTTTGCTGTGTTTTGCATGATCTATGTTCATCATGAACTAACACTATTTCATTGTTTTGAACCCAAGGTCATGCAGAAAGAGAGAATGGATCACTGTAATAAGATGGGTTACAGTAGCGGATCCCCCACCCTGCTGGCCACCAAAGGTGAATGAACCGCTGGAGACGGTTGGATGTTCAGGGTTTGAAGAACACCGTGTCAATGATCTTAACTGTTTTTTTGACTGGTCTTTAGTGCCAAATCTTCTTTCTTCATGCATATTTACTTCACAAGAACAGAAGTGATAGTAAAGGTAACATTTACTACTTTAATTATCACAATCAAGCATCACTGTGACCCTAACTTTTCTTAACTTTAGGTTTTCACAGTTATACATTTTAAATTGCATACCTATAAATGGATGCATCTTGCATTATAAGACATGATCATACTGTATAGTCTTTAAAGCTACAACCATAGGTAAATGTTACAATGTATTGATTACAAGTAAAGAACATACAAATGACTATAAAGTGAATTATAAAGCATTTAAATGCATTTCGATGTATATACACCTTTATATGCAGTATACATACCAGCCTTTTAACATTATTCAATGCTTTAATAGTGTCTTATTCAAAAAGGTAACACTTTACAATAAGGTTTTGTTAACTAACTACATAGAGTTAAAGGTACACTATGTACCAGTTCAAAATTCGAATAATTGAATAATAAATGAGTCAATGCATCGTCAATCCTTCTTTCAAAATGTATTTTGGCTTACCCTGATTCACTATGTGAAATGTCTCGTCATATCCATAAATGGAGAAAAGTTGCTCCAGCTCCTATGCGTGTATGGTGTGTGAGTGGCAGAGGTTAGTTGTCACGTGCGAGAAAGATTGACATAGAGCAGCTAAACCTCAAATTTTCAGGGAATTACCCATTTTAAACAAACGCAGAGGAGAGTCTCGTAATGAAACTAGACTTAACATTGGCTTGGCTTTTCAGAGATGGTGAGAACTGATGGATTTGAAATGTTGTAAAAGTGACGCGAAGATTACGTTTCAACAGATGAGCTAGAGGGCGTTACAGAACGTTACAGTGTACATTTAACATGAACTAATGATAAACAATACTTCTACAGCATTTATTAACCTTAGATAACGTTAATTTCTACTTACTAATATATTACAAGTTGTATCTGTTAACATGCACTGTGAATTAACATGAACAAACAATGAACACAATTATATTTGTATTAACTAACATCAACAAAGGTTAATGAATGTTAGACATTTAGCTATATTGCTTATAGTTAACTAATGTATTAATGACACCTTGCAATGCATTACCATTAAAAATGACTTTTCTATACTTTTTTCATAATAATAAAAAATATGTAGAGATTTACATTGCTAACTGTTGTTTTTTTGTTTTGGAGTTGTTGCTTTTTCAAAATAATAAAAATATACACCTACAAATGACCTGAAGCTAAAGAGCGTCCACTGGATTTCTTATGTCTTTGTAACTGCATAGATGAATTAATACAAATAAATATTATGAAGAAACTTATCAAGTGAAATCTCTTCTGTTAAGACCATTGTTTCCCCTTTCGTTCATCATTAAACTGGATCAAATCCGCTCTGTTTACACTTCACTGACTTGTATTTAGATTAGAATTGGCCTGAAACACAAGATAACACTTTGTTAAAAAAAAAAAAAAAGGTGACCTACATATAGTGTTCTCTCCAATTAAACCAAAATCCTAGTTTTTAGTGTCTGTTCTCCACTGGATGGCAGTCCGCTCGCTCAGACCATGATTTCACATTCATTCCCTCTGTATGTGAAAGTAAAAACACACACAAAGACAGAAAGGAAGAGGACTCACCCCACAAAAACATCCCATCATTGCACAATCTCTCCCTCTCGCCTCTCACTCCCTCGTGTACTGGGATTAGACAACACATCTCTCAGTGTTTACATTCTTCGGAATTTTTGCGGTACATAACTGTGTGTAACCTAAAGATAGGGATTTTCTGGATTGTGTAAGATGGCTGTGTTTCTGCTGCTCGTCCTGGTCAGCGCTGGAGTCTTTCTGGACACGTCGGAGGCGCAGGAGGATCTCAACAAACTTCCAGATAATTACAGGAAAGGTGTTGAACTGGCTCTGGAACAACTCAACTCACACCAGACAATCAAGAGCGTTTTTCTTTTCTTCAAGAGTTTGGACAAATCTGACATTGATGTAAGTATATTCACTTGAAAAGAACATACAAATGACTATTAAGTGAAATATAAGGCATTACACATGCATTCCAATCAATATACCTTTAAATGCCTCATACATATCAGCTTCAAATAAACTTTTTTGCATTAATCAGTATGTTTTAATAGTGTCATTAAAAGGCAACACTTTACAATGTAAAGCATTCTATAACTTACATTCTTTGCAGATCTTTAAATCATTTCAAATGGCTAATTTATTTCTTTTTTTACATTTATTAAGTTAATTGCATTACTTGGAGATGTTCAAGTCTGAGTCACAGAAACATTTAAACTGCAAAGGATTAACAGCCCTATGATTTTTTTTTTTTTTTAATAAATGCTGAGTTTTAATGTACACTGAAGTTATGATATTCAATAACCCGGTTTATTCTAGGGTGGGTTTGGAGTGAGTTATATCTACCATCACTTCTACCTCAAAGCCACCAAATGCCCTAAAGGAACTGCAAATGCAAACCCGACTAAATGTGCTTTCAGAAATGACAGAGTAAGTTTTTCATAACTTGAAATGCACTTCACATGATTATATTGGTTTATGTTGTTCCTTTAAAAATTCATGATGTCAAGCTAACAAATGTATGTTCTAAAACTATTGTGTGAACAGTGATTTGCAATGTTTCTAAAACTTTAAAATGTCCTGTTTTCTTATGATAACAGCAAATATCAATTACATCGTAAGGTAAGGACATTAAGAGAACATTCATCCAGTACAAATAACATTATAAGTATGTTCCAAAATTGATTGTTCTAAGAACATTTTCTCTCAATATCATCTATAAATGTAATTTAACCTTACCGGTAGGCTACAGGTAGAACATATGCGGAAGAAATTTTGGTTGTGCTTCGGCTCTGCCTGACTGTACGGACGAATATGACTCTGTTAGAGAACAATTTTTGTTGTTGTATTTTAGTGTTTTTTATTTTTTAAAAAAGCATACAAAATAATTTGCAATAAAAGAAAGAAAATGTATTCGACTACTATCGCCCCTCTAAAGCAATGTAGGCCATACCTTGAATAAAATACTTTACTCACCAGTTGAGTAATAACAATGCCATCTTCGCGTCGCTTTTACAACATTTCAAATCCCTTTGTTCTCACCATCTCCGAAAAGCGTTGATTCTTGATTTATTACGAGCTCTGTCGCATTTTTTTTTTGCCAGACTACGGAGGTTGCAGATTTATCGACCTATGTCAATCTTTCTCGCTCATTGTGACAACCTCTGCCACTCAAACTCAAACATAAGACACGCGTCAAAAGAGCCGGAGCACCTTTTCTCTATTTACGGATATGACAAGACACGCACCGGCGAGTGACGTATGCACGCGATTTCCCACGAAAACCATCCCGACAGGTCTAAAATGAACATTTATTTATAATAGGCTTACCAGTGAATCATCAGGGTTAGACAAAAAAAAAAAAAAAAAAAAAAAAAGTAGGCTATGTAATTGACTCATTATTTAAATTGTGATACTTAACAAAATAAAGTAACGTAGCATACCTTTAAAGAATGTTTTATCTTGTTCATAACCTTTACAAAACGTTAGTGAAAATTGTGGGAATGTTCCCTGTTAGCTGGGAATGCACATGTGAAATAATTTCTACTCAAGTTGTTTCTAATTTTAACCCATCTCAACAGTCTTAAATTGAGCTTCAAATGTGTTAGCATGAATATGATCGATCATATGTTTCTCGTTTGTATGTTGTAGCCTCTGATTGACTGTGGTATCTGCTATAAGACCTTCGGTGGAGAGATCCAGAGTGAACCGAAGCCTTACGTGCACTGTGTTCACAAACCGCAGCTCACACAGGTCATTCATCCCACAAACATGTCACCACCACCACCTACTGCCATTTACTCCAAAATCAACACTGTAAACAGGCTGTGAACTGTTGGACTTGATACCAATCATGTTGTGCTGTTTTTCACAGTGAACTTTTGAACAAGAGCTTTTCTATCTCAAACAAAATCTGTTGATTTACAAGAAATAAGACGAGCTGAAAGCAAAGAATAGAAACTGAAATCAGGCACATTTGATGAAACCGAGAAAGATCCCATTTTCAAAGAAATGCAACGCAGGGTTATTTAGTTAACCAAAACTAAAACCATAAAAAAAGTTATAATGAAGTTAACTGAAATAAAATAAAATAAACCCTTAAAAAACCCTTAAACTTATTTAATATCTTCTAGTTGCCAAAGCAACATTTCTCATTTTCATTTAGTAATTACATACAGCACCTTTAAGTGAAAAAATTATAAAAATCTCAATGTAATAATAAATAAATAAATACATTTTAGTATCTCTGATAATAAAATAACCTTGTAATGCAATTTTTAGGAAATCTGCTCCCTCATCCCACACCTTTGTGAAAATGCAAAAAAAATATTTTTGTGCCCTGATTTCACTCTGTGTTCTGTGCATACAGTATTATAATAATACTACTGACATGATAAAAAAAGAAAATAGTGTGATGATGTGTGTATCATATTATTTTTTATTACTATTCAAACTCTTGAAATCTTTGAAAATGCATTGTTATTCTCATTTCAGGAATTGTTGAATACGAGAGTTGAACACTGCAAAAAAGAGAGCTACTCTAATGGATCTCCATCTCTCCTGGCAGCGAGGAAGCCTTAGAGGAGGAAACATATCACATATCTTTAATATCACTTTTTGTTATTAATTTTACAAATTCAGTAATCGGCATCAGTCACACTAAAGAGTAACTTTGCACTGTTTATTATAATGAGAAATAGACAACATTCTTCACTTCTCTGTGTCAGTAGAAATTATGAATGATGCTGTTTGTTTCATTTAATCATAAAAAACATAAACATTCTTAAATAGTAGACTTTTTTAATATGATTTTACTACAGGATTACATAAGACGTTGATTTTTTTCATTCATTTAATATTCACAGTGACCACAAGGTAATTTGGTTTGGTAGTTGGGTAAAAATGGTGTATTTTATGCTCTATTTCAAATAAAGAAATATTTTTGTGTCATACATGGCTAATGATTGTTTTTTTTGTAAGAGGTAAACATTTGTAAAATGTTTTTGTGTGGACTTTTCTGAAAATGGATATTCCACTCTTGTGGCATTAATGGTGTCTGTTGAGGACTAAACATACTATCACACTTTAACATCACTTTCTGTTAATAATGTTTACGTATTCAGTTATAGGTATCAGTCATAACTATCGGAAATAGACAACATTCTTCACTTCTCTGTGCATCTAAAATTAGTGCGGTGGATATTGTACTCTTGTCGTCAATCATATGAATGATGCCATTTGTTTGTTTCTTTTATTCAGTAAACACCATCAGAATTCTTAAAGTGCTCCTATGCTATTTTAAAGGTACAATATGTTACTTTTTTGCTTTAAAAATAGCAAAAATCACTATATCTATGTTATGTATGTATTTTAGTTGTGTACTTACATTATCCCGACTGTTTCCAACAACTTTCAAACCAGGAGAAATTTGTAATTTAATTCGAAGACACGTCCCGTTTCTTTATTTCCGTTTTGTCGCCACCAATGACGTTATATCCACGTTATCCCTGGTTTCCGCTCGTACTGCCATAGCAAGCAGAGCCCTCTGATAGTAACCAAGGCGACAGACGTGGACAACATTAGTTCGGAATGTCTATTTGCACGCTGTTGTTGACTTTGGATAAAAAAGGAGAACTAAAACGAGAATCAATATCAGCGCGGTGTTTTCGAGATGCCTAGAGAGCTCCTATAGACAATAACGTATATAAGCTTCATGTACTTTTTTAAACAGGTGAGCACATTTACATAAAACTAATCAATGTTATATAGTTCAACATTGATAAGATGTTAGAATATGATCTGTATGTTATTCTAATGTTGATCTAGCTTACTGCTAGTCTCATACAGACAAACTAACATAGAATAACATAAATTTTAACACATTTAAATGCAGTTTAGTGTGATAGTGTAATGTTAGACAAAGTGAAACAGCGCTGCGTTACCTCACAAGTTTAATTTGTCTAATAAACTGGCCTGTGAGTTGTAATTCTGCACTTGCGTGTAGTTCAGTAGAAGGACTCGCGTCGCGTGTGGAGCTGACAGCTGTCTCTTAGCAATCCCAAACTGCTTCATATCACAGTCATGATAAAAACATCGATGTATTCACTCATCCATAAACATTATTAGATCGGTCGGCTTGACGTTGACGACAAGATCCATAGTTCTTAGCAAGTGTTGCGTCATCAAACTCCGCCTTTGTTATTGTAAGAGGTTAGCGACGCCTAGGGGCGAAAAAAATTACATAGTGTATACGTTTAAAGTTCCCAATTTTTTTTGGAGATCTGCTTCGATAGGTTTACATGCATCCTAGGTCAAAATATTATTGAATTTTCTCATAATATACATTGCACAATCAACTTTTTTCTCATAGTGTCTAAAATGGTCAACTGCTTACAGTGGGCGTTGGAAACGAAACAACCATTACCATATCTGAATTTCAGCTCCGGATCTTCCTCAGCGCTTGATACACAGTGATATGAACAGTAAAGATGCCGTCTGTTTTACCGTATCAATTCAAGCCCAAGTCCTCATCCTTTGGAAGTGCAGCAAAGTGGATTTACTTTCGCAACGCAGAAAACAGCGTCTTCTCGACATATCGACAACACAAACCAAACTCTTCAGTCTCAGCTACAACTACAGTGTTTGAGGGTCAAAGTTTCCAATAATGAGCAATGTTTTCTTAAAAAACATTATTTTTGAATGCACTCACTGTTATAGCAACCACAGTTGAAGCCAGTATCAAATTATGGCTTTATTCAGACACAAACCATGTCTTCCAGCACTCCAGTAATGTTAATGAGAGGAGACTGCTTTGACCCCAAAGTGCTTTGACAATTCAGATCATCATTTATGAAATGTAACAATAACAAGTGCAATTTTTAGTAAGGCATTTGCTTAGCCCTTGGCTGAACTGTTGCTCTTTTGTAACCATGTTCTGGCATGGTTTGTCTCTCTTTAGGGTCATTCTGTGCTCTAGATGCCTGTTTAGAAACTAGGTTTGAGTGCATCTTGTGCACATTTAGGAAATTTGGTTGTTTCCATTGATTTATATAAGCCAAAGTAATCAGAAATAACATTCAGCGGTTGATCAGAACCCTGGACAGCACCTTTCTGCAAACCTGTGACATTATTAATAAGTTTATATATGCCTTTTATAGATGGTGAAGGTGACTTTAGCAGATTTAGTTGCTTATGCTGAGATTTTCCGTCCTCAAACAGGCTTTTTCACAATGTTTTGATAGAGTTAATGCAGTCAGACATCAACGATATGCTTGAAAATTCTTACATTTTTCAATTGACAAACAATGATGTTAGATGTTGAAGATGCTGAGGAAGGATTAAAGGTAGGATAGGCAATTTTCAGAGAGGCTAGCAATAGCGAGCTAGCTTTGAAAGCATAAGATCCCACCCTATATGGGGTTTGTAAAATTGTTAAATCGTGTATTGTTGTATCGTGTATATGCATATTATTAATATTTAAAATGAGCTGAAGTCAAATTTGTGTGCAGAATTGTCCAATATTCGTTTGTTATTAACAAAGCCTTTTCACATTAAACATGAAATGCAGCCATTTTTGAGTATACTATACTGTGCCATTTGATAGTAATATACTATACTACGGTATAATAGTATGTATTATTTTACATAATACAGACATCCCAAGTCTCCCGGAAGTTCCGGGAGTCTCCCGCATATTGATAGCGGCTCCCTGATACCCGCAAATGAGTTAAAATCTCCCGGAATCTAGAGCGAGCGAGCCAGAGCGCGCGTGCACAGCAGAGAGGGAGAGGGAGCGAGAGACCTTGCGTGTGTGCGTGTGTGCGCACGTAAGATAGAGAGCATCTGATTGGCCTGTTTCGGTAAATCAACCAATCAATTGTCAGTGTGGGCGGGTTTTATCGCTTCTCCCGAACCGAATTAATCAGTTCAGTGTATCTAGAAACAGGAGCGCCATGGCAACGGGAGAGTGCCACAAAAAAACATGCAAAAAACGAAAGTATAAGATACATTTTACGGCAGACTACATGAAAGTGTACCCCTGTCTTATAAGAGTAAAACATAATGATAGTCTTGCACGCTGTAAAGTTTGTAACAGTGACTTCAGCATTGCCCATGGCGGGTTAAATGATTGTAAAAGACATGTTGAGGTGAGTTCAACAACTTTCATTTCATTCATGTGCATATTAGCCTATTCCTTAGACCTGTTTAAAGCTGCAATGGAATATAAATAAAAGCAGTTTACATGAATAGTATAAGCAGCTTATAAATAGTAAAAGTAATCTACAAATTGTAACATTATGAACAAATAAATGCATAGGCCTATAGCCTATAGACATTATGTATTATGCTTTTATATATTTTAGGGACAACAACTCTGTGGTGAAATGTCATATCCTTGTCCTCCTTCCATTTTTTTTTGGGGGGGGGGGGGGGGGGGGGGGGTTGGGGGGGGGGGCTTGGGGGGGGGGGTACCTCCCTGAAATGAACTTTTGCAGGTTGGGATGTCTGCATAATATGATGTCTGTTCATTCTGATGTGGATATATATGGTCGTGTTGTCTCCAGTCATTACGGTAATCTGAGCCAACAGTTGCGCTCGGTGTGAGTGTGTGCGCGTGTGTCGTGTTTTAAAGCGGTAAACTGTCTGCAAAAGGACATCTTATTGTCAACTCTTATTTTGATTATGGAAACCAGCTTGTAATTTCTTTTGCATTTCATTGAATATTAAAATGAACGCGGCACGCAGGAAATCATCGACACAGACATCAGTTGTTCCTGACAGAAAATAATGTCAATAGACGGAGGCGTATTAACAAGCGTCGAGTCATCTCGCGCGGACGTCCACAAAGCAGCGCGTCACTTCAACGCTGTTTCCTTCGCGACGCTGCGCTGCGTTTGTGTGCCTGTCATTCATTCTGTGACATACAATGACCATGTCGGTCCCGGAGAGAAACTCTGGATCTGAGGAGAAGGAGGACGAGAGCGAGGATGAGAGTGAGATCGTGGAGGAGAGTCCGTGTGGCCGCTGGCAGAAGAGAAAAGAGCAGGTACTGCTGCAGACACGCGTGCCACTCGCCAGCCGTGTCTCAAAACCTTCACAACTGCCTAAATAATCAACTCGTAAATCATAAATGTGCTTGTTTTTAACGTGATGCCCAGAATTGTTGCTAAGGTAGGCAGCTCACTGATGCTGATTCTTGAAGTAGACAGGGCGCTATGGGCTGAACATCACATGCCATGCTGTCTGGGTTGGCAGCACACAATGATCCCCAAAACACGGTCTAGATAGTTCTTCTTATTATCATTGTTCTTCTTCCTCTTTTTCTTCTTCTTCTTTTGGTTTTAAACCCTCTAGTGCTGTTCGGTTCGTCAATTTTACGAAAAATTTAACGTGTTTTTTTTTTTTTTTTTTTTTTTACTTCATCGGAATGGTATAAAACTTGGTAAAGGTTTTGGCACTTGTTATTTGAAGAAGAAACAATCATGAACATGGTTCAAAAAGGTTAAAGGTACAACATGTAAAAATTTTGTATCAAAATATCTAAAAAACACTTGCACAGTGTTATATTTCTTTCAATTGTGTACTTACATTATCCTAAATATTTCCAAGAATTTGTAAATTCAGAGAAATTTACAATTTTAAATAGTGCCCGTCCCTGGTCGCCTGTCAATGACTTAATATCCGCGTTTGCTTGTACTGCCGTAGTAACCATGGCGACAGATGTGGACAACTGCGTAATGTTTAGCGGTACGCTGTTTCGTTCAAACATTGTGGATCATGGCAAGCAGACTTTGGGACAAAGGGAGAACTAAAATGAGGGTCAATAGGCGTGGCTTACTGCTAGTCTCATATAGCCAACAAGCTAACACATAGAATAACATTATAACTTTCAACACACTCAAATGCTGTTTAGTATGATAGTGTAACGTTAGACCAAGTGACACACCGCTGCGTTACCTCACAAGTTTAATTAGTCAAATAAACTAGTAATTCAGCACTTGCGGGTAGTTCGGTAGAATTAAATGTCCTTATTCCTTTATTTCCGCGGGACTCGCGTGTTGCGCTGATATCTGTCTCTCATTAGCAAACATGAATGTTTTCACTCATCCATAAACATTATTAGATCCATCAGCATGACAGCAAGTTCCATGATTCCACTTATCTCTGCTTCATCAATCTACGCCTTTGTTATTGTAAGAGGTTAGCGTAGGGGTGGGCGATATCTCGATATTTACGATATATCGAGATATTTTTTAAACTCGATATGGATTTTGACATATCGTATATATCGATATATTGTTTATATTTAATTCTGATTTCGCCAATTTGCTTGTTTGCCTTCTCTGTGCTGTGCTCGCCCCCGCCCTCGCGTGTTGTCTCATTCAAGTCCCCCGAGTCCGGTCAGGCACATCAATCTTTTCCCGCCCAGCGAGTGCTTGAAGTGCGTCAGAAACAGTGAGCGCGCGATCAGTTGTTGTTGGTATTTTTTTGTGTAGCGTCGCCTCTCGCCGCATTGCTTTTGTTTGAGGGCGCTTAACACTCACACTTAACATGCTCCCCTAGAAACGGGCCTGGCAGCTCGCGCCAGCTCTAGACACGTTGAAAGTTTCCTGATTGTGACGGATGGCCGAATTTACATGACACATTATAAATTAGCATTAGCCTAAGTTACCTATTCTGCTATATACAGTGCCGAAAAGAAGAGAAGAAGATAAAGGTGGATAAAGACAGAGGTAAAGTGATGTAATGAATGAACAGTTTATCTAATTGCATAGTAGTCAGATACTATAATTTAATGGCAGTTATTTTTACCTTAAACTTTATGCTAGCAGTTGTTCTGAGTTCCCCAGAGGCCCCAGACAGTGTTATTTTGTAACAATCATGTCAATTTTTAGATGCATTTTTATCACTTTTTTTTTTAATTAATGTTTTACTCTACAGTTGTGCAGTTTTTGGGGGATATATGGCATTTTTTTTTATTTATTTGCCAAAATTAGTAATGATATTTCTATACAGGTTTATTAAAAATAGTACAATATGTATTATTTCTTCCTTTATTTTACAGTTAAATTATTATTTTTGTATACAGGGATTTTTTTTTTTTTTATGCTGCAGAAGCACTTTGTTCCTACATGAACAGCCTACCTATTTGCACTTCAATAAAAAAAGACTGTGGTATTTGGCATATTTGTTTTTGCAGTAGTTTTTGGGGGGTTATTTTTCCTGTAAAGATATCGAGATATATATCGTATATCGAGATATAGCAAAATATATCGAGATATATTTTTTGCTCCATATCGCCCAGCCCTAGGTTAGCGTCCCCTAGCGGCGAAAAAAATACATATTGTAGCTTTAAATTGGAAATGAATAGGAGATGAATTTTATCTATTGGAAATGGTTAGTACTGTGCACAAAACAAATCTTACTGAAAACTCATTTGTTGTGATATCAACCTCAAATTTGGGATACATCTTGTTTAGATCTATGGCTTTGATTTTCTCACAGTTTTAGAGTAAAATGTGTTTGTGAAAATACAGTGCTATGCATAAGTTTAGACACCCATACTAAAGCTAACTAAAAAGAGGAATAAAAAATCATCTTTTGGAAACTGAACTTAATGCCTTAATTTAAAAAAATAGGAAAAATCCAACCTTTAAGGACACCAATTTTCTTTATGAATGAATAATGTATCGTAAATAAATAAATGTTCTTCCTTAAAATACAGGGTGCATAAGTTTGGACACCCCTATGTTAAATGCCCATAGAGGCAGGCAGATTTTTATTTCTAAAGGCCAGTTACTTCATGGATCCAGGATACTATTCATCCCGATAAAGTTCCCTTGGCCTTTGGAATTAAAATAGCCCCACGTCATCACATAGCCTTCACCATACCTAGAGATTGGCATGGTTTTATTTCAGTTAGCCTAATAGCTGGTTTGATTTGCATTGATAGATGATCTTACTCAAAGTACCCCATGCCAATCTCTAGGTATGGTGAAGGCTATATGATGATGATGGGGCTATTTTAATTCCAAAGGCCAAGGGAACTTTATCAGGATGCATAGTATCCTAAAAAATAAAATAAAAAAAATACTTAAAAATAAAAATCTGCCTGCCTCTATGGGAATTTAACATAGGGGTGTCCAAACTTATGCACCCTGTATTTTAAGGAAGAACATTTATTTATTTACGATACATTATTCATTCACAAAGAAAATTGGTGTCCTTAAAGGTTGGATTTTTCCAAATTTTTTAAATTAAGGCATTAAGTTCAATTTCCAAAAGATTATTTTTTATTCCTCTTTTTAGTCAACTTTAGCATTGGTGTCTAAACTTATGCATAGCACTGTATATATTTCATATACAAATTTTGTTGCGATATCAACCTCAAATTTGGGACACATCTTGTTTAGATCTATGGCTTTGATTTTCTCACAGCTTTAGAGTAAAATGTGTTTGTAAAAATATATATTTCATATACAAATTTTGTTTTGTTTGTAATTTTGTGCATTTTTTCATAACAATAAATGTAAAACTTTTTTCAAGTTCACTTTAAAAAAAAAATCTTTTTAAACTTCAACAATTACTGCCAGGTGTCGTATTTAAAAAGAGACCAAACTTAAGTCTTTTCTCCAAAGCATTCAAGATTTATGACCGCTTAAGTTTGAAATTTCATTTTCAGGTCTATGCTCAAAAAGTGAATAAATGGAGTATAACTACTGCTTAAATATAATTTAGTACCCTAAAATCCACTATGTTGGTTAAACCAATTTAAAGGTGCATTTCCACCACGTCTAGGTAGGTAGCTCACGATGCTGCTCAAAAATGCAGTAGGCAATTTTTGTGTAGGCAACTTGATGCCAGAGTAAGCCGCTTGTTATGACAGCCGTGAATGTTGTGTAGGTAGGCAGATCACAATGTAGGCCTATATATATATATATATATATATATATATATATATATATATATATATATATATATATATATATATATATACACTGTATATGAAATATGAAATATATGAGATAAATATGAATACAAATATATCTTAATTCATATTTATTTAATTTATGTATTGCATGAACAATGTAGGTTAAAACAAACAGAATAATGGTAACACTTTAAAATAAGGTTTCATTTATTAACATTAGTTAATGTATTAACTATACTAACATGTATTTTTTCATCTTTGTTGACGTTATAGCTAATAAAAATACATCTGTTCATTGTTTGTTCATGTTACTCCACAGAGCATCAACTAATGTTAACAAGTACAACTTTTGATGCTGTAGAAGTGCAGTTCATTATTGCTTCATGTTAACTAGTAAAACCTTATTGTAAAGTGTTAAGAGAATAACAAACACAAACAAGCATAGTGAATGTCTCATTAGAGTGTCAAATAATTCAGTCTAATTTGTCTCTTCAGACATTAAAAGTTTAGTGCAGATAACAAGATAAGGACTTACTGAAGGTTATCACAAGCTTACACGCTTTCTCATCATTTAAATTGCTGAGTCGAGTGCATTCATTTTTGACCCTCCCTTAATGTTGCTTTTCAATTCATTGGCAAGTGGGTGAGTAAAGTAGTGCTGTGAACAGCCAGTTTTATTAAACCATGCTTCCATTTAGCATTGTACTGTAGGTGAATGACTACTTCGAAAAAGTATGCATTTTGGTGGAAATGCTAGTCTGGGTTTCTCTTCACAGATACATCAACTCTTATTACAGTACTTATTTTAAAGCCTGGATTTTTGCCTTCGAAACACAGAAACGCAGACATTTCCTCTTTCTAAAATAGATCCAGAAAAAGCCTCCGGGTTCTCTTGGAAAGAGTTCAGCACACTAGATGAACTGATTTTTGTTCTGTAGCGTCAAGAGAAAGGCATGCATGATGACATACAACTTGTTTAATTATTAAATGTTCAACCGACCATGAATAAGGGTGTCTGCACACACAGAAATGCACATTTTCCACCCTGAAGATATTTGTAAGTTCTTATATCAGTGATCTAAAGAACATCTGCTTTCATCCACAATTATCGAAGTATCAAATTCCTGCAGAGTTAGACAGTCTAGACCCAGTTTGACTAGTTTGAAGCAAGAGGATTGTGTCAGCTCAGCTACGTTAGAAACTCACTAGCACACTAATGCAGAAGCACTTAGATGTTCTGATACCACACTATCCTTCTGCTTGAGTGATGCTTTCCCATTACGTTACTTGGAGCAGTAATCAGCCATGACTGGAGACTTAGCATTAGGGTGTCTGACTCTGTTAGTATTGATACATCTTTCATGGCATTACAGATGCAACATATACCATATATGATATGATATGATATGATATAGATGAGTTTAGAGTACTCAGTGTACACTTTCAAAAATGTTTTTTTGCAGCAATGCCATAGAAGAACCATTTTTGGTTTCCCAAAGAACCTTTCAGTAAACAGGTCTTAAAATAACTAGCCTATATTTTCCCTGAGGGCCATTTTCCCTGTTTCATTCACACTGCCGGTAGGAACTCTGAAGAGACGTAAGCCGGCTGACAGCGACGTCATTCAAGCGTAGCATTCAACAACATCAACAACTGGAGGATGGAGGATGCCATGATTGGAGCTGTGTTTTTGTTGTGTTTCTTGATAGTGGATATGGAATATAGACGTATAAGTTATGCGATTGAAAGAGCAAAAAGGAGGGCTAAGAGACGAAATCTACATCTAGCAGTGCAATAAATCATCAAGGCTGAGAAAAGAACACAACTCTGCAGACAAAGGGACTGGTAAATGCTATATCACCATTTTCCTTGTTCGTACATCTTTTTTAATAAATATGTCCGTTCGCCACTGTTTTGAATGGCATGCATTCGGGCCATCAATGTACACTTACGTCACTGGTAGTTTCTATCGTGCTGGGTATTATCATTTGAAAACGTATTTTTAAGTTTTAAATGTTTAAACCTTTTTTAAAAGCTTTATTTTTTAGATAAATAAAAATCCAGATATATGGACCCCACACTGTAAAAAAGTTGTAATTAAAACATTACATTTAAGCATTTTGCAGACACTTTTATCCAAAGTGACTTACAGAACAGGAACAAAGCACTCATCAAAGAGCCAAGAATCGTTGTAGTGCACAATGGCAGGTTTATTAGACAACTAGATTAGGAAACCAGCTAGAGAGGACAAGAAATGCAGAGAAGATTATTTTTTTTTATAATTTGTGTGTGCATGCATTGGTTTAAGAGTGTGGGCTGTTAAGTGCTTGTGGAAGAGGTGTGTCTTCCGCTGCTTCTTGAAGGATGTGATGTCCTCAGTAGTTCGGGTGGAGGTTGGCAGCTCATTCCAGATAGGGTGAAAGTTTTGGAGAGTGACTTTTTGCCTCATTGTGAGGGATCAACAAGGCGTCGCTCATTCAGTGACCTGAGCTGGCGAGAGGGAGGGAGCGTACATTTGTAGTAGTGGGTTGAGGTAGGACGGAGGAGTCCTGAAAGCCACCGTTAAAGGGATACTCCACTTTTTTGGGAAATAGGCTCAATTTACAACTCCCCCAGAGTTAAACAGTTGAGTTTTACCGTTTTCGAATCCATTCAGCCGAGCTCCGGGTCTGGCGGTACCACTTTTAGCATAGCTTAGCATAGATCATTGAATCGGACAAGACCATTAGCATCTCTCTCAAAAAAATGACCAAAGAGTTTCGATATTTTTCCTATTCAAAACTTGACTCTTCTGTAGTTACATCGTGTACTAAGACCGACGGAAAATGAAAAGTTGCGATTTTCTAGGCTGATATGGCTAGGAACTATACTTTCATTCCTGCATAATAATCAAGAAACTTTGCTGCCGTACCATGGGTGCAGCAGGCATAATGATATGACGCAGCGCCTGAAAATAGTCGACCCTATAGTCTACCGAGCCGGGGACTATTTTCATTAACTAAAATTTATTTTTTTAAATAGGAAAAATATCGAAACTCTTTGGTCATTTTTTTTGTGAGAGATCCTAATGGTCTTGTCCGATTCAATGATCTATGCTAAGCTATGCTAAAAGTGGTACCGCCAGACCCGGAGTTCGGCTGAATGGATTCGAAAACGGTAAAACTCAACTGTTTAACTCTGGGGGAGTTGTAAAATGAGCCTATTTCCAAAAAAAGTGGAGTATCCCTTTAAAACTTTAAACTTGATTCTGGCCACAACTGGGAGCCAGTGGAGTGAGATCAGTAGGTGGGTTCTCTTTGACTGATTGAAGACTAGACGTGCTGCCATGTTATGGATCACCTGCTAAGGCTTAAGGCCCGTTCACATCAAGGACGATAACTATAAAGATAACGATAAAGATATAATTCTAAAAATCGTTCTCCATATTAAATAATAACAGAATTCACACCACAACTATAACGATAAAGATATGAGGAACGATATCGTTGGGATCACTTTCAGAACGATTTTTTTCCAGCTGTCAAACGATAAAAAACACTGACAGCCAATCAGAATCCATTCTAGCAGATCATCCATTTTCGCTACTTTGAAACCGCAGCGCGGGCGCGCGCGTGCTTAGAATAAAAAGACCGTTATCGGTCGTTGGTGTGGACGCATAGATAGTTATCTTTATCGTTATCTTTATAGTTATCGTGCTTGGTGTGAACGGGCCTTAAGTCATGCTGGCTGGAAGGCCCGCTAGTAGAGCATTGCAGTAGTCCAGTCTTGAAATTTCAAGCACTTGGTCAACTAGCTGTGTTATCTGACAGGAAGGGTCTGGTTTTCCTGATGTTGTAGAGTGCAAACCTGCATAACTGGGCCGCTGTTGAGATGTGAGTGGAAAAGCTCAGCTAGTCGCCAAACACCATCCTCAGGTTCCTTGCTGTGGTTGGTGTTAGTGTCGTGGATCCCAGTTGCACAATGACGTTGTGGTCAACTGATGGGTTTGCAGGGATTACAAGGAGCTTTATCTTTGCAAGGCTGCAGATGACGCTCCTTCATCCATCTGAAAGGCAGCCAGATCATCTTCATAGCAGTGATAGGAGAAGCCATGTGCCTTTATGATTGTGCAAAGTGAGGTTGTGTAAATGGAGAAAAGAAGAGGAGCGAGCACTGAACCTTGAGGCACCCCAGCTGATGTGACTCAGACACCCTTCCTCTCCATGAATAAAACCATGAAAGATCAACAACAGTCAGTAGGGCGTTCTCCGTGGAGTATCCGCTTTTCAAGCCAGACTGGTTTTCATCAATGCACAGTATATTAAATGTTTAATCCATAGTGAAAGTTTCATTAGCCCTATTCACACTGGATTAATATTATCTGGGGACCTCGTGTGATTTAGAAATTACCAGCCCACGTCTAAATTTCGTGTGGTGCATTCGCACGGGATAAGCGAAGCCTGTGATTTTACTCGAATTTACTGCATGACTTATCTCCCGGATATGATGGCATTATTATAGGTCTTGTCGTTATTATAGGTCTAGCTGAATGATATATCATAAACAGAAGAATGTTCCTTACCGCATACTGCTATTCATGTCATTCATCTCCATCTAATCATTCTTTTAGTTTTTGCTCTTCTGATGGTTTTCAGCTTTTCTTTCTGCAAATTGTATAGTTTTATGGTGTATATAGCGATATGACCCAGCACACAAAATACTATCAAAACACTCCAACGCTCCATTCTTCGCGAAAGATGGATAAAAAAGCGCACAGGAAACAAAAACCTTGAATAAATTATAAACGACCCCGCCAAATCACAGAGATGCCGATTCCCACGGGATTAATATTATCACAGGACCTCGGTGTTTGCCGAAATATGATAGGTCATTTGCCAGGGAATTTTTACAAATGACTAGAGGTCACCAGGAAATACTTATCCTGTGTGAATAGCGCTATTGTCTTGCTTTAAAATGGGAATGGAGTTACACATGAATGTTGTGGGGTTAAGATCAGTCAGACAGGTGCACAAGAGTAGATACTGTCGCCAACACACACCATGAGCTTCGATCCCTCTGGAGCTGTCAGCTGAACAAGCAGCGCTCTCCATTTGTGTTAATTAAAGGAACAGCTCACTATTTCACATCCCCCACTAATGGTATTGAAGATAGCCATTCAAATGTCTCTCATCAGCTTTACCAATCCTAAATTCAACTCAGGAAGTTGGAGATTTATGACTTCTAAAATGCATAAAAACATCACAGTTTGCATTTGAAATCATCAGGAAGTAATTTTATTATTGTATGCTTTGACATGTAACCTTCAGTAACTATTTCTACCACTGAGAAATGATTTGAAAGTCTACGTTTTTTTCACTCTTCCGAAAACGTGAATAATGCATACAGGACAAACATACATCAATACTAAGAATACATATTTACAGGAACAGAGTTCTGCATTATGAAAGTAGATTGTCAGTGTTTTCCTTCACAAATGGATGTTGAGGACATGATGTTTGGATTTTTGTGGACGCAGCAGGAAATTCACACTTGGATTGTTTTTCATTGCCTGAGTTCTTCCAGGAAAGTGCAGGAAATGGCATGGCAGAAAGACAATTACAGTGTCTTTATTTATCTCCTATTCTAATACTAAAGCATATGAACACATATTGTTTATTGTTTGTTTCAGTAGTACTTTTCATGACCTTTATAATTTCCTACTGCTATTTACGTGTTTTCTCTTTTTCACAGCTTTGGTTAGGTACAGTAATGCACTGGGTAGTAATTACTAATTAGTGTCTCTTTATAGAGCTTTTTTTATATTAAAGGTCTGTTTTGCAAGAACACATTAATGCTTCTTTCAGAACCGCAGATGCCATTAATGACTGTTGGAAGGGATTCACGCCATTATAATGATTGATTCTTGTTTTTTGGCTCCAATATTGCTCTCAGTTGGCAAGGATTCATTTATTTACCTTTTAAATTCAGCTTTCATTTTTAAAGGGTTAGTTCACCCAAAAATGAAAATTCTGTCAGTAATTACTCACCCTCATGTTGTTCCAACCGCGTAAGACCTTCGTTCATCTTCGGAACACAAATTAAGATATTTTTGATGAAATCTGAGCCATGTCTCACTCCTCCATAGGCTGCTATGTGACCGAAACTTGCTGGCCCAGAAAAGTTATTAAAAAGATCGTTAATATAGTCCAAGTAACTCCAGTGGCTCAATCTTAAGTTTATCAAGCGACGAGAATACTTTTTGTGCGCAAAAACAAACAAAAATAACGACTTTATTCCACTATTCATTTCCTTCTCTCTGGACCTCTAGTTGGTTCGCGTAGTGTTTTTGCGCTGCGCGTCTGTGTTGCACGTCATCACACATCACACACATGACCGGCGTCGGCCAATAGTGAGCCTACGTGGTGACGTGCAACACAGACGCGCTGCGCAAAAACACTACGCGAACCAACTAGAGGTCCAGAGAGAAGGAAATGAATAGTGGAATAAAGTCGTTATTTTTGTTTGTTTTTGCGCACAAAAAGTATTCTCGTCGCTTGATATACTTAAGATTGAGCCACTGGAGTTACTTGGACTATATTAACGATCTTTTTAATAACTTTTCTGGGCCAGCAAGTTTCGGTCACATAGAAGCCTATGGAGGAGTGAGACAGCGCTCAGATTTCATCAAAAATATCTTAATTTGTGTTCCGAAGATGAACGAAGGTCTTACGCAGTTGGAACAACATGAGGGTGAGTAATTACTGACAGAATTTTCATTTTTGGGTGAACTAACCCTTTAATGATCTCTTTTTCTTAGAATGTGTTGAATGTGTTCTCTGAATTTTACAGAAAATTCCCAGGAAATGGGGCAAGACTTTACTTTGAAGGGTTTCACAGTCATTGACCTTTTTTTTTTTATTAGATAGTTCTACAGATATTTAAGAAATCAGTAAAACAATGAATAAATTGATAAATCAAATTAATTAATCAATCATGATTATTGATAAATTGATAAAGGAGTCTACAATTTGATAATCAAAAATAATTAATAGCAATGTATATACATTGATAATACAATATTCAATCTAGCAATTCATAACAAAATGATAACATTGGAAAGTTATTTTTTAACAAATTAAATGCTATTTTCATTTTCTCTATTGATTTTTCTATTCAATTTCAATATATACCTGGTATATTCTCTTTAGGTTTTTGTTAATTTAATCATTTATGATGACCCCAGTTTGATTAATCAATGTTTGATTTGTTGTGTCCTTGTGTTTTCTCAATACAGATTGATGGTCTAGTTCAGAAAGTTCAACCCTAATCTCTTGTTCACAGGGGTTATATACAGTCCAGATAAACACCAATAAGATATACACCAACTGAACATGAAATTTGACAGATTAAAATAAAAGCTTTGCAATAATCCAATAGCTAACGTGTTAAATCCACTCAATGCTTATAATTTGCTCTGTCTGACCCTAAAACCCGGCTCAGTGGTACGAAAGGAGAGGAGGAGTCTTTAACAGTGACAATCTAAATGCATTTTTTGTGTTTCCTTGTAGTATTTTAATACATTAATTCTGCAGTACTTTCAGTATTTCCCTAATGAGTGGTTAAAGGAGATTAGTAAATATTTGACCAAATGTGAGTTGGGTTAGTGTCCTGCTATGCACACAGACACATCGACCTTTGAGTCTTACATAACTTCTCCAATGAAATCTATTCAGCGAGTGTAGTTTGTTTTACACTTTTGCTAGACTGTGATATTGACTATTTTAAAAATAGTTTGTGTGAGTTGTACTTTTAATGCCCTGTTTTACATGCATTTATGTAATTTATTTAATGTCTAATGTTTGATATTAATTACAGCTCACACTTCACTCTTGTTCAGTTCACCAGAGACTCAATATTAGAAGATTTGTGATGTACAGTACATGTGCATGTTTGAAGTACAATCACAGTTCATGTGTACTTTTAACATCTGTCCGATCGATAAAGCAAATGCATGCCAAGCATTTCTGCAACTGTTGGCTCCTGGAACAATAGAGCTGTTTTTTCTTATTTCAGAACAATTCTTCCATTGTTTCAACCTCTTTTTATTTACTGGTTGGTCTGCAAAGCCTGGTATTGCCTGGTAATTCAGCAATAATCTAGCAAAGCCCTAGCAACCATCCAGAACAAGACGTCCTTGCATTGTGGCAGTGAGTTATATAAGGGCCAGCACATTCTGTAATTTTACTCTCTGTAACCTTTTTCAATTATGCCATATATCATAAAAAGGAAACGGTGCACTTATGATTTATTTTTTTCCCGTTGCCTAATGGCAAACTGGTTTCTGATTAGGTTAAGAATCCAGCCACACATGATCCAGATTTAACCCTGACTAACCTCTTGAGTCCAGGGATGAGCCCAGGGCTGTTTTCTTGTTGAAAGAGGGACAGATTTGACAGCAGTGTCTGGATTTAGAGGTCAGCATGAGGACACCGTCCCTTATCCAAAAAAGCTCTTTCACCTTTTCACATACACACGTACACCAGACGTGACACTGGCGGAAAGTGGCCCGCAGAACAGCGGCTGCATGTGAGATTACACTGAGCTATTTTTAACCTCATCCATCTGTGATTTTATAGCAAAAACTGAAAGGTATAGTGCAGGTTTGCAACAGCGATGGAAAAAGTTGATAAAGAAACATTCTTAACGTGATGATAGATCGCAGTATGCAATTTGAAATTATGTAAGGGGTAATTCACAGTCAGCGAAAATAAACCCAGACAGAATGATTCTGGCCCTGATGCAAAGCAGAATAAAACTCCTGAAAGAAACACCAATGACTATACATTATCCTTTTTACGTGGCTATTTACCAAATAAGTATTTAAATGTACATGAAATATTTTAGTTTAAGTTAGGGTTGGGAAAAAAATCGATTTGATTTAAAAATCGAGTTGGTAGGTCAAATCGATTCATATTTTTTTTCTCCCCCTCTTCAGTATAGCGTACAATACATACATTTTGCATTCGCCAAATCTTCCTTTGGGGTTTCCGTAGCCCTCGATGCTTCACGACAAAAAGACTAGCATGTTTAATTTTTTAACGGTCCTCCACGACGACGACGACGGCGCGCGAGTGAGAGTGAGGGTGTGTGTGTGACTGTGTGTGTGTGTGTGTGTGTGTGTGTGAGAGAGAGAGAGACAGCGTGAGTGTGTATGTGCGAGATGTATCGTAACAGAATCGAACAGAATCGAATCGTAAATTGAGTTTTTTTATACAAAAATTTTTTTAGGGGGAAAAATCGCCCAGCTCTAGTTTAAGTTCTATTGTGTTAGAAGACACACACAGTTATAAGAGAGATATTAAACTTGTACAGGATTACGGTTTATCAGGTCAAATACAGTACTATTTGAACTCAGTTTTGCACTTGACCAATCAGAATCAAGTATACTAGAAAGCTGTGCCTGTCATAATTATGTAAGGATTTATCAAACAAGCGATTCTAACAATCTAACCAAAAGCAGCAATGTTTGATTGTGATATTACTTTTATACAACAGTTAAATAAAGAAGTTCATAATGAATAACTTGCATTTTATACTATAAAGTTAGTCGATTTTTGCATCGCCAGTGAAAATAGTTCCAAAAGAAGCCAAATCGGAATGTGCAATTAAAAGACGAGTGAATGATTCAATGACTAACTCATAATGACAGGCACTTGATTCATTCCTGAATGAATCAGTGGTTTTGAACGAATCAGTTGAATGAATGAATTAAACGACTCACTCTGAAAAACAGTTGCTTGTCGCCACCTACAGGCATAATGATGTAACTACAGAAAGAGTAATTGAAAATACATACTACTAATACATAGACTAACAATCTGTCTGGAATGAGCAAACACGGACAAATTGAGTGAACAATCTGTGGAAACAGTGAAAAGTCCCAGTATCAGCACTCTTGCAACGCCGATCAGCCAATCATATTCCAGGATTGGAACTGATTGCTGTATAATTGTACATTAGAAATGAGAAAAAAAATATAGTGCATTAAATAACATCAGTTTAATACATTATTGTGCTTTTATACAAATGAATGCACATCTTTGACGTTGGCCTATTTTTGCTTTATTAAGTTCCTTATCAATCAGTATCAACTACCATAAAAATGTATATAGCAAAAACAGTGAGAATATAGAGACTTAATGCTTTTATATCTCTGAGAATAGATTTGTGTGGGTTAATGTGTTAAAGAAGACAGGTGTAATTATAGCTAAAATTATACTGTTGTATTGAAGCAGCACAGTAGGGAACTTTACTCTTGCATGCCAACAATTATCTTTATGCTTTTTTGTGCACGATGTCTATTTTAGAAATGGCTGCTTGTGAAAAAAGTATTTTTCTGTCTATTTATTCTGCCTGTACAAAATATACTTTGTTTATTGTTTGTTAGCCTTTAAGAGAATTATAAAGAGTTTACCATGTGGACTAGTTTCATCGAAGTTTCCATAAATCCTCTATTGCATTCCAACATGTATTAAACCCCACCTCAGCCCCAGTAACCTCTTGACCACAGGTGAAACCCTGTTGCAGGCAACATGCCATACAAGACCAAAGGATTGTGGGTAATCCATTTAAATCGGGG
Organism: Scardinius erythrophthalmus; assembly: GCF_964197995.2. NCBI lineage: Eukaryota > Metazoa > Chordata > Actinopteri > Cypriniformes > Leuciscidae > Scardinius > Scardinius erythrophthalmus. Next base: position 27,688,695 of record NC_138242.1, on the reverse strand, counting down.
CTCAGACTGGCGGTTATTACTGCACTTCTTTCTTTGCGTTTTAGGATCAGCCCACTGGTACCCAGAAAGCCTTTAAGATTCAAAAGAAATGACACTTTTAACTTTAAAACCTGAATTTAAACTAAATATGTCCTAATCATTTTGATTTTATTATATTATATAATTTTACTAAAATAGTTTTGCATATAAAACATATACTTTATGTAGTTTAAAAAAATATATTGATATAGAATTAAATTTTTTTCACATTTTACAAATCAATTTAAATAATGTAACCAGTAAAAAAAAAAAAAAAATAAAAAAAAAAATATATATATATATATATATATATATATATATATATATATAAAACTTATATTTTGATTTATTGTTATTCTTCATATTATCTATTATTCATATTTATTAATTATCAGAACCAATTTTTTTCTGAGATACAAAAAAAGTAGATCTCATAAATTTTGCTAAAATAGTTTTGCATATAATACATACTTTATGTAGTTTAAAAATATATATATTGATATAGAATTTTTTTTTCCACATTTTACAAATCAAATTAATGTAACCCCTAAAAATGTCTTGAGTTTTTTAAATATCTTTTTCATATATATATAAATATATCTTATATATTGATTAATTGTTATTATTCATATTTATTATCTATTAGTCATATTTATTAATTATCAGAACCAATTTTTTCTAAGATACACAAAAATAGTAGATATCTCATAAGCCTGATCTTTTTATTTGTTTACATTTTATTTTTGATCAAAAGGTTGGCTGGTTGCAGATTGATTGAAGCACATATAAAGAGAAATGCCTTTTTTTCTTATATTTTTCTCCATCTTGATAGAGATAGACTCAAGTTTACATAGAATCTGGCATTCTCCATAACATAATATATCAAGAAAATATTCCCCTAGGACTTCGGTACTGGTTCCAAACGGTTAAAGCCACAACCTCGTGGTCACCACCATCAGAAAGCTACAGGAAAAGCACGTCTGCATCCTTATATATTTGGTGAGGCTGATATATCGCAGTGTTTTGAGTGCTTGGCTTGATTCCCAGATTATGACTCAAAGGCTCTAGTGAAGGCTGCACAGTTCCTCCACAACTATAATCACATTATTAACCACAACAAGTGTATGATGATACTGAGAAGGGATCATTTCAGCATGGTTTGAATGATCACCAGTGTACTAGAATACAGATATGAGTCATCCTCTACATATAATACACCTAATATCTTGAATAAATAAAATTAGCCTGAATTTATGCATATGATGTGTTAAGATACCCAACGATTCTGCCATTTGCTTACAATAAACACTTTTGATCCAGTCATATCTCTAGAAACAGCTTGCCTCCGAGTGCCAGTCAGAAAGAGGTGTACCGTAACACATCTAATAGAGGAGACCTCAATCAAACAACTCGGATTGCAACATGCATGCAATGTGGTTCTGTCTAGTCTTGATCTTGAATTTAACTTAACCACTAATATCATGCTTGAGGGAAGTATTGCACAAGTTTTGCATTCTTTTGCATCTACACTACCATTTAAAAGTTTTGGGTCAGTCTCTTCTGCTCACCAAGTCTGCATTTATTTAATCAAAATACAGTAAAAACAGTAATACTGTGAATTTTAACGAACTATTTTCTATTTAATATATTTTAAAATATAATTTATTGATGTCAAAGCGCGATACATTACCGACAATGTAAAGCTAGCAACCAGAGTTATTTTATGTGACGTGGCTGACACATGAGAAGAGTGCATTGACATGCATTAGAAGCGGAAGGCTGGAGATGTTCAACTAAAGTGTGTAAAGCTGAGCTGTGTCTGTCTGACAGCAGTGAGATACACAAAGCAGACAACACACACTTATTAGTCATACAAGTGCAGACGGACGCTTTGCTCTCTTCGTCTCATCTCTTCAGTCATTATCCCTCTCTCAGCATGATCCTCCTCTGTATGTCTCTCTGTATGTCTAATCTCTCTCTCTCTCTCTCTCTCTCTCTCTCTCTCTCTCTCTCTCTCTCTCTCTCTCTCTCTCTCTCTCTCTCTCTCTCTCTGGCTCTCTCTCTCTCTCTCTCTGGCTCTAATCCAAATCCCAATTCAACACGCTCTCTCTGAAAATCACAAAAGATGCCTTTCAATTCAGTCTGACAAATTATACTTTCAAATTTTGATTTGAAAAGGGTTTTTTTTTTTACAAAAGAAATGGATGTCCAAACAAATAGTGGTCAACAAATATGGGGTTTTAATGGTTGATGCTGATTTATATGTAATATTTAATATAATAAGTGTAAACATAATTGACAGCAAATGAGATGTAAAAAGAGTATAAGAGTATGAATTAGTATGAATGTATGAATATAAAAATACAAATAAAACTGATATTTAATTTAAGTTCTAACTTAATTGACATACACAAAAAATTGTTTAATTGATGAAAAGAATATATATGTGTGTGTATACTGTGTATATATATATATATATATGAAATAACACATATTTTTTAATAAACACCCCCCCCACACACACACACACACCCACACACACAATCCTTATCGGTTACATCAGATTCAAAATCAACAGCTCATAATTTCCCCACACTAAACATTTAATTCCAGTTACTTGAGAAGATGGAAAATTGAAATATACATTGGTCAAAAGGTGTGAAGTGTGCATGTGTAAAAGTGTTTATTTGTCTCCCCCTGCAGGTGAGTCAGGGGAATGTCCCTGGAGTGGAGAGCGCTTCTCTGGCCATGGACACTGAAGAGGGTGTGGAGGTGGTCTGGAACGAAGTTCTCTTCCATGACAAGAAGGTCTTTAAGACAGTGGAGGTGAGTGCTCAAACAAACCATTTCAGTTTATACTATCGTTCAAAACGTTGGGGTTGGTAAAATGTTTTACATTTTTGACATAAGGCTCTTCAAAAATACAGTAAAATCTGTAATATTGTGAAATATTATTACAACTTAAAATAACAGTTTTTCTATTTTAATATATTTAAAAATGTAATTTATTCCTGTGATCAAAGCTGAATTTTCAGCATCATTACTCCAGTCTTCAGTGTCACATGATCTTTCAGAAATCATTTTAATATGCTGATTTGCTGCTCAAGAATAGATATGTAATAGCTAAAATGATTAACATGCTAAAATGTTTTTTTTTTTTTTGTTATTTTTTGTAGGACAAAATGAAGGAGATGTTTGAGAACCTGATGCAGGTGGATCATCCTAACATCATCAAATTTCACAAATACTGGCTGGACATTGGGGACAATCATGCTCGGGTAACACACACACACACACTGCTGGTATCACTACTCTTTTCATTATAATAGTTTCATGTTATTGTGACGGTGTAAAATAACTACATCATACATTTTTCATGCATTTTGATAAACTTATTGGGAAACAATCCATGTTTTTTTCAGTTTGGTGCAGTGGCACAGAAAATACATACTTCACTTGTATGGATAGTAAAGCTAGTATGTAACCTTAAAGACCATATTAAACAAATAAAATCCATTATGTTTGCCTCAGATCCACTTTTGACACGTTCTGTTGCTTGTGATGAACATGTTCAGATTTGGATTTCATCCACATGAACAATATAATCAATATATTCATTGCTGAAAAGTCCAAGGCTGCGTCTGTAATCACATACGCTCTTGAGTAGATACTTATTTTGAATGCATAAGTACTCCACAGCAGATAGTATAGTAGGGAAGTATGCGATTTTGGATTCAGCCTTGAATGATTTTGATATTTTTGAAGTGGCCGCTATATCAAAATAGCTTTCTCTTTATATCCCTCACAGGTTGTGTTCATCACCGAGTACATGTCGTCTGGCAGCTTAAAACAGTTCCTTAAAAAGACCAAGAAAAACCACAAGACCATGAATGTAAAGGTCAGGCTTTCATAAGAATGTTAAGCCCGAAACTGATGTCTAAATATATGATGTAAATTATTATTATTGTGATTTTTGTGTTTACATTTCTATATTTCAGGCCTGGAAACGCTGGTGTACACAGATTCTCTCTGCCCTCAGGTGACACACTTTTTCAGTTGTGTGTGTTTGTGTTGAAGGTTGTTGTGTACATTAACAAGCATGCAACTTCTTCCACTCATCAGTTACCTGCACTCCTGTGACCCTCCCATCATTCACGGCAACCTCACATGTGACACCATCTTCATTCAGCACAACGGCCTCATTAAAATTGGATCAGGTATATTTGCCCCTGCACTCTTTCTTTATTTCTCCTCTAAGTAAAATATCCTCTTTTTAGTCAAACGTTTTACCAAGAAAAAAATATTTCTGAAAAAATGTTGATTTGATTAAAAAGTGAATCCATATTTACTGAGCACTATTGCTATTAAAATCTGTGTAATCATCCTCCATTGTCTTCTTTCAAATCTTTTTCTCCCCCTCTGTAGTTTGGCACAGACTCTTTGTAAATGGTGAGTCATTTTAACATTTCATGTAATATGTATAAATTTACCATGTTACTACACTGAGAAAAAATTTATATACCATTGTATATTCATTTTGTTTTCAAGAATATTTTTTTATCAGCCCTGGAAAAGCCTGGAAATGGAACAGCTTATTGAACCTTCAGACATAATATATGTTAAAAAGTGTCATATTTGATACATCAGGCTTTTAATGCTTATTTAGTATGATATAAGAGAATATGGCTTTCATACTTGAGGAAGATATATTCTCACTCTATATCTCCCAAAAATATGTCATCATAAGATATTTAAATGCTTAGTTTTATGATCAGCTCTGTAGATTTTATAGTGTGGGGAAAAACATATTGCAATGCAATGTTATGAGATGAACAAATAAATGTTCCTCAAAAGCCTGATGTATCATATAATTTAAAACTCACATTTTCATGATTTTTCCAAAACATTAGGTATGGGTAATCAAGTAAACCTAAGCTGCTTCAGTCCAGTAAGCAAGTATCTTGAAATATTACTAACGATATATAAGTTATTCTTATGTTTACTTAATAAAATTTCACAGCAAAAAGACACATGTATCACAAACTGAAGGGGCTGTTTTTTAAAATTATACTAAAAATGTATAAAGTATCAATCAGATGACAGAAAGCATGTTGTAGATCATGTTGATAACTTAGAAGCGAATCAAACATGATACAGTAGACTTAAAAGGGTAAAAGTTAATAAAGTTAGAAACCCACATTTTGCATAAAATATATTTTTATGAGAGTTTGACCCACTGTTATCATCTGTTCTTACCCAGTGTTCCCAGTCCGTGGTAAAATACTCCAAAATCGAGATGATAAGAAGAACCTGCACTTCTTCAGTCCAGAGTACGGCTGTGAGTGTCACCACATCTTCACTTTGCTTTCTACTGGATGTTTGTGTAGACTTTTCGGTTTATATATTTTATATCTCCTTCTCTATTCTTAGCATGTGAAGATGACTACGCCATTGACATCTTTTCCTTTGGGATTTGCGCTTTGGAGGTGAGATACCAACAAAGCATGACCTGGCAATGTTATATATTACTTACAGCACTGTATTGCACTGAAGTGAGCCAAGTCCCTCATGCAATAATATTTGAGTGTATTCCTCCAGATGGCCGTGTTGGAGATCCAGGCCAATGGGGATTCTGTCGTGTCTAAGGAGGCTATAACCGATGCGGGCCAATCGCTAGAAGACGCTCTTATGAAGGTATGTGTGCAGGCATGGTGTTGTTTTGGGGTTTGTGTTTAATGTGCATGATAGATGCTTTTCTAAGTAATTAGACTTGATGATAAGCAGGTAAAAACACTTGTGTTAGATCTAGTGAGATCTTATGAGCAAACATTCTCCCAGTAATGTTAATAGAACATTCATTCAAACTTATGTGGTCTTTAATAATTTTCTCAAAACATTAGCACAAAAACATTATTTATACATCAGTCATGGTACGTTTTTTTTCTGAGATGTTTTACTTGGACGTTCGTTTAGCAATTTTTAAATGTTACTACTCGGTTTAGAATGTTGAGACAACATTCCAAAGTAACTTTTCCATAATGTTTGGAACACAAAATGGAATGTTCGCATAACAAAAAAATTTTTTTACGAGAACATTCCGAAATAACGTTTTGTCAACTTAATGGGAGCGTTAGCAAAACATTCTTAGAACATATTTTTGTTAGCTGGGTAGAATATCATAGACACTCGAATAGACACTTCCCTATAGTAGTAGAAAAACGTACGCCATACATACTATGTCCGAATACATAGTATTCGAAAAACAGTAGGCAAAAAGTCCCCGGATGACCTATTTCTTCTGGTGTGATTCTGAAGTTTGCAAACGATGGACACTTTACTATCACATGAGGCCACGGGAGAGGATTTATGAATGGAAGTGAAGCAACGCAACTGACGCCGCTGGCAAAACCAGCAATACAGGTTTGAGAGGTGGCGCCCCGACAAATCTCGCGAGAATCATGACTTGCTTAACGGCACGACGTCACATACATCAACAACATATGAAGCAGCCTCTGTGGAAGACACTAGCACACATTTCAGACGTGAATCATGGCAGAGTCGATGAAGAAAGCGCGGTCAGAAGAGTGCAGAGACGGCTCTGCGTGAGTGGTATTTACCACAGTAATGTTAAATACAAGTACTCCACAGAGACTCTAGGGGTCGCTGTTTGAGAAAAACGGAAACTACATAGTGTGCCTTTAAATCCTCTCCCGTGGCCTCATGGGATAGTAAAGCGTCCGTCGTATGCACAATTCAGAATCTCGCCGGAGGTAGTAGGTCATCTGATTACTTTTTATGAGTACTGTGAATTCAGACATATACTTCTTTTGTCACAAACAGTTTACACCTACTATATAGTAGGGAAGTATACGATTTCGGATGCAGTCATGCTCTTTTTCTTGCTTCACAGGAGTTCACCCAGTCGTGTGTGCGTCACAACCCCAGACTCCGCCCAACGGCACATGACCTGCTGTTTCACCGCGTGCTGTTCGAAGTGCACTCACTGAAGCTGCTCGCAGCACACTGTCTCATCAATAACCAGTGTAAGTGTGCAGGAAAATAGATCCAAAATGGGAATGTATTGATTGTAACTGCACAGAAAAAAATGATATAGTTTTAAACCACTCCATAAAATACCACCTTTTTCTATTATTTATTCTCTCTCACTTGTAGTGACAATTTTAATAATTTCACAAATAGACAGTGTATTTATTTGAGTTTAAATTATTTTATTGGCTCGCAGGAAATCAGTTGCCTACAGTTTAGTGGTCATTAAAAACCATAATATTTGTATATTGTAATTGACCAATCATCATCACAGTATTAGAGCCACTATTATTTTAGTGCCATGTAATACTATATAATAATATTTTGTTGTGAAGGATTACCTAAATTTCATAAATTTAAGATTCATTGGATTGCAGGTCAAATACAAAATTGATTATTATTATTATTATTGAAATAAAACTTTCAAAATATTGCTTTCACATTTGATCTGGGTTCAAAGACATGCTTCCAGAGAACTGTGTGGAGGATAAGACCAAATCATTCGACCCAAATGGAGTCATGGCAGAGATTATTCACAAAGACGATCGTCCCCGCGTTCAGCTCAAGTAAGTCTCACCTTATACTACCCCTCAAAAGCTTGGACTTTTAAAAGAAATGAATACTTTTATTCAGCAAGGACATATTAAATTGATCAAAAGTTGACAGTAAAGACATTTATAATGTTACAAAAGATTTCAATTTCAAATAAATGCATTTGAACTTTCTATTTATCAAAGAATTCAGAAAAAATGTATCGAAGTTTCCACAAAAATAGGAAGCTGCAAAACATCAGATCATCATATTACAATGATTTCTGAAGGATCATGTGACACTGAAGACTGGAGGAATGATGCTGAAAATTCAGCTTTGATCACAGAAATACATTATGTTTGAAAATATATTGAAACAGAAAAACTGTTATTTTAAATTGTAATAATATTTTAAAATATTACTGTATTAATGTATTTTCCTTCATCAAACAAAATGCAGCCTTGGTGAGCATAAGAGACTTCAAAAACGTTTGAAAATCCTACCAGCCTCAAACTTTTGAACGATACTGCAAAAGCACTATGAAACTTTGATATATGATACGATACATAGTATGACACTATATGATACAATGATATATATTTAATTATTTTGATTGATCTCTCCTGTCCTGCAGGTATTCTCATGTTTCTCCTCTCGAGCTCGACAAGTTTCTAGAGGATGTGAAGTAAGTGTTGCCAGATAAAAGTTAAAAAGTATCCTGTGGCTTTTGTGGTTCGTAATGAATAAATGTATTTTACCGCCCAGGAATGGCATTTACCCGCTGATGAACTTTGCGTCCGCTCGACCCCATCCTGTACCTCGCGCCCTCTCCATGTCCCAAGAACAGGTGGAGACGGTGAAGACCCCAACGCCTGAGCCTCAAGAGGCAGAAACCAGGAAGGTGTGTGTTCTTATCAAAAGACACTTATGATAGTTCAGTTCACTGTTTTTCTTTAGTTAATCTTAAGTTGTCATTGTTCTAGGTGGTACAGATGCATTGTAACCTGGAGTCCAATGAAGACACTTCTAAAACTCATGTGAGTTTGTCACAGTTTAGTGTACATGTGTTTAGGACACAATATTTATCTAAAGCAGAAATATTCCCCTAAGACCAATTTCAAGTTAACCTCGTAATGCAAATACAATACACCTGGTATGTTTGGATCCTGTGGAACATAAGCTTATAAAACATTAGTATTACTCTGAACTGTTTTCAAACTATATTCATTTTATCTGCATACACTTTTACTTAAAAAAAAAAAAATTCTCCTTTTTAAGCTGCAATGTATCATCAATAGGTGAAAAGTGCAGTTCTTGTTCAAACTCTCTTTCCTTCAAATTTAGACTGTATGGCCTATGAACTTCTGATCTACTAACAGACATTAATTTAATCTGTCATTTTATTTTAATTTCAGAATTATTTTGAACAAAAAAAGTTACTAGGTGTACCGTTAAATGGTTATATCTCACATTTTTTAATAAAAAATCAGAAAGAAATCAGTGATGTGTGTTTTGACAGTCTTAATACATAACCAAAGATTAATTTTCGTACTAAAAACTATGGATTAAAAAAAATAATAATAATAATAATTACCTCTTCTTGGTCAAAACGGACCTGAATGGAGTTTAAATGTCTTGATCAGACATTTGTCTTGATCAGTGACGCTGCTATTTGAATGCGATTTTCTGTTTAGTATCTTTCTTGTGTCTCTGGTGATTCATCTGCCTTTGTTTTGATAGTTATTTATGATAATGCAAACTATTATACTCACGTTTAAGAATACTTATGGCAACATCTGTTGTGTCTGTGGCAAATGGAACTGATTTCTGTTTTCACAGCTAACTCTTTTCTTGAAGCTGGATGATAAACTCCATCGGCAGCTCAGCTGTGATATTATGCCAAGTGAGTGAAACCTTAAAGACCTTAATAAACATTAGATTTTTTTCCGCAAAATCAACTCACATTATCATCTCTTCACCATATAAGTGCAATAGAGGGTAAAAGTTAATGACCCACAACAATGAAGTAGCAACATTATATTTCAGTGCACACAGTATGTACAATCTATATCTATATCTATATCTATCTATCTATCTATCTATCTATCTATCTATCTATCTATCTATCTATCTATCTATCTATCTATCTATCTATCTATCTATCTATCTATCTATCTATCTATCTATCTATCTATCTATCTATCTATCTATCTATCTATCTGTCTGTCTGTCTATCTATATATATATATATATATATATATATATATATAGCAACACAACAGTATAATACAGACAAGATACTTATTTTTTTAATTCACACTAAGTAGGCCTTAGTGTCAATCGACTGATAGAACTGGGTTTGAAACAGTGTTGTTATTGTTAACTAAAGCTTTTTTTTTCCAATAATTTTTCAGCAATTGTTATAAAGTTGAAAACAAAAATACAATGTAAATATTAGATGAAAAACTTAATTAGAAACTAACAACTAACCTTAGCAACTAACTTAACCATTTAAATACTAAACTAAAACTATGACAGAAATACAAAATAAATTCAAGATAAATGTAAAATTATTTTACAAAAAACTAATAATGCCAAAAGCACATAACAAAAAATTTAAATGGAAATATAAAATAAAAGCTAATTTAAAATATTAATAAATACTACAATAGTATAAATAATATTGGTTTGAAAAAATACAATTCTTTTCATTTCTTCAATTTCCTTGTTATTTTGTGTAGTAGGTTTTAAATGAGTATTACAAATATTTAAACACTAATCAATTATCTTTATTATTATTAATCAAACATATTGACTATAATATAATTATTAATATAAATATAATTAATATAATTAATTAATTAATATAAATATAATTGACGATAAAGTATAGTTATGGTGTTTGGAGATTGGTACAGATTTAAAAATACGATGTGTTTGTGGTCGTTTCAGGTGACAGTTCCAGAGATTTGGTCAATGAACTTATCCATCATTCCTTCATCAGTGAGGTGAGACTAAAAACCTCACACTGCATTATATTTGCAAGCTTCCTCAATATGTTCATCATCTCAAAGCATATCAGTATCCTTTCTTACATGTAACATGAAATGAGAACTCACAGAAGCAGCACTCTTGTTCACTTCTTTGTCCTAATCCCACATTTTGCCATCGATTTCCACAGGAGGATGGTGACAAGATAGTGGCGTTCTTGGAGGACGCTTTGAACCGACATCGTGGATCTGCTAGTGCCACAACAACGATATGAATGACAATGCTCTGTTGCCATGGTGACGGGCATTTACATGCCAGTGGAACCTGAGAGAGGGAGGCCCGCCAATAGATTGGAGAAGGACAATGGAAACGAATGATCCAGTTTGTCAGTTAGTATGGATAGTTGAAATTGAGACTGTGGTCGATGGCAGAACTGGTTTCTATGACAGGTTAGGGGGCCATGATGATTGTGCTTACCTCCCTGAGTCTCCGTCCAGCACTTCCAGGTGTCACTGTAGGAACCGTCCTTCCCACAATCCCATGCGGGGGGAGGGCTTAAGGGCAATTCTGCCTCTCTTGAAGAAGAGAATTGCGAGTGGTGTAGGAGGTGTCTGCTGTGGAGAGCTCAATAGATGATATATGAAAAAACAATCCGTTTAGAAAAACGTTCAAAATTGCCAATCTACTTCATTTTGCAGCTAAAACACAATTCTACGGAAAAAAACAGAGGTCAAAAACATACTCTACGCAAGTACGCCAACGCGGATGCCAGTGAACAGTCCGGGTCAACGTGATGTCATGAGAAAGCGCTGGCGATTTCATACGATGTGATTAGTACTGAAACGTAAAGTTTTTAGATAATGAAAGCCAGAATTTCCACTCTAACCTAACCGTTATTGGGGCATAAACAGATGGATGTAACGTGGTTTGTTTTCTGGTGTTCCTGCCCGATTTCCTAGTTAGCATTAGCTAATCATCCCACACCTGTTCTTCTAACTAGCTCCCTGTTATTTAAAGTCTCTTGAGTTCTCCTTAGTTCTTTGTCCAGTGATGTTTGTATCTTAGTGGTTGTTTAAAAGTTTATCTCCTTCTGTTTGGATAAATTAAAATGGTCGTACTCCGTCGTTGTCCGCGATTCTCTACAACCTACCGTTACAATGGATGGTACAAATAAGCTCATATATAGTCATACGAATTAGCCACCAATTCATCAAAATATAAAAGTTACGAATTGCCATGAGAGTGTTGGTCCCGTTGCACATACTTTGCGTGCGTTCTTGAGTTACTGTGGCATTAACAAACCTTACATTAGTACTCGAGGGGTTGAAAGTTAAGCTATCTATGCCATTAAACCAGATTTGTTGTTATTCAGGTAGCTAGCTAAGCTATAATCATCAAAAGTTGAACTAACTTGCTTGACAATATTCTTTTCAAACTGTCGATCTGCCATAAGCGCCTGAAGGCTACAGGAAGGCTTCTTTAGCTCGTCAGTTTTCCCAAAACGCTATCTATCCAAATGTATTGCTTTAACTGATGTGGTTAATGCCAATCAAATGAATATATGATTGTTTATTCTCCTACACATTGCCCTGTCAGCTATCACAAGAATGTCTTAATATGCAGTTGGTCTGTTTTGCAAGGAGTATATACAGGAATGCATTGCCTTATATATAAACATTGCTGTTTGCTGGTGTCTAATAACATGAATTTAATTTAATTTCAAAGAACCACACATTTTATACAGAATCACACATGTAAGGAACCTGATGGATCCTGGTTAGTCAACCAGCTAACCAGACTACATGGTTTTGGTGAGGACTTTTGTGGAATGCATTATTATGTACATTTCTGTGTGAAAAACTATAAGAAGTTCTTTGTCATGAGCATTTACTTAACTGAATAAAGACTATGAAATGAACGACTGATTGCTTGATTTTCTGATTAGCTTTTAGTATTCACTAGATACTTTTAAATGGTCCTGACATAACTAAATCCCATGTAGCCTCGCTTTATGTTCTTGTAAAAAGATGCTTAATATTTAATACTCCCTTTAAAATAGTTGGATAGCATGTAAAGATGGGTACAAACCTACCTAGCGATGCATTGTGATTATTTCTTTAATGAATCGATCTACACATTTTTAACCGTTGAATGTGTGCAGTGCCATATTCTGTTTGTTGCCAATTCTTCTTTTTCTTCTTCTTCTTCAAAAATGAATAAAATCTGAACTTCCACAAAGTTATTTGCATCAAATTAAGCTGCATTCACCGTCATGTCGTAATAACCGTAAAGCTTTTGAATCACTCTCGCGATACTTTGATGATGTCATACATAACATCGCTGAGTCTGCACAGCACCGCTTTAAGTCGAACACGTCTTAGGGAATTTTGGGAGAGGCTAGCTTTGAAAGCATAAGATCTAATCCAATGAAATGTGAAGATATCTCTTAACCTTCTGTTTCCCCACAGTGTTATTGAGCGGTTTCACTTCCTCTATCGCGGCATCTGCAGTTGATCCCCTCAGGTTCTTGAAGAAGGTTTTTGTACGGCTCTTTATCACTGAATCTATAACCACCTAAATCGCCGAAACAATAATAATCTCCTGTATCTTCAGCCTGGACTCCTCTGATGATCATCTGGAAATCTTTAACAGATCCACTTCCACTAAAGCGAGAAGGGGTAGAGGAAGCCCGGACATTTCCTCCAAAGATGAGGAGTTTATGAACTTCTCCCGATTTCTTGAGGTAACTTACCAGCTCAGACAGTAGGCTATTTACCACCACACCATTTACCAACATCAAGACTGGCTTTACATGTTATTAGGGCCCGAGCACCGATGGTGTGAGGACCCTCTTGGAATTGCTCTGTTTATTAGGGCCCAAGCCCTGAAGGGGCGAAGGCCCTATTGTTTTCGTTAGGATTATTATTATTATTATTGTTCTTCAAGGGTTCGGGGGCTTTTGGGGCCTTTAACGTGCTCAAAAACTCATGAAACTTTGCACGCAGGTCAGAACCCACGGCCATTAGGGCCGGGCTGAAGCTGGTACCCGGGCGTGGCAGGGGGGCTCAACAGCGCCCCCTAGAACACAATCTTAAATCTTGGACACATACAAGAACGTATTAGTATGAAACTCGGTACACATATAGATCTCATCGGGCCGAACAACTTTCGCACTCTAAGTTATTAGCTCTGCCCAACAGGAAGTCAGCTATTATGGGTTGTTTGAAAAACGCATGCTGTGGAATTTAATGTACTCCTCCGAGGGAATTGATCCGATCCACACCAAACTCGGTCAGCATGAAGTCAAGCCATTGAGGATGCTAAATTGCGGACGGATTTTTGATATCTCGAACGGTTTGGCCGTGGCGATGAAACGAATTTATAGCGAGAAAAGATAAACAGGAAGTGTGTTATAACTTCTGCATACATTAACTGATCTTGATGAAACTTCCGCAGTGTGTTCGTTGTAAGAGGCCGATCACATGGATGTGACTATTGTGAGTCAAGTTATAGCGCCACCAACTGGCAGCAGGAAGTGTGTCACTTTCAAAATGCTTTGAAATCACCCTCTTATTTTTACCCGATTTGCTTCAAACTTTATGTGTATAATGTAAACACACGGCAGATGTAGACTTGTGAAAGGATTTTTGATATCTTAAATACTGTTGCCGTGGCAACGCTTCAAACTTTAATATTCTTTTTTGATCCTTTTGAGACTCTTAACATACTTGAAATTGGATGAAACTCGACAGACACATCACATTTATTAGCCAGTAGACATGTGCAAAGTTTCAGAAACGGGCGTGGTGAGGGGCTCAGTAGCGCCACCTTTAGTCAAAAATGGGGGCTTAGTTTTAAGTAGAGTCACAAAAATCGTTATGTATATTGTTCTCATCAAGCCGGACAACTTTCTAATTTATAGTCATAAGCTGTGACCAACAGGAAGTGAGATATTTTGGTTTGAATGTGATTTTTTGTAGAATTCTCTCCCTCTCTCTCTCTGCCTCTGCGTCTCTGTGTGTGTGAGGGGTGGGGGGATTTGTCTTTTGAGTGAGATTTGTTGTTTGGAGAACGCTTGCTGTGGAATGCGAAGTACTCCTCCTAGAGAATTCATCCAATCCCCACCAAACTCGGTGTGCATGAAGTCAAGACATTGAGGATTCTAAATTGCGGACGGATTTTTGATATCTCGAACGGTTTGGCCGTGGCGAGGAAACGAATTTATGGCGAGAAAAGAGAAACACGAAGTGGTATAACTTCTGCATACATTAACGGATCTTGATGAAACTTCACCAGTGTGTTCGTGGTAAGAGGCCGATCAGATGGATGTAACTATTGTGAGTCAAAGTTATAGCGCCACCAACTGGCAGCAGGAAGTGTGTCACTTTCAAAATGTTTTTGACAAAAGTGGGGGGGTTAGGTTTACCCACAATTACAAAAATCAGTAAGTATATTGGTCTCATCGAGCTGGACAACTTTCTAATTTGAGGTCATTAGCTTGGACCAACAGGAAGTCAGATATTTTGGTTTGAATGTTGATTTATTTGCAAATTCAGCCTCTGCTTTTTACCCACTCCTGCTAAGTGTTTTTTTTTTTTATTCACACCAAACTTTTTCAACATGATGAAAATACATTAAAGATGCTAAATTGAGAACGGATATTGAATATCTCAAACGGTTTTGACATGGCGAGGGATTAAAATAATGTCAAAAAAGGAATCAGAAAACATCTCATATATTCTTAAAATTTAATTATACACCATTTATTTTTATATAAAATAATACAAATATTAGAACTAAACCTATTTTATTCTGTTTTTGCAATTCAAGAAGTATGAAAAATTTAAAAACAGGCTATTTAGTGCTATTTGTTTCAACAAAAAAGCAAACATAGGGCTATACTGCCCTCTTGTGTCCAAAAGGATATCAAAATAGTATATAAAACGTTTTACTAGGTAGGCCTATTGTATTTAAATATAAATTTATTAGGTATATGACTGTGAGGATATTTTCCCATCGGTTAAGCGACGTGTGACACGAGCGGGTGCTTTTAAATCGCTAATATAAAAGTGAAAGTAAAAAAACGGACGTCCGCACAGACATTGATAATGGTGCACGTTGGAAAGAATGATACTTTTAAACATAACACTAAACCGCCATTAGGTGTCGCCAGGCGACCATCTTAATGAGCGAGTCATTGATTCATTCGTTCAAACGATTCATTCCAATGACTGAGTCATTCATGATTGAGACAGATGTTTATGGATTGACCATTGAATCTTTGAGTCAAGCGATTCGTTTCAAAGTGCTGAATCATTCAGTAATGAGAAAACAAGTTGCTGTGATCTTTGTTTAACTATTTTTGCTGCTGAAACAGAACAAAAACAGTCAATATTGCATCTAAAATGTAAGTGACTTAATTGTAACTGTTTATTAACCTGTTGTATGAAATCAATGTCACAGTTTCAATTGTGATTGTATTCAGGAAATAGTTGCCTACTCGTCAAGTGAGGTTGCTTAACTCTATCATATGTTATAAAATATATAAAAACTCCATATTTGTAATTTTTATAGTCAGTATGTTGTTAACTGGGTTGCTTTTTTGTGTGCTGCGCTCATTTGTTTACAATTCTCCTGGAGAAGCAGCATGAGCCTCAGCAGTGCAACCTTGTTACCATTGATCAGTAATACATTTATTATTAACTGCTGATTGCAACTTAAAATGAATGTAATGAAATTAGAATAATCTCTCGTTTTAGTGATTCCCAAGTTATTTTTTTGTTATTGACGTTCTAATCAGGCTATACTTTGGTCGCGCAAGTAAAATTCTCTTTCAGGTAGGCCTATTGTATTTATATATAAATATATTAGGGATGTGACTGTGATAACATTTTCCCACCGGTTAATCGACATGTGACACCGCTGAGGGCTTTTAAATCGCTAACTATAGTATACTATATACTAGTAAAATACAGATGTCCGCACAGACATTGATAATGGTGCGGAGTAGAGCGAGCATTTTCAATGTATTCCTATGGATGTAGGAATTAACTAAAACATTTTATTTATGTTTTTGTGTCCACTGTTCAACCGCAACCGCGTCACACACACATTCCAGAATTGCAATCTTGACATTCATTATAGCCCTAATACAATATAATAATAAAAATAGTCAACCTAACATAAACGAATTACACTGCTCTGTTTAAATAGTCAGTAGTACAATCTGTACCATTCACAGTAAGCAGAGCTCCACTGTGATGTTTCCAAGCACATTTTTGCGCGCGTGAAGAGGATGATTTTTTCCATCGATATTGGAACACGAGTGAAGTACAAAGCCTATAATAAAGAATAGTTTAGCATCCAAATACATCGCAAAAATTGAAACATTTTGATTCTAATGAGAGGGTTACGTGAGACCAACACTGCTTACTTTCGTTTTTATTTTTACATTAAATTTAAAGGATTTGTTGTGGAATATTTTGAGTGTATCATAAAATCAGAATAAGGTAATACAAGTAATATTTTCTGTCTTATAAATATATATATATATATATATATATATATATATATATATATATATATATATATATGTGTGTGTGTGTGTGTGTGTGTGTATATATATATATATATATATATATATATATATATATATATATATATATATATACATATATATAAATATAGCTGCGAGCAGCGATGGAGGGCCAAAGCCGGTGGCACCGCCATCCCCGGTGCCTTTAGGTAACTAAAGGCACCGGGGTGGCGGTGCCACCGGCTTGGGCCCGCAATCGCTGCTCGCAGCTATATTTATTATTATTATTATTATTCTTCTCCGCATTGAATTGCATTTTTGAGGGCCTAAACATGCTCGAAAACTCACAAAACTTTGCACACGCGTCAGAACTGGCGAAAATTTACATCTGATATAGGTTTCAGAATTGGACGGGGCAAAACGGCTCGATAGCGCCACCTATAAAAGTTCAACGG
Organism: Scardinius erythrophthalmus; assembly: GCF_964197995.2. Taxonomy (NCBI): domain Eukaryota; kingdom Metazoa; phylum Chordata; class Actinopteri; order Cypriniformes; family Leuciscidae; genus Scardinius; species Scardinius erythrophthalmus. The sequence continues at coordinate 27,671,118 of NC_138242.1, read as the reverse complement.
AGTGCGCCTCCCGCAACGTTCCACGTACGTGCACGAAATTCGGTACATACATGTAATGAACTAATACCTACAAAAAAGTCTCTTGGAGCATAGCCCTAAACACAACAGGAAGTCAGCCATTTTGAACTTCCTCTCAGATTTTTGTGCAGTTTTTGACATTTTCAGGCCTCGTACTTTAACGAACTCCTCCTACAGTTTTAATCTGATCATCTTCAGATTTGGTGAGTGTAATCTTAAGGCCTTTGCGACGTTAAATTGCGAAGATCTTGAGTTTTCGTCAAAGGGCGGGTCCTCGGCGGCCTGACAAATTTCGATGTTTCGCCATGAAACAGGAAGTTGCTGTAACTCAGGCATGGAATGTCCAATCTGCCCCAAACTTCACACTTTTGATAAGCGTTCTGTCCTGAACACATGACCATGCTCATATTCAGTTACAGTCATAGCGCCACCTGCTGGCAACAGGAAGTGACATGTTTAACACTGTTATGGACTCCTAATAACATATAAAAAAGTGCCAGCAAGTGCTAAACATGCTAACAACATACTAGAAGCATGCTAAAACATGCTAGCAAACTCTTAGCTAAGTGCTAAAGCATGCTATTATTGCAATTAAATAGGAATTTGCTGTAACTCAGGCATGGAATGTCCAATCTGCCCCAAACTTCACACTTTTGATAAGCGTTCTGTCCTGAACACATCTACATGAGAACATTCAGTTATAGTAATAGCGCCACCTACTGGTAACAGGAAGTGTCATGTTTAACACGTTGATGCCATTCTAGCAACATGTTAAAAATGCCATTGACTTCTAAACATGCTAGAAACATTTTAAAACATGCTAGCAATACTTAGCTAAGTGCTAAAGCATGCTAATTCAATGAAACAGGATGTTGTTGTTACTCAAGAAGGCAATGTCCAATCTGCGCCAAACTTCACACTTTTAATAAACGTTCTGTCCTGAACACATGACCATGCTCATATTCAGTTACAGTCATAGTGCCACCTGCTGGCAACAGGAAGTGACATGTCAAACACTGTTGTGGACATAAAAACATAAAAAAAGTGCCAGCAAGTGCTAAACATGCTAACAACATACTAGAAAAATGCTAAAACATGCTAGCAAACACTTAGCTAAGTGCTAAAGCATGCTATTGCTGCAATTAAATAGGAATTTGCTGTAACACAGGCAAGGAATGTCCAATCTGCCTCAAACTTCACACGTTTGATAAGAGTCATGGCCTGAACACATCTACATGAGAATATTCAGTTATAGTAATAGCGCCACCTGCTGTCAACAGGAAGTGACATGTTTAACACTGTTGTGGTCTCCTAATAACATATAAAAAAGAGCCAGCAAGTGCTAAACAGGTTAGTAACATACTAGAAACATGCTAGCAAACACTTAGCTAAGTGCTAAAGCATGCTATCACTGCAATTAAATAGGAATTTGCTGTAACCCAGGCATGGAATGTCCAATCTGCCCCAAACATCACACGTTTGATAAGAATCATGGCCTGAACACGTCTATGCTCAAATTCAGTTATAGTAATAGCGCCACCTACTGGCAACAGGAAGTGACATGTTTAACACGTTGATGCCGTTCTAGCAACATGTTAAAAATGCCATTGAGTTCTAAACATGCTAGAAACATATTAAAACATGCTAGCAATACTTAGCTAAGTGCTAAAGCATGATAATTCAATGAAACAGGACTTTGTTGTTACTCAAGAAGGCAATGTACAATCTACCCCAAACTTCACACGTTTGATAAGAGTTATCTCTTGAACACATGTCCATGCTCATATTTAGTTATAGTCATAGCGCCACCTGCTGGCAACAGGAAGTGACGTTTAACACTGTTCTTGACTCCTAATAACATATAAAAAAAATGCCAGTAGGTGCTAAACATCCTACCAACATACTAGAAACATGCTAAAACATACTAGCAAACACTTAGCTAAGTGCTAAAGAATGATATTACTGCAATTAAATATGAATTTGCTGTAACTCAGGCATGGAATGTCCAATCTGCCCCAAACTTCACACTTTTGATAAGTGTTCTGTCTTGAACACATGACCATGCTTATATTCAGTTACAGTCATAGCGCCACCTGCTGGCAACAGGAAGTGACATGTTTAACACTGTTATGGACTCCTAATAACATATAAAAAAGTGCCAGCAAGTGTTAAACATGCTAACAACATACTAGAAACATGCTAAAACATGCTAGCAAACTCTTAGCTAAGTGCTAAAGCATGCTATTATTGCAATTAAATAGGAATTTGCTGTAACTCAGGCATGGAATGTCCAATCTGCCCCAAACTTCACACTTTTGATAAGAGTCATGGCCTGAATACATCTACATGAGAATGTTCATTTTTAGTAATAGCGCCACCTACTGGCAACAGGAAGTGACATGTTTAACACGTTGATGCCGTTCTAGCAACATGTTAAAAATGCCATTGAGTTCTAAACATGCTAGAAACATGTTAAAACATGCTAACAATGCTTAGCTAAGTGCTAAAGAATGCTAATTCAATGAAACATGACTTTTTTGTTACTCAAGAAGGCAATTTCCAATTTGCACCAAACTTCACATGTTTGATAAGAGTTCTGTCCTGAACACACATCCATGCTCATATTCAGCTATAGTCATAACGCCACCTACTGGCAACAGAAACTGACATGGTTAACACAGTAATGCAGTACTAACCACATAATTATTGTGTACTAAGCATGCTAGAAACAGACTAAACATGCTAGCAACACTTAGCTGAGTCATGAAGCATGCTATTATCACCATTATACAAAACATTTTGTTACTAACTTTGACATACTCTTACTATATATACCTCCTTAAATGTACATTTCCCAACCATGCTCTGTCTTCCTAAAGCCACCGAGTGTTGATGGCACGGGTGCGAGGGCCCTTTCATCGCTGCTTGCAGCTTTAATTGTAACTTATTCTCCTAGATGAAGAGTCTTCTGCGAAGGGCTCTGAGTCACTTACACTTGACTGGAAACTGTTAACGATAATACAATTATTAAGACATGTTAAAAAAAATTACAAAACATAAAAATATAACAAGGAAAAGTGTTGTAAATCTATTAAGAATGAAAGTTACCTAGAGTCAGTGACCAAAGCAAGATGGTGAGAAAAATGAGGAATACCATTTTTGGTTATGAGAAAAGAGGTCATAGAGGTACAGTAAAAGTCACAGGATTATATAGCTGACTTTAGCTTCACTGAATGACTATGCAAATTTTGCTGTTAATTATTCTGTTCCTATGAAAATAATCTTTATTGGAACATCAGAAATCTGCGATTAAAGTTAAAAAGTAGTGTCCAACATAAACTAATAATAAGGATAATGAAGGTCAAAGAAAGTTTAGGTATGGAAACTTGTTTCCGCCACGAAATAATAATAAAAAAAGGTAATTGCGACTTATTATCTCAGAATTCTGACATTATAACATGCAATTGTGAGGGGAAAAAGTCAGAATTGCGAGATGTAAACTTTTTTTAAACAATTAACAGTTACCTTTTTTTATTTTAACAAGCTTCCATACCTAATGCAGCAGTATTGGACTAAACATATAAAAAAGAGCTACAAAAATGTATCAAGTTATTCAAGTTGTATCATACAAGCTTAATAAATTAATTGTCTAAATTAAAGTGTACCAGTTTTCTTTTAGCATACAACAGAAATTTAAATCTCATGATCATGCATTCAAACATGGTTCACATTTTTAAAAAATAAATAAAAAGATTTATAGGAATATATTACAAAATGACAAATAAGAAAATATAATTTTTCCTGCTTTAATAAGGTTATTAGAGCAAGTAAGGTAAATAAGTTTTTATTAATTGTTGTTGCTGTTAAGTAATCTATTTTTTTACAGTGATACTAATAATTATTGTAGTATGTAAAATTTCAATGCAAGAATACTTGTATATGCAATATAATGTTTTATAAGGCAAACAAGTCAGAATTCAGCATGACAGTTTAATAGATTTGGATTGATTTGTTTTAAATAAGTAAATAAATGGTATTGTGTGTAGTTGTGTTTATTTCTTCTGAAAGTAAAATGTCTATTTTAGTATTTTTTATTTGATATTTTTGCGAAAGTGAATGAGTGCACTTTTTTTTTTTCATTCATACAGACATTTTGGAAGCAGCTCGGTCAACAAGTATTAAAAATCACATCGTAAATAGTTAAATAGCACTCAAAACATATCCTACCATCTCTCAATGATCTGTAATTTTAATGAAATTCACTAACGCAGATAAATTAGATCTGATCTCAATAGCACATTAAATAAATAAATGTCTAAAACAATACCTTAAATAAACTATAATGTTTAAATCCTACTGTAGATTGTACTATAAATGTACTGCAGTGAGTGTGTTATTGTGCCGATTCACTTCCTCCCCATCAGCAACTGCGGTGTGTATCAGCGTGAAACAGACTGAGGGAGGTTTTTGTATGACTCTTTATCACTGTGTGTACACATACTTGTTGTCAATCTTGTGTGCGGTCATACAGTAATATTGTGCTTCATCTTCTTTCTGGACTCCACTGATGGTCAGACTGAAGTCAGTGTGAGCGCCATTGCCGCTGAATCTAGATGGGACGTTTGAGTGACGTTCACGTATGAGATGAATGAGGAGTTTGGGAGCATGTCCAGGTTTGTGCTGGTACCAGAACACACAGTTCCTCCAGAGAGTACAGTCAGCGACAGGTAAGTCGGTTTTGCAGTTTATTTTGACCGTTTCCTCACGTTGAGTGGTTGGACTTGAGGAGTTTGAGTAACTGTCACTTGTCCATTTGAGCCTGTAAAAGACAGATGGTTAGAAATCTCTTCAGCATAACTGTCTAAATATATAAAACATCTTTATTTGACCTACCTTGAATTCCAGTGGTCAATATGCAGATGGAAATGATGAAAAGCATAGTTGTTGTCTGCTGTATACTGTCATTAAGAGTACATTAAACACTAAACTGACAAGGTTATAAAGACAAGTAAAGCACTGAGACTAGTTCTGTCAATGCAAATGATCTTGTTAGTGTAAATACTTTGCTTACATTGGGTGGTATATAGGATGCATTTCCATGTGGATGAAGAAAAAAGTAAATTTCACACGAAGAGGGACTGAAAGAAACATGCGTGAAGTTGCCCCGCCCCCCCCCCACCCAACGCAAAACGTTGGCAAAATATTCTCAATCGTTCGTGCTGGTTTGTGCCATAAACAATTGTTTGTGTTAAGATATTAAAAGAATATCAGGAGCTACCTGATCTGACTCTTTTGTTGGTGTTAGTACACTGAAAAAAACGAGTTGTTGGATCAAAGTAAAAAAATTACTTCAACTTGTTTTCAAGTAATTGGTTTACTTTAGCTCAACTTAAAAAAAATTATTTACACAAATCATATTTCTATAGTCAATTGAAAGTAAAAATACTCTTTCAACCAAAGAGATTTGTTTAATTAGCATTACATTATAAATTATTATTTGGATTAACTTAATTTTTAAAACTTTTATATATAAAATATCAAAATAAATACAAAACAAAATTACAACATGAAATATCACCATATTTTTGTCTGAAGAAATAAGCCTTTTACACTCTGGAATCAAACATTTAACTGTTTATTTAGTGCAATCTTCCGACAAACTCACAAAAGAATTTCCACTTTATTTATCTAGGCTATAACTGAATTTACTTTGTTCAGTTTAGGTTTAGTCGGTGCACATTAATAAACATTGGTGTGTCAAAGTTTAAACTAATTTTAAATGTTAGTCTGTTATGTAATCAGGTTGATTTAGTCCTATTAAATATTTTTGATTTGAGTAAAACAAGTTAATTTAGATGTTACCACATGAAGCACATTTTTGTGTTATCTGGTGAAAAACTCCCCAAAAAATTACAGTGTAGGTTCCTGAAAAAATAAATAATGTTTAATTCTAATGAAAGGCTATCAAAGTATTTTAATCCTGAAGATATTTTGAATAAATGCCATTGTTTTAATGTAATATAAAAATATATGAGAACAAATATCAGGAAAAATGTATTAAACTTATTTAATTAATTGATCACAATTATTTATGTTATTAAGTTACAGATGAGCATCTGTTGAACTATTTACCATATATTGAACTTAATGTTAAAACTAAACTATACATACTAAATATAAGAGTCATTCTGAAATTTGTCCATTGATGATTCATATTTTAATTTTTTTAATGTTCTTCAGAAATATCATATTTTAATCCTTTAAAGGTAAGCATATTAAAATCTCACTGAAATATTTTGTGCACCCTATGTTTCAGTTAGCTTGAAATCTGTTCCTTAAAATAGTTTTTGCAGTCTGTTTTAGAGGTGAATGAGTCTTCGAGTAAAAAATTATAATACAAAAATGTTAAAATCAAAATCTATAGTCCATGTATTTATAACATCTAAATACTTTAGAAAAAACATTTTTTTCATTGAAATTTAATTTAAGATTAACTTAACTATATTGCTGAACAAACAACCCTTGCAAATAAAAAGAGATTGATCACAACATCATTCAACGAGCATCATATACTGAATTATTTTTACACATCTTTTCTTTCTTTCAATATTTGTCGTTATTGTGGTGTCATATTAAGTGACCATCAACTATATCGGGTGCATTGTTATGGTTTGCAATATTTTATGATTTCAATTCTCATGACCCTACTGTGTTCACTGATGATAATATATATATTTTTTGCCATAGATCGTTTTTATCATAATTTTACTTTCTGTGTCAAAGGAGAGTAAATGTGTGTGTGCAAGAGTTAACAATGTGTACAGTCAATTGTACTATTTTTTACATTTCAAATAATCTGTAAATAATAATAATAATAATTAATAGGCCTACTATACTAATACTTATTATTATAATATATTTTAATTATGCTTCTTCTCATATCCTTCAGGTTATATATATTATATTTTATATCCACACAGGTTGGAGGTTTGCATAACAAATTGACAAAATTATATTTAAGGCAGATTTATCATGAAAATAATCTTTCTATCCTTAGTGTCCATGTTGAAAATATCACATGCAAAATATATGATTCTTAAAATTATTTTAAAACAATCACTCTACATATGGAAGAATAGACAAAAGAGACATTTTCAAATTCACCAGGAAATATATTGTCATATCAAAATGGTGTTTAATGATTAAGCTTGGCAGCTAGCAGATATATAAATATATGTTTATATATATATATGATATATAATATTATATATATATATATATATATATATATATATACTGTATATATAAACCAATAGTCATTATAATGATAAAGCATATTGCTTTTGTACTATTTCTGTTGATGTGAAATGTACCCCGATTTATAGAAAGGCCCTATACTAAAATGCATTTTTGTTTTCTGCATTTCTCCTCAGCATGTGTGTACATAACCTCTCAAAGGTGTCTGAGGGCTGAAGATACATGGGTCAATACCATCCTAAAACTCCTCAATTAATGCTGGGAGACGGCCGGGAGAGTTGTGTGTCTGCTGAGTAAAGGCCAGTTCATGCCAATGACGATAAAAATAAAGATAACTATATTAGCGTCTACACCAGCGTACAATACTCTTCTGTTTATTCTGAACACACACTGCAGTTTTGTCGTCTGTCGCTTTACATGCGTTCTGAAAGTGACTCCAACAATATTGTTTCTCTGTGCTGTTATTGTTCTAGTTGTGGTGTGGACCGCTTTATCGTTATCGTTATAGTTATCATCCTTAGTGTGAACAGGCCTTTACTCACGATGAGATCCCATGAAACCTGGCAATCCTGATGTTTCCTAGTAAGTCCCGCTCTCTCCTGGGAATGAAGCCATATCTGAGTCCCCAATGACAGGTAGGATTTGCATGTCTCATTTATTTATGAATCTAAAAGCGAGCTCCCTTTGGGGCAGCGAACATCTGGCACTGGTGCCGTTCTATTCTGAGCAAAACATCATCCTTCACTTCACCCATGCAAATATGACTTTCACTTCTGAATTTTATGCTAACAGGTTTATTTTTTTAAATGCAATGGACTGAAACTGGCAGTTGTGATAGTTTGGTTCAGTCAACTTGCTCTCAAATGTTCATGGACAGGCTTTGATCGTTCCAATATGGCGGACGGCTTACAAATTGCGGCCCATTGAAACAGTGACTGAGGCATTTTTGTATATATATATCTATGGTATTAATGCCCATTCGCTATTGCACACGAGTAAGTGTTTTGAAAACTTTATCATGTAAAACTTTCATTTACTGACAAAGCATTAAGAAGTCATTTTGTGATGCAGCTGCTCCCACAAATGAATACTAGGCATATATTGATCATTTATCATTAATGTTATTTAATGATATTATAGATTACACTTTGTAGATTACACTGACTTCCACGAAAACACCTATTTTGCAGAACGTTTCTCGCATTTACACGGCTCTGACCAGCAGATGTCGCTAGCCTGCCCTTCCCTGCTGGTCTGCACATAGAAGTAATACAAGAGTTTCTCATTATTATGAGAAAAGGTCATAATTACGAGAAATGTTCTCATCAATATGATTTAGGCTACAGAATCATATTTTTTACTCAAGTGTGGCAATCGCCCGAACTGCACACAAGAATGTCTCCTCTTCCACCTTAAAACTCCGCCAACACCACTTGATTGACACGTCTCATTTGAATTTGATTTATCATTTAAACAGCTGTTTTGGTTTATTATTTGGTCAATTTAAGCATTTGATTTTTCATTTTAATTTTGTTAGGAAAAAACTTCCATAGGATACAGTGTAGTATAATATAAGAGTAGTATAGTAGTATATTATAAGAGTACTATAAGAACTACTACTATGGAACTATCCATGACTTTACTTTTTCAAGGGAAAATGAATTAAATTATCCAACTCATGTTCTGCCACTAGATGGCTGTACAATACAGAATTTCACAGCTTCCGTCTCCATGGCAACCGCACAGTTTTACATCATTCTGTGATGGAAATCTTTTTCTTCACTTATGTTGTCATCTTATTTGTGGCATTTGCTTTTGGGATTTTAGTCTTTTGTTAGCTTTTTTTGTGTCACTTAATCAGTATGTAATCAGACAGACACAAAACTGCACCCACTTTTCATCTTAACTCTACTTAAGAATCCTGCCGCCTTCAAGCAATATTGAAACTAAAATTGCAAAGCAAAAAAATGTCAATACAAAAGATTTCCGCCCGACTGCACTCCCAGTTCTCCCAGTTCTAGTTTTTATTGTTTTCTAACTACTAATCTATCTATCTATCTATCCACACACACACACACACACACACACACACACACACACACACACACACACACACACACACACACACACACACACACACACACACACACACACACACACACACACACACACACACACACACACACACACACACACACACACACACACTTTCTTGAACATCTATCTTTATGAGGACATTCATTGACACAATGCAATCTCTAGCCGCTTACCCTAACCTTACCCATTACAACTAAGTGCCTAACCCGAACCCTGACCCTAAACCGACCCTTAACCTAATTATAACCTTATCCCTAAAACCAAGTCTTGACCCTCAAACAGGCCTTTAAAGGCTCTCAGAAAGTGAGGACCGGCCAAAATGTCCTCACTTTACTCTCTTTGTCCTCACTCCAATGGTCGAAAACTCAAACTGGTCCTCACAAAGATAGTTGTACAAGTACACACACATGCGCACACACACACATTTCCCCTGCATTTTTACTCTTTGTTTTGTTTCCTGTATTTTAAACATTATAGGCTAACTGAGCAGAGAGTTCTGAAGGATATCCAGCGTAAGAAGTTCTGCATCTGGAGATCTGCTGCTTCACAGCTTCATTAGGTACCAATTTTGTTTTATTTCCTTGAAATATGAACAGTTAATTATTTGATTTTATTGACAGCCCTAAACGCGCTTTGAAATAAGTACCTCTAGTTATAATTTCAACAGAAGTACAAGAGGAAAATCAGAGTGTATTAGGGAAATCGACTTTGACAAAGGGAGACCTTGGAGTTCTAAAGGTTGAGAGCCACTGATCTAGCGCAATCTGAACTGCCACAGCTTCAGGCTACATTGGCCAGCATGTAATAATGTAATTTTCCTAGAGAAATAGCCTTTGGGCTGAACTTCATTTCAATATTCATTTTTACAGGTACAACAAGATTAGTTAAAGTTTGTCACTGGATGTTCTCTTCTAGTTACTCGCTAATTTTCAATCTCCTTTCAGGCAACAGTGATGAACTGTGATAGCAACAATTGCTTTTCCTTCCTTTCCTATTTACATTTTTTCCCCATACATGTCATTTCAAAAATTACATTGTCATGCATAATTTTGTATGTTTAAATCAGAGCTGCTTCTCTGGAGCTTTGAATAGGCCACTTCAGCTGGAATGCTGTCTTTAGTTTATTTGTTCTATTTCTTCTTAGTGGCACTAAAATAGCCATACTGAAATAGCTGGTAGACAAACAATATTATTCTCGCAAATGAAAAAAAGGAGAATAAAATGAAATTTCACCTGCTTATTATGTTCTCAAACTCATTTTAAGAAGCTTCCTGGAGACAAAACAGCAGAACTGTGTAGATTTGAAAGCCTTAAATGTTCCCAGAGTGCAAAATCAATAAACACATCTGAAAGCATTTACCTTAGACCTTATCCGTAATGTCTGAAACAAACATCCAAATAATGTGCACCATTCTGCATTAATGTCAGCTTTAGCTGTGGCCGAATCTGCCATCGCAATGTCTCGACTCGTGTGAAGGCAAATTCACCGGCTCCCTGAAATGGTTTTAAAATGCCAGTGCAGGCATTAAGGCACTTCAGTTCGTGCAGAAGAGCTGCTTTACTGTCATCAGAATCCCGAGAGAGCAGTTTGAGAGGTGGAGATAAGACGGGATACTGTACACAGGCCACAGAAATCCTTTATGGCAAGCACTGACTGCAGCACACTTCCATTATTCATTTTCAAAGTGTTATATTAGTCATATGAAGATTTCATACTAGATGTTTGCATGACATTACCCTAATAATATCATTTAATATTAAGATATTAAAGATTTCTAATATGTTTGTTACACGGTTCTCTGGAATCCTTGATTTTGATTGATCAATCGCGCCACGTCATCCATTTTTAATTAAAGGTGCAGTAAGCGATTTCTTAGAAACGCTGTTGATATTTGAAATCACCAAAACAAACACGCCCCTACCCAAAAGGATCACACCCCTATCTTGATAGCTCCACCCCCAAATTCACCAATGCGCTATGAAGCAACACAGGCTCCTCCCCCTAATGAGTGGACACGCCCCTTACTGCTGATTGGCTACAAGTGTTTTGGTGCTCAGTCCGATCCACTTTCAACAGTGTTTCTCAGAAATTGCTTACTGTACCTTTAAACTGTCGTGATACTGTCATATTAATCACACCGCGGACTCAATCTTTCTCATTTCATGCAAATGCAACTGGTGCCATCTTGCGTCTTAGTTATGAATTATAGTGAAAATGGCCTCAGAGAACCTCAGTATTAATATTACTGTATATCGTTGCAATGTTCGTTTTGTTGTCGATTGTTTTGTATATTTGTAATGGACTGTTTTTTCTTAGCAGAATCTTTAAGATAATATAGCCTACAGGTAAGAAGATATAAGAATTTATTTGGCGAGTAGTCGTGTAATAGGCAAAATAATGTACAGACAGCAGCATTTCATTTAATTTTTGCATTTAAAAATTCAAGACGCAGGGTAGAGGACTGAAAAAAACCCTATAAGGTCTGGAGACGTGTTTTGGAGTCTCGAGTACCCCTGTAGTCTGTAGTTTTTTCCTGTAAAACATATATTAATGCCTTAAAATAGCTTAAATGGAACTCTACACCCTTGCTTCTTTTAGTACACGCAGACCATGAATATGCAAATTAGCAACGCCTCCACTCACTCACATGAACTCAGAGTACCTTATCCACTCGTACAACTTTACTGTAGTAAACGCTGCACGATGGCAAGTGGATTTACTGTTTTAATTCAGCCATATATGTTTGAACCAGAAACTGATTCAGAAGAAGTCGATGTATCAGAATGGTAATGCGTTTTATGTATCACTCTCTCTACAACATCGGACACATAATGGTAATTAGTATGATTAGCCTTTTGCTTGACTATGTTATCAAACAGCTAATAATGTGTTGCTAATGTTACACAAACCATGTTCCCGTTCGCCATCTCAGGCATATATGGGCATATAGTTCATTATAATATCGTAATATACCTGATTTTTCATATCAACAGAAAAATATACTGGGAAAACCTGGCTTCTTTTGAGACTCCCCTTCTTCAGAGCTTAGTTAATGATATGCTAAAGCCCGCCTACACATTGATGTGATTGGTTACAAGGTAGTTTGTGACGTCAGAACCTACAGAAACACCCCAGCAAGCAATTTTGCGTCTAATAGACGTCTAATAGCCGTCTAAACACAGCCCAGACGTCTAGGCTAAAACGAGGCTAATTTTGGGCTGTCAGTGAAAATCTAATAGACGTCTAAACATAGCCCAAGAATAGACAGCTATTGAATGACTACATGTATACGTCTAATAGACGTCTAACCATAGCCCAAGAATAGACAATCAGACAGCTATTGAATGACTATATTTATACGTCTAATAGACGTCTAACCATAACCCAAGAATAGACTAGTCATCAATTAGACAGCTATTAAACGACTACATATATACGTCTAATAGACAGGCAATATGGGTCTAGGCTAAAACAAGGCTGATTTTGGGCTGTCAGTGAAATAGACAACAAAATGAGGCATAAGGATTCTTTTCACTCAAATATAACAGGTTCTCATAAATGAAAATCCATCCAAACTAATTGAATATAAAGGATTTATTTAGAACAATTATATTAACAACTTAGACAACATTCAAACATAAAAATTAACAAATAAAATATTGGAAAATATGTAAAACAACTTAAGATACTAAATTTTTAAGAATGAATTATTAGCTTTATATCCAAAACCACCACCCCCATCTCTTCCTGGTGCTTGTTTAAAATGACCAGAAATTGCATTTTTTATTTCCCATTCAGTCGCCGAAGGAAAGTTGGTCATCACTGCGTCTGCCAAATGAGAAAAAGAAAAAAATTATTGCTCAAGAAAAGCATTGTTGACAATCATTTTTAACTAATTACAGTCATTCACTTTTGCTAGGATGCACACTAGAGCTGGCCAATATAGAGTTAACGGAATATAGATTGAGACTATATAATTTATATCAATATTATTAATAAATTAATATCAATAATTAAAAATTTTTGCCTGCATAATGGTGATGCACTAATTATATATATATATATATATATATATATATATATATATACACACACACACATATATTTTAGGGGTGTAACGATACACGTATTGAACCATTCTGTACGAGGCTTTCGGTTCGATTTCAGTACGTATTTTTAAACAGAACTGTTCGTTAGACAATTTTTCCTGCTGACCAAAATTTTTTAATTACAAATGTAGGCACGTCAAAAAGCGCGCTCAATGTAAGAGAAATCATAACAAATCGTGCTCTTTCAGGTAATGACCATATAGACCTGCATTATATGACTGACAGACAGACAAGAACAGTTTGACCTAAAAATATCAAAATTGAAACTACTTCAGAAACAAAGACACCTACATCTTGGATGCCCTTAAGGTAAGCTAAAACATGCCAAAATTTAATTTCAAAGTGAACTATCCCTATAAATCATTCTTTATCACTTACTCATATAGGCCTAACTCTAATGAACATAAAAAGATACTTATAGGGGTAGTTCACTAAAAAAAAAATCATGTAAGCATTTACTCACTTTCACTTGGTTTCAAACATGTATGGCTTTCTTCTGTTGAACACACACAAAAAAATATATATTTTGAAGAATGTTGGTAACAAGACATTTAATGGTAGTCATTGACAAGTGTTCTGTATATTCAATTGCTGTACTTTGTTGACCGATTGCTGGATAATTTGCAATAAACAGTGTCTTGAAATCGAATAAAGTGGATTACATCATTCCAGTTCTGAGGTTTTTACACTGGCTATATGTCTGTCAAAGAACTCATATCAAAATACTACAGCTGGTTATTAAATTAATTAACATTTTAAGGCCAAAGTAAATTTCTAATCTTCTGATGCATTATGAACCATCCAGAGCAGACCTCTCAGGTCATCTGGGACAGTAGCCAGCTACTTTTATATCAAATTTATAAGTCAAAATTAAAAAAAAAAAGTCAAAACAAAACATGGAGAAGCAGCATTGCGGTTTTTATGCACCATATATCTGAAACAAATTCACTGAAAACTGAATGTATGCTGCATATTTTAATTCTTTTAAATAAAGTTTAAAGACTTTACTGTTTGCCACTACCTTTTATTAATTGGAAAGGAAAATTTTTTTTTTTTATAATTTCTTTTCATGTTGCACTATGTTGCTGTTAAGTTTATGTAAAGTATACTTTGAAAATTTGCATTAAATCAAAAACTATTATTTCTTACTCCAATCTAAAAACAAAAATATATTGGTATCTTTAATAGTAATAAAAAATAGTAATGATAAGTTTCATAGTTTCATGCTTACCACCTTGAATTTAGATACTTTTTAGATTAAGGGCACACAGTTGCAGTAACACGTGCAAGTAACGTTAACTTGTTGGATAAAAATAGTACTCTGCAATGGTAATGTTAAAATGTCACGGTTTCTACACATTATAACAACTAACTAATTTAAACAATGAACATAACAAAAATAACACGCATACTTACAAGACCGAAGTAGAAATTTGAAGGTTTTCAGAGTGTTGCTCGCCCGTTGCTCTCTGACAGCAGCCTCGTGTAAAATAAAATTGAAAATGGAGGAAATGTTTATCGCGAGATCTGGCTAAAGTGATCTAGTCGCGCAATGCCAGTAGTCCCAGTCCCAGTAGTCATGTCTCAGTAGTGTTTCGATTGTGCCATCTAGCGGTTGAGAAATGCAATTGCATTTGATTTAATTTGAAATGACAGTCATATCGTAGATTGTGTATGAATGTTATGTTTATTTGTGACAGCAAACATTAAGCTGTGTGAGCGAAAACATTTTTAAGACTAATATTCTTATACTAGCTCGCTTGTTTGAATCAGGGCTATAGCCAAGCCGTACGTAGACCAGATTGCTTTGATTTCGCCAGGTGGGCTAAAGCAGACCGCATATAGCCCGTCCAATTTGGAGTTAAATCGTGACAACAGATCGACCATGTTGTAAAATGTCACATTGAACCTTGTAGATATCATTACCAATGCGAACATGATGGAATATCAACCATTTCATGCACTGCCTGGCAAAAAAACTAGGCTACAATTAATCAGTTTTGACTAAAAGTGGGCAACAATAGCCGGGTCTGAATACGAGCTAAATCGTGGCTACGCACAGCCTACACATAGAACATATAAAATAAAGCAAACCAAACAACTTGTAATCACATCTGACTTTGCTTACATGATGGAATATCATACATCTCACAAGTTATTTTGGAAAAAAATACATTTATCCAGATTAAATGTTATTTGGGCTAAAATTGGGTTACGCATAGCCGGGTCTGAATACGAGCTAAATCGTGGCTACGCACAGCCTACACATATAACATGTAAAATAAAGTAAACCAAACAACTTGTAATCACGGTAGACTTTGCATACATGATGGAATATCATACATCTCACAAGTTATTTTGGAAAAAAATACATTTATCCAGATTAAATGTTATTTGGGCTAAAAGTGGGTTACACATAGCCGGACTATATCGGGTCTATATTTAACCCAGACGTTGAAAAGACGGCTATTGCTTGCTGGGACAGTTTCGTGCCAGTCTCGGTCAAACACATTCGTCTAGCGCAGGCTTGCATGCAAAACAATGTAATACCAAATAAGTGAAATGTAAAAATGCGTTCCATATGCAATGTGAATGGCCCAATAATAACCTACAGTATTTGTTTCCCTCATTGTATATCCAGTTGTTTCACTCAGAAGTCTGATCGTGTTATGGAAGTAAAATGGCTTGCGAATGACTTGGGAGGAGAGGGTTGAACCACTATTAGTGAGACTTGTACCTACAGCTCTTGGAAAATTGCCATTTTAAACTTTTTATTCCGGAGCTCTAAAACTCAAGCCACCAATTTATTGACTATAGAGAGATTTTTGATTTTCAGGGAAGACAGGTCAACTGTGAAATAGACTCGCTGATAAAACCCTCTCCTTTACAAATATCACACCAGGTCTTTGTAGAATTTGTTTAACCTAAACCTGAATAAATAGTCTGTTTATGGCAAAATGTCAGATCAGATAATTAAAATTGTCTTGGATATTACAGTCTCAATCTGAGACTCTTTTTTTTTATTACTAACCAGGAGATGGCAAAGGTGAGCTGCCAGGCATGTGTATGAGCATATGTGCATGCCTCCTTTTCTCCCATCTCTGTTTAATTAGTGATCACTTAAATTTCTTAAGAGTCATAACATCATAACTAAAAGCACCTGTTCTGTCTGGAGAAGTTTGAATCAAAGCCCTAAGCTTATTAAACTTTATAGTGTAATTCGTCCTGCACTAATTGTGCTACAGACATGAATGATACCTCAAATTGTGTGGTTTGTTGAGAAGGGGTGTGTCGTTACTGACCCAGCATAGCAACAACCCAGAACACCCTAGCAACCGCATGGAAAAATCCCTGGTAGAGCTGCATATTTCTGGATAAATTGAGAATCACAGAGATTGTGATTCTCCCACAATTTTGAACAGACATTTTAAACAAAATAACATGTAGGCCTAATTCACTAGAAGTTTTGACAAAATGTTAATTGCTGCTGTCTATTTAAAAATGTTTAATTACATTTGAATAATTTTTTTTTTTAAATCAGTCGAGTGAACAATTCAATGACTCATTAACGAAGACTTAACTTGTTTCGTTACTTGAATGAATGATTCAATGACAAATAGATTTAAGTCACTTGTCGCCATCTACTGGTGTAACGATGTAATTGACAATCATTATTTGAAGCGTCAAGTTACTTTCAGAAGCTGATTTGCTCTGATTGCTTCCGTAGACATCGGTGTTTAAATCCGACTATCAAATATTAACCCATTTCTTCTGTGATAATTTGAATATTTGTAACACAGAAATAAGGACACTGTGTGGTTGAAAAGACTGTTTGTGAAGCTGTTTCAAACATGCATAACAACTGCTTTCTCTGGCTCAGCGCCAGCGCCAACACAGATCTGAATGTTCCGGTGTGATTTTGTCAAAGGTTTAATAAACACAGGCGAATCGTTGTCATTTAGGAATGAAATCGTGTGGGTGTTTGAATCGAGATTGCAATCTTTTAACGATTAATCATGCAGATCCTCTCCCTGACAATCACACACAACACCTTAGCATCATGGTGGTGACTTTTGCATAGACAAGACTCACTTTTTCCTAAGAACAGGTGTGTAATTTTTAATTGACATTTATTCTGATTTAGCTAATGGGATAGTTAATTCAGTATGAGACATAGTAAGAAATATAAGTGTAATCAAGACTCACACTAATGATAATAATTATTATTCTATAAGAAGATAACAGAGAGCATTATGTGATTATGCAAATTGTTTGTTTTATTGATATGTGCCCTGTCATAATTATATGTCTTTATGGAACATCTATGGAGATAGTTCTCTAAAACTCTGTAAAAATGGCCAGAAGTGGTTGAGATTAGTTGATACGACATGTAAATAAATCCAATATATATATATGTCAACATCACTGTTTAACAGTATTCAGAGAAAAACAATAGAATACAAATTTGCTACGCAGAGCAATTCTTCTGTGTGTCTGTGATTAGTTGGAGCGGGTACATTTTCTGAGACGCAAACAGCCAATTACCACTTCATTGAGATGTATAAATGTTCATCATGCAATGCCTTCATTTAAATAGAAGTTAAACGAAGATTTAGGCGTTCTCATAACAGACAAGCACACATTTGAATGGCAGTGCCGTGAATGATGTACTTAATTAAGATGTTCATTAATGAGTCAATAATGAGCACTCTTTCAGAGTATGTCAGAAGACACCCAGCAGGCAAATAAGAATCTGTTCATTAAGTACCGTGGTTTTATTTGAGGGAGAGTTCCTCTTGATGTTAAAATAATCAATTTGTAAGCGTGCCGATTTGAAATTAGGTGGCGAAATTGTTCGTTGAGAACTTTGAACTTTTAAATGGCCATTTTGTGACTGAAGGAAATCGTCATAATCATTTGAATTCTCATTGCTTATGTTGTACAAGTCTTGGTTCTTAATAATCCAATATAACTGTGTTAATATTTCAGAATGTGGTTTGTACCAGTGATTATTGTAATGCTCAATGAAAAGTCGTATGAAATGCTAATTCTTATTATACGTCTGCATAATACTGCAAAAGCTTTGGGGTTAATGCTTTGGAATAACACAGAACCTCCAGAGTCTCACTGCAACGCTTTACATAAGACCTAAATGAACACCTAACTACATGAATAATGGTGGAGAGGGAGAGTAGGTGAGACTGAGCCAATGAAACTATAGGGTTGTAGGACGCCTGGAGTGTGCTGTAATTTAATGATAATTTTATGACTTTGATGATATTAAATTGTTGATCAAAGCCACAGGAATTTTCAAAAATATGCGAGTTGAAATATTTATGAAGACAAACTCTTATATAAAACTACTGGATTTTCTGAAAAGAAAACGGGGGTCATTGCCTTGAGAAACTTGTGTGTTTTGAATGGTTAATGTGTTGCTAGGCGGTTGCTGGAGTATTCTGAGTGGTTCTTAATAGTGCAACAGTTCCCGCCCACTTTTTCATCGGCGTTGCCTCGGGAAGTATTGTTTCCATTCATTTCTCTCATAGAAATGTCAAAAAAGTATTAGTTAAAGAGTTATAAGCCACTAACCAAGCCAACCAGCTATGAGGGGAATCACAACACCACAAACTTTGATTTGAAGAAGAAAAGTACATATTTGAAAATTTGAACAAAAAGACAAAGGTACAAGACCGTACTGTACAAGAAAGCGCTGCAATGCCGTGAAGCATTGTGAACAGCATAATCGAAAAAAAAATACTCATTTACAAATGTTGATTATATGTATAAAAACAGTACATATTAAGTTTGTTGCAAAATACATATACGAACATTTTAGTGTTTTGAGAGCGTAGGGAGATCGACTCGATTACGTCATTCGTCCCTTCATGGGAGTGGGAGGAGCTAAAGAGCTATTTTGGAGCGTGTTGCGTTTTAAGACTCTGAGACTCGTGTTTTAAGTGTTATTTTCTGTACAGCATCAAGGGTAATGTAGTTTTTCTATAGGAATTCTGTTGTTAAATACGATTATTACAAAAATAAGATGAAACAATGCAAGCTGGCGGCTTAAGCAGAAGCCAATACTATGGATTAACAACCTCGTAGGTCACAGCAGGTCTGTTTTTAAAGGTTTAAAAAAAGTTATCATTAAAAATCATTTCCCTCCCTTTTACGAACCCGACTGTTGCACTCTGTAGGGTGTTCTGTTCTGAGTGGATGTGATTGTGTTGCTATGGCAGTTGCTAGGGTTTTTTGAGTAGTTTCTTAGTCTCTATGAAATTCTGAATGTTATCATCTGCATTGATTGCTGTGCATGTAGAAAGCCTAAAGCACTGTTTGAAGTAGTACAAACTAGTACGCTCTGGGGTGACTTGGGTTAGGGGTTTTTAGGGGGCGTTTGTAACCACTAGACAAGCCCATGTGATAAATTCTGCATTAGACTGTAGTTATAAACAACATTAGAGGGCTTCTAGATAAATACTCCCATTTTTTTCCCACATCACTAATAATACATCACACAACATCCCCTCCACAAACAGCTTGAGTAATGCATTGGGATGAATAGTTCGCTGTTAGTTGACTAAAAAGGCGCTCAGATCTCTTTTACTGTTCCCTCTCTAGGTTTACCGCAGTCAGTCAACAGTCTACACCTTCTTATAGAGCTTCAACACACAGACATCTGGATTCATGGGATCAGGGCCGATTCTGGCCATTTTAGAGCCCTAGATTGCCTATTGGCACATTGGCACCCCTTCAACTGATGGCACCTAGTTTGCCTAGAAACGGCCCTGTCTGGGATGAATGTATGGCTGTGTCTGAAATCGCATACTTCCCTACTATATAGTAGGCGAAAAACAGTAAGTATTTTCTGAATATTTTCACAGTTCTCATAAAAGAGTTGGTAAAAAGTCCCCGGATGACCTTAATACTTTGGGCGAGACACTGTAGTATGCATTTTACTATCCCATGAGGCCATGGGAGAGGATTTATGAATGGCAGTGAATGGCTGGTAGGTCACATGATAATGACAACATGGTGACACTCATACTATAACATAGAACATACTTTTTTAGCAGTCGTTAATTAATTGCTTATTCAAAATAAGTACTTCCTCAACAGAGTATACGAATTCGGAGCCTATCTGCACAATCTGCCTCTGTATTGCATTGGCATTTCACTCAACACATCCAAAACTTACAGAACTGCAACTCTGAGCAGTTACAAAAGACCAAACACTGAATACCAAACTGACTCTTGGTGTGCGTAGCTGTGGTTTAGACATTAAAATAAGTGAGGAATATCGATTATACTGTCACTGGTGTGGAGGGGGACAGATCCTTTCCTGACTAATTTGTAGGAAAATGCACCTTGCGGCTCCTCTTCTGACACAGTGTTTATTCGGGGGGAAATAATTGGTAATAGCTGAAAGGTAACGTGAGCAGAATGATTCTCATATTTCTGCCCGTGCCGGTAACGTCTCATGCATTTTTATGCTGTACAGGAGCAGTATTAGAACTGATAATGTTCGGTAATTAAAGCTGCATGAATGGGTGAAATGGAGCCTGTGCTAAAACCCATTGCTTAGTTTCACATAGTTCAGCAATTCCCAATGATGTTCAGTTGGTGGACCATTTAAAAAAAAAAAAAAGTCCAATCTGCTTTGTTCATATTTTATTGCAATTCAAATTTAAATTTATTGAAATTCAAAGAAATGTATACAACCATCTCACAGGAAGTAATAGGTCATTTTTGCCTATTTTTTTTACGAGTAGTCTTGTGAATTCAGACATACTTTTGTCACTGTTTTTCCTCTACTCCTATACTATAATAGGGAAGTGTGTGATTTCGGATGCAGCCATTGAGGTGAATGGGAACGCTACCAGGTAATTTCCATCTCTTTGGTAAATGAATCTAATGTTTGCTACAGCCACCTAATAAATAAAATACAGAATTAGTGTTTTCTTATTAGAAATTACTTTACATTATGACCACAAAAAACTGACATATTCAATCATTCACGCACGTCTGCTCGTTCACTTAATAAGAAATAGGGCTATTGTCTTTCTGCGTTTTGAATATTCAAATCACATGTTGCACAATTTCATCTCTGATGTGGTTCAAGGGTTAGGATTGTTTACCACAGAATTTTCTGAAATGTTCATGTATAAAATGAATGAGAAATTAAGCCTACTTCTGAAACCCATGCTGTTAAAAAAGTGTGTGATTTTTGATGAGCTCTATCATGACAGGTCGTCTGCAGAAATGATTTGTGTGATTGATGATAGGGAATTTGATTTTCCTTAATTCAAATTTGATGCTCATAGTTTGAGACATTTTACCACAACAAGTAGCAAACGCAGAGCAGAAAGGAGGGCGGATGTAATCCGACCCATCCCGCAGGAATCGTGCTGCAGGGATGAGCCATTCTAAAATAATGTGGCTGATCCAGGCCAATTTGTTTAGAATCACTGGGATTTGACTACGTCTCGGTTAGTGATCCTAAAATAATGGGAGTTGTTATGGACAAAAGGCGGAGGCGATCCACAGAATCCATGCCAATCAGGGCTGCCGCTCCAGAGCGCATCGGGGTGTTTTTCCTCCATCTGACATTAGTACAGTAAATCCAGGCCACGGCGGATGTTTACCGCTGCTGTCCGCATGTCCTGTCGGATCCATTTGTGTACACAGCTGTCCCACGAATGTTGTTTTCTGCCAACGCTTACTCAAAAATACATTTATACTACCTGCAAGCTACTTAAAATGAACTAATAGAACACTGTTCTTTGTTGGGTTTGGGTTTTTCTCCACAGTCTTCTAAAATTTTATTTTGTCTGGAGATTTGTGTGGAGACTACATGAATCATGTTTGTTCATTCAAGCAAGGGATCGTTTGACAGAAGAATGTTTTGTGAGGGCCTTAATGAGGAGAATAAATATTGAAATTAAGTGTGTTTTGAGTAAAAGTAGAAAAGAGTGAGACTTTTTAGTGTTTACCATGTTTTAGAGTTTTTATGTGAGTTCTGGGAGTTAACATCGTGGTGAAGAGTGAAGCTTGTGTTATGTTGAGGATTGGCTATTATATTATTATTATTTTATAATTTTATGCAATTATTTGAAGAATCATTTGTGTCGATGTCATGATGGAATGTTTATTGCATTAAAAAAAAAGTAGATTTTAAATGTGTTAATGACAGCTAACAAAAAATATATTCTAAAGAACTTTTGATAACATTCCCATATAGTTAGGATAGTTATAGATAGGATATTCCCAGGGATAGTTCACTTTGAAATTAAATTTTGGTATGTTTTAGCTTACCTCAAGGGCATCCAAGATGTAGGTGTCTTTGTTTCCGCAGTAGTTTCAATTTTGATATTTTTAGGTCAAACCGTTCTTGTCTGTCATATAATGCAGGTCTATGGTCACTGTCTCAAAGAGCATGCACAGAGTCCAAATTAAAACAATTCCCCATCGTCCAAATTAAACAATTCCCCATCGTAAGTACACATTGATGGCCTAAGACACGAAACGAGCGGTTTGTGTGAGAAAACGAACAGTATTTATATCGTTGACTGGTGCATAGATATATATACACTAGATGTCGCCTTAAAGACATTTTTTTCCAATGAACTGCCGTAGACAAGGCGACATCTAGTGTATATATATCTATGCACCAGTCTGCATACACGTCACACACCAGGATGCGCGCGCGCCCTCAGATCACTTGGACGTGGCTGTGTATAAGAGGTAAAAACGGTATAAATACTGTTCGTTTTCTTACACAAACCGCTCGTTTCGTGTCTGAGGCCATCAATGTGTACTTACGATGGGGAATTGTTTTAATTTGGACTTCTCTGTGCTTGCTCTTTGAGACAGTGACCATAGACCTGCATTATATGACTGACAGACAAGAACGGTTTGACCTAAAAATATCAAAATTGAAACTACTGCGGAAACAAAGACACCTACATCTTGGATGCCCTTGAGGTAAGCTAAAACATACCAAAATTTAATTTCAAAGTGAACTATCCCTTTAACATTCCCATTCTGAATGTTCCCTGAACTTTCCAACCGTCCAGTTTTTAAATGTTTTAAAACCTTTTTTTCTTGGTTATACGAATTACGAACATTGTTTTATAATTTTGCAAATATTATGGGAATGTTACTTTTGAATGTTCTGAAACAAGTTGAAAAACTTTAGACGAACGTCCAACAAAAACGTTTCAGAAAAACATTCCATATAAATAGCATTTGTGAACATTCTGCTGAAAGAACGTTTGTTCGTAACTTAGAACTTTCAGGTTCATCCATTACTCCTCCATCCTTCGGTGTCACATGATCTGAAATCCTTCTAATATGCTGAAGAAATAAGAAACATTTCTTATCAATGTTGAAAACAATTGTGTTGCTTAATGTTGTAAAAAACTAATTTTTTTTCAGGATTCTTTGGTGAGTAGAATTTTTATTTATTTATTTGAAATATAAATCATTTCTAACGATGTAAAAGTCTTTACAGTCACTGTATTAATTTCTATCAAAACAAAACAAACAACAAAACTATCTTACTGACCCCAAACTTTTGAACGGTAGTGTGTAAACTGGTTATTATTGAAGATAAAGTAAGAAATAAGAAAGTTCTCATGTTTCATTACTGTTATCCACTGGTTTTCATCCTCTTGTTGTTTATCAGTACAGCTGTGAAAAGTCAATCACTGTATGAGCTTGTGATTCCAGACATTTGCAGTGTGAGCAACCAGCATTTCCTTTTCCTGGCTTTTCATCCATGTAATCCCATTCTGCCATAATCAGACCGGGATTTGATTTAATCAATGCCCTAAACCTCTGAAAATCAGTTCTCGTCCACATTCGTTCATTTCGTTTCCTCTTTCTGAAAGTGTTCCTGTGTGTTTCTGGTTCACATACAGTTATCATTTAATCTATATTTCATTTATTCACTGTCATTAATCCTCAGTGTGGTTGTGTTTTGATCAATTGATCAAATAGATTTGAAAGAAATGACACCACACTTAAAGCCCTCAATGTGAAGTCCAGACGCTTGTGGATCATATTCAGATCAAATCCAATATAAACACGTGACGAGAGAGATTGTAGATGATCCTATACCTTTATGGAAACAAAGAAATTCCCTGCATAAACAACCAATATCGGAATAAGTTCAAGGAAACAAGAAAAAGTTGCTTGGTTTCAGTCAACACTTGAAGATTTTATGAATTTAAGTGCCTCTCAAACTCTGAAGGGTCACTAGGGATAAAAGTAGCACATGGCAGATGCAGCCTCAATAATACATTTGAGCAATGCATTGTGGGAAATATTATTGGGCAAAGTAACACTGTGGCTTCTGTCGAGCCAATACCATAAAAGCATACGGATAATAACTTCACAAGTAGACAGACGTGATTTGTCTTTCCAGGTAAAGAATAAAAAAGGAAGAAAGGAAAGGATTTAGTCCCAAGACGTCTCGTTATTTAGGCTGTGTAAGGGTGGATTTCCTGCAGGGGTTCAGGCTGCAAGACTGCCAAATGA
This sequence comes from Scardinius erythrophthalmus, assembly GCF_964197995.2. Lineage (NCBI taxonomy): Eukaryota > Metazoa > Chordata > Actinopteri > Cypriniformes > Leuciscidae > Scardinius > Scardinius erythrophthalmus. The sequence goes on along the minus strand of NC_138242.1, from coordinate 27,646,098 downwards.
CTAAAGAAACGTTGTCAGCATGATGGTAGAAAACTGCACATTTCTTGTCTATTACCACCCACTGCTTATACCAACGACGTAAATAAGAGCAGTTACAATAGCAAAATATTTGGGAGAACATTGCTAGAGTGACGATATTGTATTGCAATAGATAGCACTTCAAAATCAATAGCAAATCAAAACTAGTAAGCACATTATTTGTAATTAAAAGGATTCAATGATATATGGTTAATGTATGGTTATGGTTAATATATGGTTATGGTTATGGTTACACTTAAAATAGTTACAAAATAGATGTATGAGATGATAATAACCCATACACAAAATAAATATATTTGAAATATATATTCAGAATATATTTTGGAATATATGCAAATATTTGAAATTGGCCCAATAAATATATTTCACACTTAACATCATATATTTTTGTTATATTTCAGAATATATTTATTGGAATATATGCCACATATATTTTTGACACTTTTGGGGACCCATACAGAAAAAAATACATTGAAATATATTCTGAAATATAACAAAAATATATGTTAAGTGTGAAATATATTTATTGGGCCAATTTCAAATATTTGCATATATTCCAAAATATATTCTGAATATATATTTCAAATATATTTATTTTGTGTATGGGAACTTATACCATTAATTTTACCCAGCATTAAATGTTGAGAGAGAGAGAGAGAGAGAGAGAGAGAGAGAGAGAGGGAGAGGGAAGAGAAAGACCCAAAGACCAGAGAATCAAAAAAGCCAGAGCATCTTAAGCCCGGGACACACCAAGCCGACGGTCGGCCGTCAGGCAGTTTTTGTTTAAAATTAAAAGTTTAAAATCATTGGTTACCCGTAAGCCAATCACATAGCGTTTGTTTATGGCGTTTGTTATGCGCATGCTCAGCCGCATCTAACTCCCACTGTAAACACATGTATGATGAGAAAACAAAACCATCGAGCGAAATACCGGAGTGAACATGGCTGTGAACGACTTTTGCAGATTATGTGAAGTAAATCTACGCATCCACGGTACAATCAGCGTCTACGTCACGGCTCTCAGCCCGCCCTCTGTTCGTTGATTGGCCCGGCTGTTTTCAGGCCGGAGGAAAACGGTTGCTATCTCAGACTGAGTACAGAAGCAAAATGAAATTGAGCTGAAGTACGAAGTCTGATGTAGTCAGGCTATGAAATTGGTCCTCGTCAGCTTTTTTTCGGCCGATTTGACATGTTGAATCGGCGTCGGGCCGTCTGATTGGCTGTTAGCTTAAGCCTGGAACACACCAAGCCGACGCCGACGAACTAGCGCTGCTGTGTTGTCGCCTCGCGTCGGGGTAAAAAGCTGCACTTGAACACACTGAGAGAACTACAGCCGACTGTCAGCTAAAATGCGTGTTCTGCGCCTGCGTGTAAATGAGACAACTGTCTAACTGTAACTGACAACTGTTTTGCTATCATTCTCGTGCACTGACTCGTTCACTAAGCTGAACAGCCAATCAGAGTTCCCGCTTTCACCGACGGCCCGACGCCGATTCAACATGTGGAATCTCCCAAAAAAAAGCAGACGAGGACCAATTTCAGCCGACGGTGCGGAACACACTGAGAAAACTTAGTCGGCCAGCGCACTAAAGTCGGCCTTAGTCGGCCGGCTTGGTGTGTTCCAGGCTTTAGTGAACGAGTCAGTGCACTAAAATAATAGCAAAACAGTGAGCAAAGAAGTCAAAACTTGTTTATGGTTTGTGTATCTGGAGTCGTCAGCGCCGGTTTCCCTTTTTGAATGACGGATATAGATGAATATATCTTCAGAAATAGACAGTTGTCTCATTTACACGCCGGCGCAGAACACACATTCTAGCTCACAGTCGGCTGTAGTTCTCTCAGTGTGTTCAAGAGCCGCTTTTCCCCCGACGCGAGGCGGCAACACAGTCGGCTTTCATCAGCGCTAGTTCTTTGCCGTCGGTTTGGTGTGTCCCGTGCTAAAGAGACAGAGCAACAGTTAGGCTACAATCTTCTTTTATCCTTTCCCTGACCATGTGAGACATTCAAGCTGACCAATCTGATAATTACAACTTCCCCCATTGTATTAAAGGTGTGACAATTCATTGACCCCCGGAGTACACACATCTTTTCAAAAATCTTGGCTTATTTTCAATCCTACAGCTGGAAGGTTTGTTTTTCACCTTTTACAATTTATATTATGACATTTACATTTCTGTCCACACTTTCAATAATAAATAAATAAAGAAACAAACACATCGCACCCTTCAGACTGCAATTTTCTGTCTCAGAGCTGAGATTTTTGAAAATATAAATTGCATCTCTAGCCGTGTGTGAACGATTCAAAGTATTCATTAAGCAATTGCTGCGATGACTGAACATCATAATTATTCTGTGGCTGAATACAGATCGGTGAGTGTAATTATCACTACCTTTGACCCTTAATAGCCCCTAAAGTAATGACCTTTGACCCCTGAGGAAAATGTAGTGCCTTATTTTCTATGAGTACTGAATTGAAGCTGCATATGGAGCATTTAACATTAATTAGAGTCCAATGTAATGCACAGAATAGTTTTATTCACAGTGACTTGTACAGACTGAACTCAAGGCCAGACTGTTTGGACTTATAGTGTTGCGTTTGCCAATCTTTCACTCATTATTGTTCATTGGTTATCGGAGGCTCTGTGTCGTGTACAGACAGTGTTGAAACAGCTTAAATGTTATTTCAACCATAATAATTTTTTTATTAAACTAAAAGGCATCAGTTAGGTTTAATCAAAGGCAGCAGACTGGAAACAATAGAAAATATTACATTTCGTGGTTTTAAGAGATTGCTCAAAAAAAGAATTTGCGACTGGCAACACATCATAATGAAATGAATATTATATGAATACAATAATAATACGTAGCAAAATTGTATATATATATATATATATTGTATATTATGATTTCATTAAATATTTTAAATATGTAGAACTGTGTTAAAACAATACCACAGTTAAAATTGTGCCTATATGGCTAATAATCTAGATATTTTGAAGAATGTCTGAAACCAAACAGTTGATGGATCACATTGACTTCCATAGGAATACACACTCTGTAAGTCAACTGGGCCTGTCATCTGTTTGGTTTCAACATTCTTTAAAATATATTTTGTGTTCACCAGAAGAAAGAAACTCATACAGGTTTGGAACAACTTGAGGGTGAGAAAATGATGACAGAATATTAATATTTGGGTGAACTATCCCTTTAAACACTTGGATCTAGCTTTGAGTTTAGTTCTTAATTGAATAATAGAGTCGATGTCATTGATCCAGTCTGCGTAAATAACATGGTAGGCCAATGTGCTTTCATTCAAGAGTGATTATACACAATACCCCGTTAGATAACATAACAACTACTGTTATTTAATGCAATGACAGAACTGTGCTTTGACAATCAAAGTACAGCCTTGTTTATTGCCTGTGTTTGTTTTGTGGTAATGGGAATTGCATCTAGTAATTCCCTTCACAGCCAGCAAAGTGAAGGAAACACTCCGGGAGTGTTTGGAAAATTCCACATGAAATATTCAGCGTGTCACGCTCATATGGCGCTCCGTTACGCTTGCTGACATAAAGCGTTTCACTCTCCCTGATTAAGTGTGATATATGAAACAGTCTGGAACTTTCTCATATCACCGTCCTGCATAAAGGAAGTGCTGAAACCTGGAAGACGATAGACACCTTCATCTCGGAGCGTCAGTTTCCTATCTGGACCTCTTTTGGAGTGATCAGCGCTGCGTTTTCTGCTGGCCGTCGCCATCTGCTGATTTACATATTGATAGATTCACCACGAATGGGAACTCATTTCAGCTTTGAAGATTCGGCTTAGAGCGAATGTGAATTAATTTAGATTCCCATTTCCTGCGCTCATAAGCTCAGGACGACCCTCGACCGACCCGAAGGAAGAGCGAGGCAGCGTGTCACAATGATTATGTTCACTCAGTAAAGATAAGAAAGTGAAATGTAAAATACAATAAAAGCCCTCGTAGCTTTGCTGTTTTATAGCAATGTGATCGTGTTAGTAATTGTAGGTGTTCGAATGTTAAGCTTGGCTCTGGCACACATAGCCATTCGCAGAAACGCACTGAAAAGTATTAAAGTTGGCATGAATCAGAAGTTGTGATAGTCTTTCCTTCCCTGAGTGAAACGGCTTCTCGAACAAGAACAAATGTAGGGCGGGGCTTGATTTTTGTCCATGGGGAATGGTTGTGGATTGCAATTGGTGGATCTCATGTGAGTGACAGGTTGCCCCGCCCTCGCGCCAGTAACACTTCATCAGAGAAGAGAAGATGCAAGAGTGAGAAGTTATTTTGATTAAAGATTATAAAGGCTTATACATTTAAAAAACAATAATGATGTGCACGGATAAATCATTTGATTTCATGGAGACTTAAGGTAGCCAGCATTCTTGTGTGTTTGCAGACACTGAAACGTATTAACAAAATGTTAATATATCTTTACACACACACATATATATACAGTATGCACTTAATTGACCTAACCATCAGACTGATATCATTTTCTAGCAGCCGTTCTGTATTTAAGCTATATCTAGAGTTTAGGCCTCGACACCTAAATGGGTTTTGCTGATAAATAAGTTCTGATGGCTTAGTGAACATATACTTGTGTTCTCTCCAACCCCTGCATGAGCTCTTAATGGTTTTATCTCTCTCTTTTAAAACTTTGGAGTGATGCCATGCTCTCAGCATGGCTGAATTGATTAATTATTTATTAGCTCTTGCCATTCACAGACTGTCAAAGTGAATCTGAAACACCAGCAAATGTAACGCATCATCAAATCATATTGAAATGCAAACAATGGGGAACATGCATATGCAAATTGATCTCAAAATTGACCCAGTGTTGTGAAGGCGCATTGAATGTGGCAGATGGAATTTAAAAGCCTTCAGTTTTACTCTGCTAAGCAGCTTACTGTTAATTATGGAAAATGATTTTCTTCACGTTTGTTTGGTGCCGTAACGCAGCCTTTAAACGAAGCGGATGGCCTGACGGGAATTAATTGATTAATGGGTTTGCATAGACATGAACACTGAGCCTGTGGTCAGGGGACGATCTGATGATTAATTAGTCAAAATGGATGATCAGTGGTTTTTGGTTCCTTTGAGCACTAGAATGTTGATCTTAACATACAAAGCCTAGCATTGAGCCTGGATTTTTTTAATTGGATAACCAATTATTGATATACAGTTTTTAAAGGGATAGTTTTTTCAGGTTGAATGGTGGTCTTCTCGCACCCCCCAGCGCCTTTGAGCGGAAAAAAACACCCTTGCAACTTTGGGCCGGCAGGCCCCCCAAACGCTCTGCGTCAGGAAGTATCGCGTGATATCAGGTCTCGCGATGTAATGAATTGCTTTACGACACTGCACACATACATTATCTAAACATTTATATGCTAGCCTTCTGTGTATCATACATACCTCAGTGGACATGGCTCCGTGCGTTCGCCGGCTTCTTTGAAAACAAATGCACATGACCAGCGGGAGAAGATGGGAGGGGGGGTGAGTCGCCAACGAGTTTTGACGACAGTGTTGTCAAATATCTATTCCGAAGCTGTAGGGGGAGCTCTATAGAGAAACCCGCGAGCAAAAAGCGAAGAAATTGCCAAAATTCTAAGGTAATAAAAACATAACGGTTCATTTTGTAAGGTCTTTATACACCACTCAAAACATAGTTATGTATATTATAATGGATTTCTGAAAATTGAATAGAATCTTTTATATATATGTATAATTTTACACTGCACCTTTAAATAATGTTGGTAGTCATTGACTTCCAGAGTATTTTTTCCCTACTATGGAAGTAAATGGGGGGCCATTAACCGTCTGTTTTTTTAATTATGCAGGATTAAATATGCGCATATATGTCTTGGATTATTATGATACTGGCTATGGGCTACTGAAAGATGATTCACAGGCTTTTTACCAATAAATTCCTGTGGGTATTTTCCCAGGCTACTTTATAGATGGTACATTCTTGACGCCATGGGAATATGCAGGCTATTCCTGGAAAAATGACTGACATGGATAATTTGAACAAAGCTCTATTAATTATTGTATTATCCCACTTTGCCCTTTTAAAACTAATAGCATACCAATAGGGCTTTAGTTTCATTAAATTGCATGTTAAGCATTATTAATTAATCTAAACTCACTCCTTAACTCTGACAGCCCTAATATTTGGTAAAAAAAAAAGTTTCTATCTCAAATGGGAGCCCATCTTGCGCCATCTTGTGGCGCTCGCTTTGAAAGCTCATTACATAGTACATCAAACTCTTTTATTCCAGAAAATCCGCTTTTCCATTATATTCCCCCTTCAAACCCATCCTCACAGTTACGCCTAATCTGAAATGGCATTACTAAAGTGTGCATCATATCTTCATATTATGCCATAATGTTCTCCGGATGGCACCCCTGTGGTTTGTAATATGACTCTCGGGGAACAACACATCCATGACACTTCAGCTTTCTAAATCCTCTCTGTTTTGAGGGGACTTTAAATACGACGAGCTCTTCAAGCCTCAGCGAGTTCAGCCGACCATAGAGAGGAGTTCTGAAGAACTCAATTCCTCATATCCAGTATCTACCGAGACCTCATTAAAAAACAGGCCAGATCTTGAAGGCATGATGTTGAATGTTAAGACATAATGCGAGCGTGCGAGTTTGTTCATAAGACAATGCTCTGTGTTGTAACCTTGAAACGACACTGTGTGCTTGCATCCTCGCTTTTGCAAATTTAATAAACCTCTAACATGAAGTCAAATTGTAGAAAAACATTGGTATGGTAAAACAAACAGTTGACACCTTTCCAGAGGATTTTGAATGATAATCCAATACTAATTTTTTTCTGCAATATTTAAAAAAATATTTAAAAATAAAAAAATATTAAAATATTAAAAAAAATATTAAAAATATTAAAAAAATTAAATGTAATTAAATAACAAATCCTATGCTTTTTTATTTTTTCATTTTCAACTTTCTTTAGTGTAATGTTGCTGTTTGAGCATGAAAAAGGTCTGCAAAGTTACAAAGCCACTCCAAAGGGTGTTATTCTTGATATGTGTTACTATTTCTGAACTGCCTTGAGTTTAATTCCAGGAACAAACTCACAATATTCCTAATTTAAATAATTCCCGCCTAAGGCATACACAAAACAGGGACGAGGCCTGGTTGAGTTAGTTAGTAGTGTGTTGAAACTCACGGTTATGGCAAGAGACGGGACATTTCCCAAACACACTCAAATTGGTTGACCAATCACAACACGCTGGTCCAGCCGACCAATCAGAGCACACTGAAGGAGGAGCTTCAGAGACAGGAACTAAACAGACTGTTACTGACAGACTGGGAAAAGAGGTGCTGCAACAACAGTGTAAAATATGTGATTTGAACATTCAAGCATGAAAACATATTCTAGTAAACCTAAAAACTAAATCAAGAAGACTTTGTAAAAGGGCTTTTTTAAATATGTAATGTAATTGTGTTGCATTTTGCAGCAATCTCATTGGTCCAAATATGTTAAAATCATTAAGGACAGACAAATTTCACGAATTGCACTAATTTAGGAAACTGTGTTAGCATCAGGTTTAGTGCACTTACAACATAAGAAACAAATTAGAATTTCTTTGCTTTTTAGGGCAACACCACAACTCGCAAATAGATGTGTTGCTTCAGATAAACAAAACCCTCATTTAATTGATGGTACATTGTTGCCTGCATAGCTTTTGCTCTGTCTGCACTCTCTCTTTTTATTTTCAGCTTATACACAATGGAGGATTTCAAGGTCACAAAGCACTTGGTCTGAACCAAGAACTGCTGGAATCAAACAAACCAGAGTTTTCCAGGAGAACAGACACAGTCAGATGAGATGAAAGTGACAATCATTTCTTACAAAATCCTCTCTGGTGGAATCCTCTCACACAATACACACACTTCCTGACACTGGTACAGGCTGCATGTACATCACTTGATTTCAGATAATTGACAATAAGGATATTGCAAAACAGGATGGTGTGTCATTCAGAAGGCTTTGCATTTCAATTAAGGCTGCAAACAGAATGCTGAATTATAATTAAAATTTAGAATGCGGATGCAAAGCAATTTGAAAGAAAATTCATATTACTGTAAGTATACAATTTTATAACTTTGTAAAAATTGGTGTAGAATTTACATTGAAACAATTTTCACTCAGAAATTGCTAGTAAATTTCACAAATAAATACAAAGAACTGACTTCCTAGGAACTAGGAAGGTCTATGAATTCTATGTCTATTTTATGCGAAGGACTCGGGACGTTTTTTCCGGGAAAATCAAAAGGATGTGATGTTTACGCGCGCTCCTGAGAGCCTCTCTTCGTCTTTGAATGACACATGAAACGAATGCTTACAGTATTCAGGATAATGCCGAAGGAGCCATTCTGTGCTGCAATGTCAGTGTGTCGTGCAAAGAAAAGGGATTTATTCTCAGATAGGCAGGTTTCTATAGTCTAATAATCAAACAATCATTACTTAGTAATTTTAATTAGCCCATACCTCATCTGTTCACATGATGCATGTAAATTGCAGAGCTGGTGCAAACATCCATATCGTTATGATTAGATGTTTTTTTTAACTGCTGATTTCTCACCGCTGTCAGTTTTTGTGTTTATTTTGTAATGAGATGAAAGCGCGCAGGCGCAGCACGTCTCTTATACGTTAATCATATGTGTGCACGAGTAATAAGTTGCAGGCTGCAGTTCACTTAACGGCCACCAGTGTCGCTATTACCAAGGGTTTCTGATTTCTACACACAGCCTTTAAAGGGATAGTTCACTTTGAAATTAAATTTTGGTATGTTTTAGCTTACCTGAAGGGCATCCAAGATGTAGGTGTCTTTTTTTCTGCAGTAGTTTCAATTTTGATATTTTTAGGTCAAACCGTTCTTGTCTGTCAGTCATATAATGCAGGTCTGTGGTCACTGTCTCAAAGAGCATGCACAGAGTCCAAATTAAAACAATTCCCCATCGTCCAAATTAAACAATTCCCCATCGTAAGTACACATTGATGGCCTCAGACACGAAACGAGCGGTTTGTGTGAGAAAACGAACAGTATTTATATCGTTTTTAGCTCTTATACACAGCCACGTCCAAGTGATCTGAGGGCGCGAGCGCATCCTGGTGTGTGACGTGTATGCAGACTGGTGCATAGATATATATATACACTAGACGTCGCCTTGGCTACGGCAGTTAATTGGAACGAATGTCTTTAATGCGACATCTAGTGTATATCTATGCACAAGTCTGCGCACACGTCACACAGCAGGATGCGCGCGTGCCCTCAGATCACTTGGACGTGGTTGTGTTACAAGAGGTAACAACGATATAAATACTGTTCGTTTTCTCACACAAACCGCTCGTTTCGTGTCTTAGGCCATCAATGTGTACTTACGATGGGGAATTGTTTAATTTGGACTTCTCTGTGCATGCTCTTTGAGACCGTGATCATAGACCTGCATTATACGACTGACAGACAAGAACGGTTTGACCTAAAAATATCAAAATTGAAACTACTGCGGAAACAAAGACACCTACATCTTGGATGCCCTTCAGGTAAGCTAAAACATTCCAAAATTTAATTTCAAAGTGAACTATCCCTTTAACTGGAAAATAAGACAAAAATACTCATTAGGAATAGTATTTTTTTTTTCCCTACAGTGTACAATGTGGTGAACATTTTGTATTCTGCATAAATAGGCATAATTAGTCACAACTAATGATGCAATGTTTATAATTTGGCAACTTTTGTTTTAGACTGATGAAATTTAAATAGAAGAATTACAATTCAGCAAATCCCTCTTCCTGATACTGCATTTCAACATCCCGTGGGTGTAGCCAATTCAATTCAAATCCACACTAGCCAATTATTCATTTCTGAATTTTGTCCACCAACTGTGCCTTTCACAACTTCTTTATTCTCTTAGTTTCTAGAATGCAGAGAAGTTTTGTTTCTGTGAAAATTCAAAGGATCAATTCTCTGAGTGATGTATAACGCAATTTTCTTTTTGTGAATTTTAGCACATTTGATGATGAATCACTGCCAGGAATCAATAACACAACACGTTTTCAAGTGCCTCTTAGTCCAGGGCTGAGAACGGACGAGTACATCAAAGACCGGGGCTGGAGACGGATGCCTGCTCGACCCGCCTGCACATCAATTCTGCATGGGCCTCAGAAGGAGCATGCGCTGGGCCGAACCTCAGAGGAATCGCATCATGAAAAGTTGATGTAGAAAAAGACAGAAGGCGAACTAATAAGAGACCGAAAAAGACAGCGAGGAGGGAGCCGAGAACTGCTGGCAGTACAGAGAATAAAAAGAGACAAGTGAAGAGAGAAAACCAGCAGCGTGAAAACTTTCCGCAAGCCTGAATTCTGTGTGATCACAAGCAGAGAGTTTGTGAGACAATTTAGATGAAGCGAAGGGAAGTGGAGCTGATGTGCAGCCACGTCTTCAACAGCAATATTTCTGCTGGTAAACATGTGGACGGAGTGAAGCTTAGTAAATGAGCTTTAGATAGCGAGAGGGCAACAGTTTGCTGTCAGTATTGTTTTAAAGAGCACCAAAGGCCAGAAGAAACCATTATCTTTCATTTACAGAACTGATATCTCACACAAACAAAAGCAACCTCAACTGAGTTGATAAAAGAAACAAAACAAGATTCAGCTCTGAGTAAAAAGCCTTTTAAACAAATCTTTTTGATACTTTTATGTCTAAACTTGAACATAAACGCATGCATCTGTGATAACCTACAATTACTTACTACAAATACTTCAGCCATTAACTAGTGACAATCATTTTCTTAGTATATTTATCTAAACATTCTTAAACCAAAATGAATTCTTAAAGCTACACGGTGTAATTTTTAAGTTGATTCTTAGAAAAAAACACTTTGTTCTTTCAAAATGATATGTGCTCATTAATGTGTAATTACTTCTACCAACTAATCAAGTATTCTCGTAAGCGTAGAATCTGGCGTTTAGAATACATATGAGCGAGTCGCTCGAATGGCGGCAGCCATGTTGCCCCTCCATCTTGAAAATACATTAGCCAAAGAGGGACATACCTGGAAATTCAAGCTTCGCCTTTAACATTCTGGCACTCAGTGGCATCGTGTCGAATGCGAGGGGGAGATTACTCGCGACTGCCGGCAGATTTGAAATAATACGGCCACCGTAGGAGTTAAAACGCCCTCGGAATAAGAGAGGCTAGAAAGTAATATTCAGTTGGTAGTCATATACAATTTCACCTAGATGAGAGAAAATCCTACACAGTGTAGCTTTAAGAAACAAATACAGTTTTATTTTATGCACAAACCTCACACTTGCACACTTGCAAAATATACATTATGTGTTTAATCTATATCAAATATATTTCATTTATTTTTAAAACATTTTATGGAATGGTTCATAGTAGAAGAACCCACTAAGTGTATGTTTACACTGCTATCATGCACTAAAAATAGAAAAAATTTTTTTTTCGTGTACAGGCGTCGACACCATTGTCAAAATGATAAAGTTCACATGTATCCACGGAAACAACTAAAACGCTGTATTCTGCTGCCAGGCCAGTAGTTGGCGATATCACTTTATAAAGAAACACTAAGCGCCGCCTATAGACTGAACATGTAATACACATGCGCATGATGTCACCGTTTTCACAAATTCACGTATTTGGGGTTTACACGGGGGTGATAACGGTCTCGTTTTCAAAAACTTGCACTTTGAAACCCATTTTCAAAAGTTTGCATTTTTAGACCCTCAAAACGCCTTTGTCCTGTAAATGAACGGCCAAAACGCATGAAAAGTTTTCTGTTTTTAGTTGAAAACGGAGTCGTGCAAACGACTGCTCAAACAGGTCTACATTAGTGGACATTTTGTGTTTAATGTAAAAAGGAATAATTTGTCAAAATGACTGATGCAATATTTTTTTAAAAACTTTTAAAACAGACCAAATGCTTGCCTTGAAACAGAGTTGATTGACACGGGGAAAACAAATATATAAAATGAGAAGAAAATTCTGCACACCTCTTCTGCAAGAGGGTGAGAACAAAACAGAACATACCCATGATGCTTTGCAACATGAATAGCCAATTAGGTCATTTTACAGTTATTTTGAGACATTACGCTGCATTCTCTGAAAACAAGTCAAGATTAAATACTTTTACTGATAAACAAGACAAAAATACTAAGATTTGCTGTGTAAAACCAATTAGTAAAACTTTAGCCTCGATCTAGGCGACAACAGGCATACCATTTCAGTAAAAACAAAACACCTGTTTGGAAGCTAATGATTTCCTCCCTGGATCTGTGTGTGTGTCTGTACGTGTGGACATTGGCCTGAACTCTGAAAAGAAACCGTTGGAGATTGTGTGAGTGACAGAGCGATGTGTGTATGGAGTCAGATGCTCCATTTGCAGCAGGAGTGTAATTGGACTGAAAGACATGTGTTTGTTGAAGATAACGTGCCACGATCCAGCGGCCTCACGCTGCCTGACCTCATTCGTCTGGCATCATTCTAAATCTTTCAGCTCATTTGGACGCACATACACCTGAAGAGAGAAGGGGGAACAGAGGAAGTGTGTGTGTATCATTGCCAAAGGATTGGCCTAATTACTGCAATGCATCAGCCTTTCTTTTTAAGGAGGGTTGCAGCAGCACTTAGAGTCCGTTTAATGCGGTCCATCTTTTTTTTTTAAACCTGATTTCCAGGTTTTGCTCAGGTAACTCTCAAGGAAAACAAGTGTTTTGAGTTTGTACGGCAATCAGCATTGAAACTGACTATTAGATGACTTTGAAAATGAATTACTTGCACTAATGGGCACTAATGCATCATACAAGCATCACTATTTATTATTGTTCTGACTTAGATTTTTACTCTAGTGTTAAAAAATTGGGGTCAGCAATATTTTTTAATGTTTTTGAAAGAAGTCTCTTGATCAAAAATACAGTAAAAACAGTAATAGTGTTA